>NW_004524699.1:1532211-1533612 GCF_000260255.1 Octodon degus | reverse complement strand
GCCGCCGCCGCCTTCAGCACCGCGGACAGCGCCGCGCGCCGCCGGGCTCCGACCCGCGAGCGCGCTGGTCGGCGGGGCAGCTGCAGCCCTCCGGGGACTCCCGCTCCGACCACACGCCACCGCGATGCTGCTAGAAACGGAGCTCGAGCGGGACCGCGATAGGCCCCTGGCCTCCGCCACGCACGCCCTCTGCGCCTTCGGGGGCGCTCGGGGTAAGAGCTGCTCTGCCCCAGCGGAGGGCCCGGGTGGGGGAGCCGCTGCCCAAAGACCTGGGCCTGCCTGCCGGAGGGGAGCAGGGCAGCGACGGCGCAGGGACAGAAGTCCGCGGTGGCTGCAGGAGGGCCCTGGCGTGGCCACGGGGGCGACGAGGGCGGCAGTGACCACGGTGCCTCCCCAGCCTGAGGCTCCGCTCCCTGCACGCTCCTCCTTGCAGCAGGGAGCTTCGGGCCGCCTCTCTCGCCTCCACGGCCCTCCCCAGGGGCCGTTCCATGGCCACGGACGTTGGGAGATAATGGAGGCGTTGTTGGAGAGCCGGCCAGATGCCCGACGCGTGGGGCCGCCCCTTGTCCAGCCCCACCGCCGCCGCTGCAGCTGACACTCAACGGCCGCACCCCGTGCCCGGGCGCCCACTCCGCCCAGGAGGGTGTGCCGGGCCCTCCTAGAGTCACAGGGCAGCGTGTCCCCGAGGGGTGCGAGGAAAGGGGGTCCGGCCCCCACCCTCCTTCCGGCCTCAGTCCTCGTAGCTCGTGCACCAAGCACTGGCGCAGGTGGACAGGGTCACTGTCCTCCGGCTGCGGGCAGGGGGACGGGAGAGGCTCGCCGACATCAACCCGCTGGCTTCCCAGCACTTTCTAGGGCCTCCGTGGGTGCCAAGCCCACACGGCAGTGGCCGCACCAGCCTGTGCCGTGCCTGGGACCTCCCACAGCTGGAGGACAGAGCAACTCCCAAGCGCTCACCTGTGTGCACTGGGGCAGGCCGCCGTGAAAATAGGCGCCGCGAGGTTCTGTGCGTGCGGACCAGAGCGCTGCGACGTGCAGGCTCCTGGCTCAGCCCTCTTGGCCCCGTCCTGGCTGCCCGTCCAGGCTGAGAGCACCAGCCTGCTCCCCTCCCGAGAGTCGCCCCTCCAAAAGGAAGCTCCAGGCGTGGCGCAGAAGCCCGCGCAGCTAGGCGGTCCCGGGCAGCGTCTGGGTCTCTAGGGCTCTCTCGGGTTCGAGCGTCTCCAAGCCTCTTGGCTGTGAAGCTCCCGAGGCCAAACTGCGGGGCCCGCAGAGCCCGGCTCCCTCCCCTGGGTGCCCGGATCCCCAGCTCTCGCTGCACCCTCGGGAGCCAGCTGCCGCGCAGGGCCGAGCGCCGAGCGCAGCCCCGACCGGGTCCCGGCCCCGCGGTGCCAGCCCGGCCGC
>NW_004524699.1:1522597-1531931 GCF_000260255.1 Octodon degus | reverse complement strand
ACCTGCTCCTGGCGCTGCTGGCTCGGAGGGCCGACCTGCGCCGAGGTGGGTGCCGCGGCTGCGCGCGGGGCCGGACGGGCCGCCCTCGCGGGTCCAGGCGTCACCCCGGGCCAGCCACGGGGTCCCCACGGTGGGGTGCGTTTCTGGATGCTCCCTGCTCTCCGGGCGAGTTGGGCAGGGGCAGCGCGCCCCGGATGTGGACCCCCGACCCAGGTCCCACGGCCGCACCCGCGCTCCTCGCCGGCCACCGCCCGCTGCTGGTCAGGCCCGGCCGCGCGGGAAGCCCGTCCCGAGGCCGCTGTCTCGGCGGCCCGGATGGCCACTCCGCGCCTGGCCCCGGAGAGAGAGGCTGGCGCACAGGGAACGGGGCCACGAAAGGGGTCGCACTTGTTGTGAGGTCGCCCTGAATCCATCGCCGCTTAGAAATTTATTTTCCAGGTTCCGGGGAGAGGTTGGCAGCTGGGGCTGGAGGGAGAATGGTGGGGTGAGAAGGAGGCAGGAGGGAGGTGGCTGCGGGGGTAGAGACCGCGCGGCCGGAGTCGCCAGGCAATGGGAGCCGGAGCGCAGGACCTCGCCAGGCAGACCCCTCAGTCGAGGGGGTCACCTCAGTCGAGGGGGTCACCGAGGCGCCTGGGCGCGGGGACACAGGGACGGCGGGGATGTAAAGATCGTTGGCATCGCGGTTGGTCTGGAGCGTCAGGGCTTTTGCCCCACGCGGGGTTCGCGGCGCTCGCCCGAGACGGAGCGCTGTCCGGGCTTCGGTGCTGAATTCGCGCTTCGAGAGCTCCTGTCTGATGTCTTGAGCTCCTTGAGGTCGCTGAAGGTCAGGGCACCCTGGCTGCCCATCCGAACCCGCGGCTTTGCCCCACGCGGGGCCAATCGCAGGTCTCCCGCTAGAGCAGGAGCGAGGCTTCGAGGGCTTCCATCCTCAGCCAAAATGAGCCCTTCCAGAGTCCTCCACACTCCTCACCCCCACCACCCGTCACCCACCCCCGGGAAGGGCCACGGAGGCGGGCGTGCCGCACCTGCACAGATCCCGGCTCCTGCGCGCCACTCTCCTTTCTTCAGGACTTGTGTTACATTAGCACGGAGCGTTCGGCCGCAAGTTCCTGGAAAGGCCCCTCCAGCCCCCACAGGGCTCCCTAGGCTTCCGCAGCAGCCCCAGGCTTTTGCTGGAGTGACTGAAGGTGCGCGGAGGCATCCACTGTGCGCCCTGGCACGGCTACTCGGGCCGTACCAGCCTGCTCACCAGGACCCTGCAGCTGCCCAGATGGGAAGGACTTCAGTCTTACCCTGGAGGCCTGCAGACAGCAGGGCAAGGCGGGCACCTCGCTTCCTGGGAGCGAAACGAAGCCCAGGTGCCTAGCTGTGTGAAGCAAAGCAGGAGGCGGCTGGGCAGAGGTGCCGGTGCTCCACTCACCAGCTTCAGGGGACAGGAAGGACATGCTTTCCCACGTTCTGCCCGAGCAGATCCGGGGATTGAGCGCAGTGAGCTCGGCATGCCTCCCGATTACTGGACACTTAGCATTCAGCCTCCTGGGATGGTGGGGCACTGTTCTGTGCCCAGTCACATCTCTAAAACCGTTTTGGTTTTCTTTACCTGCCACCTGCCTGGGGGCCGAGCTCCAGTTCCCTCCTGCTCTTGGGGAGCCAGGCAGCCACTGACGTGTGAAGCATGCGTGGGGACAGAAGGTCCCTGGCCACTCGGTCCCGACGGCCGGAAGGGAGCCTGGCTCAGCCTCCAAGAAGGGCTGGGAGCTCCTCCGACCGACCGGCCACACCTGTATCTGCAGAGATCCCGCTGTGCGCCGGCTGTGACCAGCACATCCTGGACCGCTTCATCCTGAAGGCGCTGGACCGGCACTGGCACAGCAAGTGCCTCAAGTGCAGCGACTGCCACACACCGCTGGCAGAGCGCTGCTTCAGCCGGGGCGAGAGTGTCTACTGCAAGGACGACTTCTTCAAGTGAGCGAGGGCCACCCCGGGTGGGGGACAGCGACAGAGAAGCAGCTGGGGCCCTTCGAAGGGGGCAGGCTGAGCACAGGGCCCGGGTTCTGGGCGCCCTTTCCCCTCCAGAAGGGCGCTGTGGGGCCAGCCAAGTGGAGTGAGGCCAGGGGCTACCCTGAGGGTGGCTTGGGCCTGGCTGGGTCGCCTGCAAAGGCTATGGGAAGGGAGCCATTTATTTTATAAATCATCGAACAGTTGCTTTAAAAGCAATTTGCAGACTCTTCTAGACTTACTACCTCTTAAATTGCACTTTTTTAACACTAGAAAGTTTTATTTGCAGAGCAGAGGTAATGCGGGTGCAGATCCATTCTGTCACTGTAGATTTAACTTTTATTGTTTAAAATTCATCTTAGTCTGTGTGCAGTACAGAATGACTCTGTGTAGGGGGGAGTTGGCCCAGGACGCGAGTGGCTCCCTCTCCCTGCATTCCTCCTTTCCTTCCTGCCCCCCTTTAGCCCTCAGCCCCAGCCCTTTTGCTTCCCCAGCGTTGATGCTGAGGACAGCTCAGGTTTGGCAGGCCGAGGTGCTGCCCTAGGTAGACCCTGGCCTCCCAATTCAGTCCTGCCAAGCAGAGCTGCCCATGTCTCTCCGGGAGGCCGGGCTCCTTCCCTATGCTGACAGTGCCTGGGGCTCTCCCCTCGGGCCAGGCCCAGTGTCAGCTCCCCTGTCCCGAGCTCCGAGACCCGCTCTGGGCGAAGGAGCTCTGGCTGAGCCCCTGTGCATCCCGCAGGCGCTTCGGGACCAAGTGCGCCGCATGCCAGCTGGGCATCCCGCCCACGCAGGTGGTGCGCCGTGCCCAGGACTTCGTGTACCACCTGCACTGCTTCGCGTGCGTGGTGTGCAAGCGGCAGCTAGCCACGGGTGACGAGTTCTACCTCATGGAGGACAGCCGGCTGGTGTGCAAAGCGGACTACGAGACAGCCAAGCAGCGAGGTCAGCGGGGAGCTTCAGACGGACGTGCTTGCCTCCCGCACCATCCTCCAGGCTCCTGGAAAGCCTGTGTGTGAAGGAGGGGTCTGGAAGGGGGCCGGTTGGGCACCTGGATGCCACTCTGAGTTGGGCCAGACCACCAATCCGAGCTGCTCTGGAAGCGGCGGGAATCAAGGTCTTGGGCGGGGCCTCACTCCCAAGTCTGAATTCTATGCCTAACGCCCTGCTGTGAGTTCTCCTCTCACATCCTTGGCTGCAAAGCCACAGCCTTCTGTGTTCTCAGATGCTGGGAACAGAGGCCCTAGCACTGGGGCTGCCGCCGCCCTGCGATGGGGGCCTTGGCTCCAAGCCCCTCTCCCTGCTCCCTCCACTGTGCAATTTTTCATTTCTCTCCAAGCCCGCACGCTCCAGGAAGTTCTCTGGCAGACCTGGGACCCTGGGGTGCTGGGGTAGGCATTTAGAGTGTGGTACATGGGGGCTGGGGCAGGTGGCCTCACCGCTCACTCATCTGGTGCAGAGGCTGAGGCCACTGCCAAGCGGCCGCGCACAACCATCACAGCCAAGCAGCTGGAGACGCTGAAGAGCGCGTACAACACCTCGCCCAAGCCTGCGCGCCACGTGCGGGAGCA
Source organism: Octodon degus (assembly GCF_000260255.1). Taxonomy (NCBI): domain Eukaryota; kingdom Metazoa; phylum Chordata; class Mammalia; order Rodentia; family Octodontidae; genus Octodon; species Octodon degus. The sequence goes on along the minus strand of NW_004524699.1, from coordinate 1,528,365 downwards.
GCTGTCCTCTGAGACCGGCCTGGACATGCGCGTCGTGCAGGTCAGCGCTTGCCCAGGGGGCGGGGGCAGGCGGGGGCTCGCAGACGTGGAGGAACCACCGCGGGTCCCTCATCATCTCGCCCCCAGGTCTGGTTCCAGAACCGCAGGGCCAAGGAGAAGAGACTGAAAAAGGACGCGGGCCGGCAGCGCTGGGGACAGTACTTCCGAAACGCGAAGCGCTCCCGCGGGAGCTCCAGGTCTGACAAGGACAGCATCCCTGAAGCACAGGACAGTGACGCCGAGGTCTCCTTCAGTGGTAGGGCTGGGTCTCTTCGGGGCTGTTGGCTGGGAGTGACACAAGTTCCACGGGTCGCAGGCACCTGGGACACCAGGGTTCCTGCCTGGCACACTCCCCTGGCATTCACACGGAGCCCAGGTCCCACCCCCGGGCCTGTGGCGGACTGGCCCCTGGGAACATGATCCTCCCAGTGACCCGTCAGCACCCCTGTGACCTGGCTTGTCCCTAAGCTGGGCACTTGCCTGGCACCTGCTACAGGGGGCAGATGGCCCAGCCTCTCCGGCCACAGCCCTGCAATGATTCTGGGAGCCTGGGCAGGACGTTTGGAATAAATGGCAAAAACCTGTCTGCTTGAAGTTTGGGGAGGAGAGATGGCGCCTTCCCTCCTGGGGTCTGCGTGCTCTGGTCTCCACAGTGGAAATTTACCCAGCGCTAATGCCACCTGCTTGGGGCTTTGTGACCCTTGCCCAGGCTCTCTGGACCAAAGTTTCCTGTCTCTAAAAGGGGGGGTGGTGCCGCTGGGGCTGCCAGTGGGATCTCCACCCAGGGGGAGCCCACATTCCATAACTACATTCCGATCAGGATAGGTGAGGGGAACTAGGCCTGGCACACCTGAGGCACAGAGGCTGCTGTGAGTTCCAGAGCGAGTGGAAGGGGCTCTGGTACCCTGCGCCCACCCGCCAGACCTCCGGGCCCTGGGGGGGGGGGCTGATCGGCACTCTCTTCTTCTGCAGAGGAGCCATCTCTGGCTGAAATGGGTCCCGCCAGCGGCCTGTACAGCAGCCTGGGGGAGCCTACCCCTGCCCTGGGCCGGCCAGCAGGCACCCTGGGCAGCTTCGTGCTGGAGCACGGAAGTCTAGCCGGCCCCGAACCTTACCGAGAGCTGCGCCCTGGCAGCCCCTACGGCATCCCTCCATCCCCTGCCGCCCCGCAAAGCCTTCCTGGCACCCAGCCCCTGCTCTCCAGCCTGGTGTACCCTGACGCCAGCCTGGGTCTCGTGCCCTTGCCAGCCCCAGGCAGCACCCCGGCCATGAGGGGGCTTGCGGGTAATGGACCCAGCTCGGACCTGTCCACTGGGAGCAGCGGGGGTTATCCCGACTTTCCTGCCAGTCCGGCCTCCTGGCTGGATGAGGTGGACCATGGTCAGTTCTGATTGAGGCCCTGGCACCAGCCAGCACTGGACATGAGGGTGGGTGGCACTGCCAGGCCCCAAGGACCTGGAAGGGAGCCCAGACAAGGATGTCCAGGGAGGGCTGCGGTCTGTGAAGCCCCCGGCTGCTGCCTGATCCTCCTCGGCAGCTGGGCTGTGCTCCCCAGGGCTCCCGCCTCCTCCTCCTCCTGCTCTGAAGGACAGAGGCGTGGCTGCCTGTGGCTTCGCAGAAGCCGGGACTGTGGCGGCTGCGTTTTGTAAGCAGACCTCTCCTCGCTGTTGCTGTCGGGTTGAGCTTCGGCTGCTGTTTCAGACCTAAAACACCCAGGGCCGGGCCTCAGCCCCCCTCGGTTGGAAATGCTTTAACGGCCGACAGGAAAGATGCTAATGACTGTTTTCATTTCCCGGGCTCCAAACAGCGCTGGGTCGTTGACCCTTGACCCCCAGGGGTCGGAGGTCAGGCTGTGGGTCCAGGCTGAGGTGGGAGGGAGCCAGGCTGGTGTCCTCTGTGGCCTAGAATGGGACCTCGGGGCCTTTCCTCTCTTGGGGCCCTGGGCCTCCTTGTCACCAGGTCCCCTCCCGTGGGCCTTTGCAACCACCTCGGTCTCCAGCGCCCCATGGAGGAGGTGGGAATTCCCAGGGTCCGCCACAGAGTCCCCACCATCAGGTCGCCCTCCCTCTTGGTGGTGTCCAGGCTCTGCCCAGGGCTCAGGTGCCAAATAGCCAGCTGTCCCCAGGGCAGTGGGCGGGGCTACCCCTCACATCATTATTCTGGGAGGCACCTGCAGCTGCAGCATTAGTTTGGGGCCACCTGTTGGTTCTGTGAACGTCCTGTGACTTTTATTTATTCTCTAGTGATCAGCTCTTTCCAAGACTTCAATAAATTTGTCAGTTGCCGTCTGTGGAAAGCCGTGTTTTTAGTGGGGCAGGGGTGTGGCCAAGGGGGCAGAGGTCATCCTCTGAGAGGTATGGGGTGCTGTCCCTCGCCCAGCTGGCATCAGATGTGAGCGTGGGCTTCTGTGAGCTCTGTCCTCGGTCATGAGGAGCTGGGACCTCAGGGAGCTGCCCCGTGGGTCCCAGTGTTGGCGTCTACCCGTTGGAATGATTTGGCCACTGCCACAGGGTGTCACCAACTTGACTTCCGGTACCTGCTGGCCAGAGACCTGCTGTGTGACCCAGGACCCCTCTGTGCTGCTTGCTCCTTGTAGACAGGACAGAGAAGCCTGCCCCCATAAGGGGATCAAAGGGGAGTCAGGCAGGTGGGATGCTCTCCCTGGATGGACTGCTTCAGGGCCTCCTCTCTGAGGGTTCCCTGGGGTGGGCAGGGTCCACAGCCTTCCCTGGCCTTCCCACACGTGCAGAATCTCAGGCTGGGTGGGGGGACAAGATCGGCATCCATACTTGCTTAGGGGAGAAGGGTCTGGCAGAGAAGACTGGGACAAGGGCTCCCAGGATCTGGAGAGAAAGAGAGAGGATGGCCCTTGGGCTCTATCTCCTGGCCCCAACTGAGAGAAGGAGGGAGGCTTTGACTAGTGCTGGGAACTGCAGGGGAAAAAGGAGCTGGAGGAAGCTGAGCACCCCTTCCCCAGGGCAGAGCCAGTGTGTTCTTGGGAGCCCCACCCGGCTCCCTCCAGCACGGAGGTGACCAGAGGAGGCCATCTTGCCAGTTGGCAGGTGGGTGGGTGGGACGTGGGCACCCACAGACAGCATCCTCCAGAGGCCTGGGCAGTGCGTGCACAGAGGGCAGGGCCCATGGCGCATAGGGGGTGACATGGAGTGCCCCACTCAGGGACAGCAGCTGGAGTCACTGGATTCCCAGGGAAGGGGTGGGTTGAAGACGGCGCCACCTGGGCCAAACAAATCCACCCGTCCACCCTTCCTCCCTTGTCCCCAGGACTTTTAGGCTCTGACAGGTTCCTGAGGTTCCTGCCAGCATGCTCCCTTTAGCTGGATGCATGAATGAGCTCCAGGAGAGGGCTCAGGGCTGGGCTGCCCCCACCACATGCAGACTGAGTTACCTGGGGGTCAGCAGGAGGCCCAGACTGGTCCCTGAAGGCCCACCTGTGTCAGCGCTGCTGCTTCAGTTTCCTGCCTGAATGGAGCATGGCCCAACTCACATTCATGGGCCAGCCCAGGGCAGAGACTCAGCGGCCGTGACCCCAAGGCCCCCAGTCCAGTGGGCACCCCCAGGCCCCACCCCAGAGGCGGGCTCCCTTGGCCGGAAGTCTTAGGCTGGAATCCACTGTGCTGGGAGGAGTCCGTGGCCACAGCCAGACCCTGCAGACAGGGTCCCTAGCGGCCCTGCACCCTAGCAGACCAAGAGAAGCTGCGGTGCGGGGTGAGGATTGGGAGTTGTTCCCTTTCTCCTGCCTGCCTCTGGTCCAGCCATCCGGGATGCCCAGGTTCTTCTTAACTTTGAGTTCTGTTTGCTTTGCACTGGAAACGTGAACAGTGATGCCCAGCACAGAAATGGGCCTCCTTCCTCCCTGGTCGAAGTCTGCATGGGGCTCCAGGCTTCAAGCACCCCTAACCAAGCCCAGAGATGCCCCTGCCCTTCCCCTCCTCGCCATCTGCCAGGGTGGCAGCACAGGGGCTGGGACCCGATCCTAATAAATCAGTGGGTTTTCAAAGGCTTTGGCTTGAGGGCTGAATCCCAGGAGGCTGTAATGATCAATTCTTTAGGCCAATAATTGTTCAAATTACTCTGAGCAACATACAACATTAATTTTAAGAAATTTAATAGAAAAAAAGCTCTTTAAATCTGTGACGAGATGAATGACACCCGTATGGAGACCCTCTTCCATGCCTTGGTGACATTGAAAAATCTGAAAGTTATTTACATTTTCATTCTTCGAGGGCAATGTTGACAAGCTTTTGGCTGAGGGCGCGGTGGGCCGTGCTGGGCGCGCTCCCTCCCCCCTAATTAATGGGGGAGCCACGACATCATAAGCAGAATTTTCATCTGTCTGCAGCGACCTGGTGACGGCTCCCACCTCCCGTGGCTGACGCCACAGAGGCCCATTTTTTACCATAAAAATATTTCATCCTGACCCGCAGGGACCCCTCTCAACATTCAGAAGTGAGTGAGAAAGACAAAGCTGCCGCCTTGGGGTATGTGGTGAGCCAGACAACCCAGGGGAGCCTAGAGCTCCGTGGCCCCCAGAGTCCAGTGGGGCACGTGCTGTGTGTGGCAGCATCCTGCAGGGCCCAAGCCCTCAGTGCCAGAGACCTCCCATCCCCGGCAGGGGTGTCACAGGGCTTGTGGGGTGCCCCTGCCTGCCAGCACTGCGTGGAGCTGGTCCAGGACCTGGCTCTGTCTCGGCTGCGTCTCGCTTGCCAGCCTGTGCAGGGCGGCGGGTGTGACCTTTCCCGTGACCGCAAGGCAAAGGTGGGGAGTGGGCATGAAGTGTACACACACACACACACACACACACACACACACACACCCCGCACACAGACACACGCTCTCCACGCACACTCCGGGATGGATGAGGGTCACACCGGTCACACTGCCTGAGGTGCGATGGGGGCTTCCTGCGGAGCTTGCTGTCCTCCCCCTTCCAGCCCCGTCGGCTTTCCACTAGGGGTGCTGCTCAGGAGGTTGTGACTGGGGGGGTGCGCGGCAGCCTGGAGCCCACTCAGCGCCCCGCCACAGCAAGTCACTCTGCTTGTCTCTGGGCTTCGGTTTCTGCCTCCGTTTCGGCGAGCAATTCCAGCAGCGGCGAGCGTTAGCTGGTGGTCGTGCGAGGCCCTGGTCATCAGGAAAGTGCAAGTCAGGAGCAGGGGTCACATCTCCAATCCTGGCGGCTGGGGCAGAAAGCCCGGGTGCTGGGCTGGACTGTGGCCGCCGGTGAGGCGGCGCCCCATGGTTCCTCCCTGCACCACAGAAAAATCAAACCCTAGACCAGAAAGCTGCAGAAGACCAGGGAGGCTGTGGAGAAGCCAGCCCCTGTGCACGAGTGGATGGCTGCTGTGACCCAGCTGCCACAGGAAGGTGGGATGGTCTTTCGTGGAAAACAAGCTGAAGCCCGGTGTGGTGGCACAGGACGATAATCCCAGTGCTGTTGGCAGTTGAGTTAGACAGAAATTACAGGCGGTTGGACGGGGCTGGAGCCAGCGAGGCAGGAGAGCTACCTCCCAACTGTGGGAGAGACAGGTGGGCAAGCCGGACATCAAGGCAAAAGATGAAACAAATGTGGCCATGTACCTCCCTGGGGATAGAGCTCAGGGACTGGTATTCTAAATAGGTATCAGTCACCTTAAGAGAGCCAGGAAGAGCCCCTAAGCCAGCCCCCTCCAGGAAGAGCCCCTAAGCCAGCCCCCTCCAGGAAGAGCCCCTAA
>NW_004524699.1:1484841-1522497 GCF_000260255.1 Octodon degus | reverse complement strand
CCAGCCCCCTCCAGGAAGAGCCCCTAAGCCAGCCCCCTCCAGGAAGAGCCCCTGCTCTGTATGTAGGTCCAGTTGCTAGTGACTGGCTTTTCCCGTTTGATCCCCATTTAATCAAATTGACCTGAGCAATTGTACTCACAATCTTATTGGTTGACCATAGTTTTGTCCCAACTCGTGTCCACCTAGTGAGTTACCCTGTTTCCCACCTTGGACCCATCTCACCTCATGGATTTGCTCTATAAAATCCCTACGAAAGGCAGGGCAGCACAGCCGGGGCCCCTTCTGTCCCTCTCTCAGACAGGCACTTTCTTTCCTCTAGTATATATACTCTGCTCTTAACCTCTATTGTTCCTAAAATTCATTCTTCGATGTTAGAAAACATGAGCTGGTCCCAAATATCTAGCAGGTTGGGGTTTCTTGTCCCTTCTTCCCCAGTACTCAAGAGGCTGAGGCAGGAGGACCTGAGCGCCCCGGTACTCCCATCTCCACCTGAAGCCTTTCCAAGCACTCCCAGTGGGAGAGTCATGGCACTCTAGGCTTTGTGTTCAAATCCAGCCTGAACTTCATAGTTGGGGTTTTTTTTTTTTTTGGCTGGCTCAGCCTACCTTAAGGGCAGATCTGGTAAGGCAGGTAGAGGTGGGGTTCGAACCGCAGTGTCCTGAGCCTGACTGCATCTGCATGAGCAGGTGCTAACCTGCAGCCCCTGAACTTCATAGTTAAAGCCCCCCCCTTTTTTTTTGGCAGAACTGGAGATTGAACTCAGCCCCTTGTGCTTGCCAGGGAAGTGCTTATTCTACTGAGCCCCTAAGACCCTATTTCGCAAAACAAAAATTAAAATTAAAAAAAACCTGGGCCGAGGAGAGCTCAGCGGACTAAGCTCCTGCTTTGGCAAGCTCAGCGACCAGGGTTTGATCCCCAGTCCTGCATGCTGTGCTGTCCCCATGCCTGGAGGTGTGCTGAACTGGCAAACAAGTGGAGTCCGGGCATGGTGGTGCACCCCTGTGATCCCAGTGCTGGGGAGGTTGAGGCAGGAGGATCGCTAGGAGTCCGGGCTGCGTAGTGAGACCTGGTAGGTCTCTGCCCGGCGCAGCACAGACACCGGCAGAAGGAGGAAGGGAAAGGGGGCTTTGCTGTCTTTGAGGACATGGAAGATGGGGAATTCTCTCAAGTGGAACAAAGGGAGGCTGAGGGGGCTGGGGAGATGGCTCAGTGGAATAAGCGTTTCCTTGGCAAGCGCAAGGGCCTGAGTTCAATCCCCGGTTCTGCAGTAAAAAAAAAAAAAAAAAAAAAGGTGAGGCTGAGGCTTTCACGGCCCTTTGCCAGGGGCGGGGTTTGGAGGGGATGTTAGGATATACCTGAGGGAGCTGCCTGGGGTCTTCCCTGAGGCGGCAGGAAGGGTGAAAGGAAACTGCACCCTGGGCTGAGTTGGAGAAGGAGCGGGAGGTGGTCCTGGGGAAGACGGGCTTTTGCCATATTAGACGACCACCATGATGATTCACCAATTCATACTAGGGCCAGAACCTATCAAGACCCTGAAACAAATACATTAAAAAAAGAAAGAAAGCAAAGCAGAGCAAACCCACAAGCAAAGAGTCCCTGTGGGATCCTGAGGTCCTGGGCCTGGAGCACGCCAGAACTGCAAATGGGTGCCCAAAGACCCGTGTGGGATGCTCATGGTCCACGTTCATGGTGTCCCCCAAGCCCCGCCCAGTGAGAATGAGGAAGACACCATGCACCTTGTCCACCGTCGGACCTGGGGTGTCCAGCCCATGGGGAGGGGCGCAGCAAACCTGCCTGTGGCAGAGATGCCTGCTGGGGAGGTACAGACCTTTTGGACCACACCAGACATGCGCAGCCCAGGGCCAGGAAGTAGAGGGGTGCGGAAGAGGGAAACCCTGTTCTTCTAGGCAGTGGGATGCTGCCTGAAGTGGCAGGGGGCCAACTTTTATTTAAAATGCCTCATTAACACCCTGTGAACCACCTCCGGCCCCACCTAAGCACGAGATTAGCAGGGCCTGGCTCTTGGCAGGTGGGCAGGCTGGAAGTCGAGGCCACTGGCTCCTGAGGTCCCTAGCTTCTCCCCTCCCACCCCCAGGACTCCCAGAGCCTGTGGACAACCTGTCTTCCTACAGTGGCCTCCTAGAAGTCCAGTTAGAATCCTGCTGGGCACAGCCACCTCGAGGCTTCTGCACCTGAGGACCCTGCCCAGGGTCACAGCCTGTGTGGTCACGTGACCACGGGCTGGGCCGGCCTCCCCACTTCCCTTCCCGCCCCTCCCGGCCCTATCCTCCCCCAAGATCCCCTGCACTGACCGGGAGAGTTCCTACTCCCCAGCTCTGGAGTGGGAATGGCTGGCGGAGGGCTGCGTCTCAGATGCTGCGGCCCAGGGGACACCATGATGGCTCTGTCCCATCCCCTGGCTACTGTCTGTGATCCCTCATCTTGTTTGACCTTGGAAATATCAGAGGTGGGGACCTGTGAGTTGGGGTAAGGGTGACACCCCTTCATACACTCCCTCCCTGGCTTGGCTGAGGGCAGAGGAGGCAAGGATGGACAGGCAAGGAGGACCCTGGGGTCCACTGCCCAGAATGGGGCAGCAGGAGGCAGCAGGGCCTCCTAGAGCCATCTGCACCCTGAAGCTCCCCCACAAACCTCGCAGCTCCTTAGAGGGGGCCCAGACTGCCCAGCACCCCAGACCTGCGGAGGCAGTGAGGGCGGGGAGCGCTGGCCTGCAGCTCCCTCTCGGGTAGGGTCCCCCTGCCCCGCCCCTCGCTCCTTGCAGAGCCGGGCTAATCCTGGCAATGACAAGGTTTAAAATTTAATTAGCAGGTCTCTGTTATGCAAAGTCTCCTCATTAAACTAAGTGTCCCATTAGTTAAATACCCAGAGTGGGGGTGGGACCCAGACCTGCAGCAGGGAGATGGATCACTCCGGGCTTTAGTGGCTGGCGGCTGGGTTGCAAGATGGGTCGCTGCAGTGGTGTCCTTCAGGGGACCTGCTGGCAGTGGAGCCCAGGGCGGAGCAGGCTGTGTGGGATGCTGGGAACTTCCATGTGCTTGAGCAGCCAGGCCCGTGGGGGGTCTGGGGGGGACAGAGGGCAGGACCGCGAGCGGTGGCCCAGTGCCCTGGTCCCTTCTGCTCCAGGGTCCGGGCGGCCCCACCCCTGCAGCCGGTCCAGGTAGAAAGGGAGCAACACACATGATTCCCATCTTTGTCCCAAGAGTACCACATGGGCTCTGTGGATGATTTCGGTGTCCTCCACCACCTGGCCCTCCACAATGTCACGGAGTTACATGGGTCCCGGCTGAGAGAGCCCGGTGGAGCTGGCCCAGAGGGCTCAGCACCACTGAGGCCAGCGAGGACTGCGGCAGCCACGCTGGGAGGAGGACCTCCAGGACCTTCCTCCTCCTCCTCTCTGAGCACTGCGGGGAGCCTGTCCCCGGCCACCTTACTGACTGTCCCTTCAGCCCCTGCCCCCATCCCTGGTGTCCTGAGGCTTCTCAGTATCTGGGAATAGTGACTCTGACTCCTATGGCTCCAAGGTGGCATCATCCTTGCCCTACTTCCGCCCTCCTGCATTCCTGCCTCGGCAGGGAGAGGCGGAGATGGGACTCTCGGGACTTGGGGCTCCAAAAGACGTGGAAGCCCCACGCCTCAGGCAAGAGTGGCTGGCACGGGATCACCTGGACCAATGGGTCTTGGCCCTGGCGGCCTCCATGAGGAGCAGGGTCCTTCAGGGTCAGAGGACAGGAACCTGGCCCTGGAGTCCAGGCCGGGCTTGAGCTCGCCACGGAGCCCAGGGTGGAGAGACCTCTGCTTCAGCCACGGGAGTGACAGAATTACAGAGGAAGGCTGCTGTACTTGCACTTGCCCCCCCCCCCCGTTTTAAGATCTACCCCAGGCTGGACAGCTGTGGGTCCTGCTGCTCCCCTCTCCCCTGCCCAGGGCACCTCAGGCATTTCCGGGTCGCTGGAGCACAGGACAGCTCACACCGGGGCCCTCCCAGTGTGGGGCCTCAGGAGCACAGGGGTTGGGGGGCAGTGAGCCATGACAGCTGAGCGCCTCACCTGGTCTGGTTCTGAGAAGCCCACCCTGGAATAGCTGGCGAAAATGGCCTCAGAAGCAGCTCTCCCCTTACCCTCTCACAAGAGGTTTGAAATAACTCAAAGAATTCAAAATTCTGCAGCAAGGGACTGGGGAGATGGCTCAGTAGAATAAGCGCTTGCCTGGCAAGCGCAAGGACCTGAGTTCAATGCCCGCAAAAAAAAAAAAAAAAAAAAAAAAAAAGTGTTGTGCAGCAAGGGAATGTTGAGTGTTTGGGGTTTAGAGAGCCGGCCTCAGGGCCAGGGAGAGCCTGCCTCTGTGTGGCTCCTGGCCTTGTCTCCCTTAAGGCAACGCTGCCCAGTTGAGGCCAAGTGTGGGGTACGCACTTGTGATCCAGCACTGGGGCTGAGGAATCGCTGTGAGTTTGAGGCTGTCCTGGAATCAAATCCTGTCTCAAAGAGAAAAAAAAAAAAAAGAAAGAAAAGGAAAGAAAAGAAAAGGAAAAAAAGAATTGGGATGTGGGGGCGCACACCTACAATCCCAGACTCGGAAGTCTGATGCAGGAGGCTCGTTTCGAGTTTGAGACCAGCCTGGGCTGCAAGTGAGCTCAAGGCCGGCCTGAGCTGCAGAGCGAGACTCTGTCTTTAAAAAAAGAAAAAGGGGAAAAAAAGACAGGAGAGACCAGCAGGTGCAAGGTCTTAAATTTAATACCTGGTACCAAAAAAGAAAGAGAGAGAGAGAGAGAGAGAGAGAGAGAGAGAGAGAGAGAGAGAGAGAGAGAGAGGAAGAGGCCCCTTCTGGGAGGGCAGCGTGTGATCCAATCAAATGTCTTAACGACGTGCCCGCTGTAGACTTCTCTGGCAGTGTCTTGTTACCTGCGTAAGCTACGTGGGAAGTTTAGTGCTTATTTACCGATTTTGTTTTTTTCAAGACAAGTTCTGAACAACAGCAACAATAATAAAGACAATCTCTGATCATGAAGCCCAGGCCGGCCTGGAACTTCCCAGCACCCTCCCGCCTCAGCCTCCTGCGTGGTGGGATGACGGGCGTGCACGCCTGACTCTGCGGCGGAAGTTCAGAAGGGTGGAAGAGCCGAGCGCGCCTCCTCGGATCTGCGAGAGGGGCCCGCGCGCGGGGGGGCTGCCTCCTGCGTGCTGTCCAGCAGCTGAGGGACGGGACGTTTCAGGGTTACACGCTGACGTTGGACTGTGCTGAGCTTCAACAGACTCACATTTGTAAATGAACTTTTCTTTTTTTTTTTCGGAACCGGGGATTGAACTCAGGCCCTTGTGCTTGCCAGGGAAGCGCTTATTCCACTGAGCCATCTCTCCGGCCCCCTAACATTTCAAACACCAGAGTATTCCAACTACCCCTTCCTAAATCCTGAGGACTGACCCCAGGGCCTTTGCACCAGCTACATCTCCACCCCCCCCCCCGTTTTATTTTGAGAGAGGATGTAGTGCACCAAGTTGCCTGGGCTGGGCCCAAACTGGCAACCCTTCGGCCTCAGCCTCCCAGAGTGCCAGGGTTACGGCCTGCCCCTCCACAAGGGCTCTGGGTAATGTTTTAATGCAAAAATACGGACACCATGGACTGGGTTGTATCTAGGAATGCGCCCTTGGATGTCACCAAAGACAGGCGCAGTGGCCCTTGTGTAGGCTGGCCCCATGTCACTGCAGCAGTGTCCCAAAGGAAGAGCTGCAGCCCGGGACACCCAGGAGCCCTCGGCCAGGAGATGACAGAGGTGGTCATGTTCTTGCCAAGCTGACCCAGCCTGGGGGCTCGGCCCAGCACCCCGGGAAGGGCCCGACATGTCACACCACCTTCCAGACCCAGTCTCAAGAAGGCTGCAGAGAGGCAGAGCTGCAGGGCCACGGGCCGAGGGGCGCTGCACCCTGGGCAGAGCTGGCCGAGCCCAGCAAGGGTGTGGGCGTGAGAATGCCAGGCCCACCTGACTTGAGACCCAGCTGGTCCCCGAGGGTAGGATTGTGCCCAGGGTTCCTGCTGGTGTCCTGGTGCCCTTCCCATCCACTAGCTGCCCCCACTGCCCAGACGCAGCCCCACCCCTGCCCAGCAGTGCTGAGGCACCATGGCCTTGAGAGGACAAGGGGGTGGCAGCGAGCCACCCCCGAAGGGCTGGGGACCCTGCCCCAGCCTCCCAAATCCAACGATATTAGAAAGGATTTGTGTCCCCGATAAATAATGCAAAGTTAAATTACATCCACTCCGGCTTAAAATTTCATATTCCTATCTCTCATCTCCATAAAGAAATTCCATTCCCGCGCCGGCGTGGAAGGCGCCTCCGCCAGCTGCCGTGGATGCGCCTAATGAAATTGCTCCCGCGGGCGGCCGGCGAGGTGGGCTGGCAGAGGTAAGAGGCCGGAGTTCACAGTGTCTCTCTCTCTAATCACTTAACCCAGCACACGTATTACACAGCAGAGGCCTTGGGGCCTGGGGCTGGGCGGGCGTGATCCATGGGAAGGTGGGCCTGGGGGGTACCCCTGCAGAGATGGGGACCCCAGCATACACCAAGGGGCCATGAGCTTGGAGAGATGCGTGAGATGGTGTTTCACAGGGCAGTGGCGGGGCTCATGGTCTGGGTTTCCAGAGGACGTGCTAGGCCCTGGGCAATGCGGGGTGCAGCCCAGCAGCCGTGCAGGGTGAGCCTGGCCCGCGTGCCCGCCGGAGGGCACCTGTCTGCCGGGGGCAGGCTCTCCCAGGTGCCCAGCCTCTACTTCCCCTCAGGGTGCCCACCCCTGCCAGGCACAGGCAGCAAGAGGCCTGCGCTGCGCCCGCCCGCACCCCTCTTCCCTCCTCCGGCCAAGCCACTCGATCTGCTGAGCTGCTGGCCCCCAGTTCGTCCCCATGTATCGATCACTTCGGGCTGATAGAAGTTCAAGCTTGGGAGGTCCCGCTCTTTGACCCCCAAATAGGATATGAATCTCAATCGAATAGACTAACACTCACACTGGCTCCCACGCCAGGCTCGAGGCTGCGGAAAATCAATGCAGAGTGCTGAGGACCCACGATTTATAGAACACCTGCCATTTTAATATTAGAATAAATGTTATATTGCACGGGGGGGTGCAGAAGGGGTCGCAAAGAAAATATTTCTTAGAGAGCCGTTTCTGTTGGAAAATGATGTGCGTGGATTTTATGGAGTCAAATTTATAGACCTCATTTAGGCTTATAATTTAAAACTCCTGATGAGAAAGACATTAAGTAGAGTGCTGGGGGCGGGGGCACCGGACAAGTGGGTGGTCCCGGGGTTGCAGAGCGCCGGAGTGGCTCCGGGGACAGGGCAGCCCTGGGGCTGCAGCAGGGGCTGAGGCGCTGGTGGGTTCCAGCCCGCGCGGAGGTTCCAGGGGCTGCCACATGGCCTCTATCCGGGGACCTAGGCGCCCTTCACTTTGCGCACCTGGCTGGCACACCCAGCGTGCACACACGACTCCCTGCGTGCCCCTCCACACTGCGCATGCGCAACGGCCCTTCTGCACCAGCCCACACGCACGTGCACACGCCCACTTGTGCACAGAAGCAAGCATGCACGCATAGGCACGGCACACACCTGCTCTCTGCTGGCTGCTGACCCCAGAGGCATAAACGCCTGCCTGCCTGCCAAACGCAAGGTCCTGAGTTCAATTCCCGGTACCCAAAAAACAACAGAGCAACTCAGGCTGGGTGAGTTCTGATGCACCTTGAGAAGCAGCCTCTGGGGGGCAGGATGGAGCCGCCTCCCCCCTACGGAGCCCCGCAGGCATCTCCAAGGTTTGGGGGGGGGGCAGAAGCCCGGAGCCCTGGGGGGGCCCAAAGTGTCTCTTGGGGTGATGGACCCACCCCAGCAGCAAGTCCCTTCCAAGGCCTGCCGCCTCCTGGGGATAGGCAGGGCTTCTGTGGGCTCTCAGCTTCCCCCGTGGCTGTGAGCACAGCCCTTCCTCCAGGCCTCAGTTTCCCCAGGGGTAACTAGGGAGCCCTGGCGACCCGTCCTTCTGTACCTGCCTGTCTTGGAGCCTGGGGTTCCAGTCCTAACATCAGCTCAGACCTTAGCGATTGCTCCCGCAGACAGCAGCAGTCTCTGGGCCTGGCTACCCCAACCCTGTGCTTACCAGTGTGGCTGCTCTCTGTGGGCAGGAGGCTGACCAGGAGGACAGCTGAGGATGTGGGGGAGGCAGCCAGCAAGCTCCCAGGGTGGCCTGAGAGACAGGACCGGGACAGGGGCAGCCTGACCCTCAGCCGCCGGACCCCTGGGTTCCCTGCCTGACCCCAGCCCAGCCCTGGCGGGGCCCCAGTGGCCAGTGGGGCCACCCACCCTTGCCTCAGTTCCCAGGAAAGGGGCCGAGCACGCTCGACACCCCCCCACCCCCCCACCTCCTCCCAGCCCGCTCCCCCAGCGGCCAGGCTTCCCGACTCTGGCACAGTGGCTTCCTCCCTGGCCCGGGCCTGTCTGGTGCTTGGGGTGACACCTATATGGGATGCAGGCATCTGTACGGGCTCCTGCAGGGACCCCAGGACTGAAGGGCCAGGAGCCAGAGACGCAGTCTGGGAGTCAGCACGCCCGAGACCAGGCCTGCCTCCTAGGGCTCTCATGGTCACCAGACCGGTCAGGGAGGCAGTGTCCACAGGGGCCAAGGGCAGGCCCAGGACACGGTCACCATTGTGACCTCTGTGGAAATCATAGCCACGACTGTCCCTCTGTTTCTTTTCTGTGCCCCCTAGGACAGTCACCCCCTTCCTGGCTGGGTGCCAAGTGTCTGGCCGGCTCATTGCCGTGCTGGGCTCTGCCACTGCCCCTGCGCTGACCCGCCCAGCATTGGCCTCGATGGTAGGTGCCTGAGTGGCGGGGGAGGCCTGCCACATCTCTCTCCATAATGAGGTGACGGTGGCCAGTCCTGTGCTTTCCTCCATGAACCCTCCCTGCCGCCCACAGCACCCACCCGCTGGTGTGGGACGGGCGTGTTTCACGTTTTCAACTTTATTAAAGGAGTGGGTCGAGCTGAGAAGGCCGCCTTCCCTCCCTGGTCAATTCTGCCTCTGAAGGCGATAAATCTCCAGCCCCGTGATTTGTAGCTCTGCGCTCCAAATAAATTAAACCTTTCTCCCTGAAAAGGTTGGTGCTCCGGGCTCGGCTTTAGGTCACTGCCTTCGTCCAAAGCAAGTGGCTAAGGAGGAGCGCAGGATAGGCCCCGCTGCCACCCCGGCCACTTGCCCGCTGTGAGCAGCCCTCTGCCTGGCAGCGGTGGGGACAGCACAACCCAGGGCAGAGGGGGGCAGTGGGCGTGACCAGCCCGGATGTGTCCTCTGTCCCCTCAGACCTTCCCCCAGCACAGCTTGGCCTCGAAGCTCCAGGAATCACCTGGCGGTGAGGAAGCTGCCTGCCTTCCCCAGGTGGCGGATGCGGGGCCTCGGTGGGTGGCCTCGGGTCCGAGCTGCAGTGACCTTCCGGGTGCCGTGTGCCGGTGTGTGGCATCTGGGGCAGGCAGCGGGCTGGAGTTGGTGGTCGGCGCTGTGGCTGCCCTGGGGGGGGTGTCCAGGAGCAGAGCAGCTTGGGACCCGAGCCTCCCAGGGCGCCGTCTGTGTCCTCGCTGGCGCTTTCCTGGCTCCGTGTTAGATGGCGGTACCCAGGAGAGTGTGGCCAGGGCATGGGCGTCACCCGGGCTGCCAGGGCTCAGCTGGCCGCCCTGCTGCAGGTGCAGTGGCAGTGGTGACACAGGTGCACCAGGGCTTCGTGAAATCACACAGGAATTTACATCCTGCTGCCACCTCCCCTGCCATGGAGGGACCACAGACCTGGTCAGGCACCAGAAGGGCGCATCCGCTTTGGGACCAAGGATTATGGTCCCAGTTGACACTCAACCCAGGAAGGGCTGGGACTGTTCTACACAGCAGGGCTCTCCTGGCCTTGTGAGCCGGAAGCCGTGGCCCCGGAGCCGAAGTCAACACGGCTGTGCTTGGGTTCCAGGGTGATGGGTGGGGTTCGGGGCCCACATTCCTTCCGGGCAGGGGCTTAGTTGCTGGCACCCGAGACAAAGGCCCTCGCCCGTGTCCCGGTCAGGTTACAAAGCCATTACACTGATGAATCAGGTCAGCTCCAAAGCTCTCAGGCTTTTGTGGCTGATTGTACTGGGGGAGCCCGTCCCAGGGCCCCCCGGAAGTCCCATGCTTTGATTCTCTGGGGTTGGGATTGGGGGAGGCGTCCTGGGTCAGCTCCGGTGGGAGGGCCTCCATGTGGGTGGGCTGGTCAGGTCACCTTGATCCCCAGGGAGGCTGGGCGTGGTGAAGGTCAGGGGTGCATGGGGTTCCCCTCCAGGTGGGTAGGGTCTGCCCAGCAATGGGGAGCACATCCAGAGAGTCCGCCAGCTGCACAGCATCTGTCCGCAGGTCACCTTCCTGGCCCATGGCAGCACTGAACCGACCACCCATGCACCAAGTGCCACCAACACTTGTGCCGGCCCCTCAGCCGCCCGACCTGGCTCTGCCCCCTTTGCAGTCCTCTGCCCCTGCTGCCTCCTCTGCCCCTGCTCTTCTCCCTTCCCAGGGCCCCTCCCTGTGGACCTTGCTCATGTCACTGCGCTGGGTGTCGCTGGGCACACGAGGGCATGGGCTGCAGGGAAGGAGAGGCCCTGGGCTGCAGGGTCCCACCCGGGTCTGTGTTGAGGGTCCTGGGGCGGCCGCGAAGTGCTGCCCACAGGGTCCTCCCCCTTTTTCGGCTGTGGGTGGCTCCAGAACCCAGGGGGAGCCCCCGCTTGGGGCTGCCTCTGTGGTGCGCCTGCCTCAGTCTCCCTGCTGGATCTCGCGGGGCTCTGGCATACGATGCGGGTTGCCAGGTGACATCAGAGACCCCCAGAGCCGCCCCTGCTCCGGAGCACATGGGCCACAGTGTTGCCCTGGCCGGGAGGCCCGTGGCCAGCTGCTGTAGGGCGGCTACCCAGGGGGCCCTCCGGGCCTCCTAGCAGCGCCTGCGCTGGCTCCGGCTGGTGGCCCAGGTGGCGAGTGTGGGGACTTCTGAGCCCACTCGGCCAGTCCACACGCTGCCTCCGGCTCTCTGCACTGGCCTGGCTGCGCCCGGCGCTGGTGGGAGTCGGCCTCCGGGGCTCACCCAGTGGCTGAGGGTGGGTGGTGTCCAGGCCACACCCAGCTTATCTCCTGGACGGGGACTTCTTGAGGCTGTGTGTACGCAGGGGCACAAGGTCCCAGCACTGAGTGGCTCTGCAGGAGCCTTTGTGCCAAGCTCTGGCCCCAGCTCCAGCGGGCAGGGAGGGGCAGCTCTGCCAAGGGCTCTGTTGGCATCGAGTTGCACAGGGCGGAAATCAGACCCCAGCGGGTCAGAAAGGCAGAGGCTTTGTTTGCCCAAAGGGTGAATTCCAGCCCTGAAACCCCCTCTGCCATCCTGGGACTCAATTTGCACTTTTGTCTAGAGCCCTGGCGAGGGATTAGGGGGTCTCTTTACAGCCCCCGCTTCCTGAGAGAATGAGTTCTGGTGGTGGCGAAGGGCGTGAGAAGTGTGTGTGCCTGAGCAGCTGGGGCTGGGGCCTCCTCCCTCCAGAGCAGCTCTTCCTGGGGCCCTGCGCCCTAACTCAGGGAGGGACCGTCCAGCAGGGGACCACCGCCACCTGCCACCCCCAGTGGTGATAGATGAGGGCCTACAGAGGGCAGGAGAGGGGGGTGCCAGGTGCTTGGGAAAGGCCTCGGGTTGGCACACAATTTTTTTTGTTATTAATTTTTTTTTCTGATGATCCTGGAATTGAAGCCAGGGCCACCACCCCAAGCTGTGTGCCCATTCACCCCCATTCACCCCCAGCACTTCGTTTTGGAGCCAGAGTCTTTCTAAGTTGCTCAAACTGGGCTCTGATTTGAGACCTCCCTACTTCAGCCGAGGGCTGGGATTACAGGTATGCACCACCACACCTGGTTAATTTTTTTTTTTTTTTTTAAAGAGATGGGTGTTGTGTTGCCCAATCTGGCCTCAAACCCCTGGTCTCAAATGAACCTCCTTCCTCAATTCCTGAGTGGCTGCAACTCCAGGCTTGTGCTGCACATTTAAATCGAGGCTTTGGTGTCCTAGTAGAGCCGACCTGTGTACAGGCCAGGGAAGGGACCTTGCAAGGGGCCTGAGCTAGGAGGGAGGCCTCAGGGGGGGAGTGGTGAGAGGGACGGGGGCCATCGTGCACTGGAGAGGAGGCCTCGTGGGCTTGGGCAGTGGGTGGGGACAGCAGCCAGTTCAGGTGAGGGCAGCTCCGACAGGCAAGGGGTGTAGGCAGACTCCTGGTGCCTCCCCCTTCCTGGCCGGCTGTGCCCCTCGCCCGTGGCCTCTGCTGCCCCCTGGCTGCCTCCCTAGCCGCCTCCCTAGCCGGGCGGCACCCACTCCATCCTCCACTGCCTTCTCCCAACCTGGGAGCCTGCACACAGGTTCACCAAATTGTCAATTAAGTGAAAATCAATCAGGGCATCCATCATGGGCTGCTGGGGCCGTGTGCGGGCGCCATCGATCGGGCCCCCGGGGAGCCACTGAGGCCAAGTACAGCCCCGCCACAGCCGCACCAGGGCAGACGCCAAGATCCATCATCCCAACAGCCTGCCCGGCCTGCTGGAAGAGGAGGGCAAGGGGTGTGGTCCCCAGGGTGCGGCGAGCCAGGTGCCCAGCCTGGAAGCCCTCACCCTCCAGCCCTCCCCTGGTCTGGTCCCCAAGGGGTGTGGGGTCACGGTGGGGCCGGGCAGGGCAGGGCGAGAGCAGGGGACTCTGCCTGGCCCTCCGCCTGACCTCTGCCACTGCAGCACTGGCGCCCTGACCCCTACCCCATGACGATGCTGAGCAACACGGCCCCTCCCCGTCCACACTACTGACCTGTGTCTGCCCCTTTGGGTGGGATCCCCTGAGGTGCTCCTGGGGGTCTCTGAGGGAGACAGACTGGTGACTCCCCACTGAGACCCTCAGGACATCCTGCACTTTGGGGGCCCCAAGGCCCCAGTGTCTGGGTCTGGTTGGATCTGCATGGAAATGAACCATCTCCTCTCTCCCACAAATGGCTCACCCAGCCTGGCCCCTCCTGGCCTCTGGGACTGCACAGCCAGCTGAGGGTGGGTCCCCAGCTGATCGGACTCCTGGGCTGTGGCCCCTTTAGATAGCAGGCCTCAGCCGACCAGGCCGACTCTGTTGTCTCCGCCGGGGTGTTGGGGACATGGGAGCCCCCAGCCCTCTGAGCCCTAAGATGAGAGCTCTGGTGACAAACTAGGCCCTCCTCTGCCAGCTGCCCTGTGCTCCTCCCCTGGAGCGTGGGGGTCAGAACCCTAGGCCCTGGCCATGCCAACGCCACTGACCGTCCAGTCACCTTCTGGGATCAGTTCACGGTCAGCCCTGACACCCCCACAGCTGCACCGAGGACTGGAGGCAGTTGCCATGGCGTGGTGCCCAAGGGCACCCTGGGAGCACTCTTTCCTCACACTTGCCTGTGACCTGGTCATGAGGCCCCTGGGACTGTCCCACCACAGGGGATGGGGTTGACTTTGCTCTAGGCCATAAAGAAATAGGATGTCACTAGCCTAAACCAGGGTTACAGCCTGGGGAGCTGACCCCCAGATGGTTGGAAGTCCCACAGTTCCCTTCTGGAAGGGAATCCAGAAGAACACATGGCCCCTAAGTCAGGGAACACAGCAGACTGCAGGGAGGCTGGGAGTACCTAGGCCACAGTGGGCCTGACCCCTACCCCATGACGATGGGGCACAGGGCCCGGGACAGGCGAGATCTGCGGCTCCAGAGGGCTGGGAGGTCAGAGATCCTGAAACCAGGAGGAAAGGAACGTGCAGAAGGGTCCCGCCCAGCGCCGGGCAAGACTAGATCCCAGCCGAAGGGGCTCAGGTTCGCGCGATGGATGGAGCTCCGCCAGCTCCCAGAGGGCTCCTGCTTCCTAGGAGTTTAACTCCAGAGCGTAACAGGAGCCTAAAACCCCCCAGCAGCCCCGGGAGGCAGGGCACAATGTCTGCAGCCAGGCTCTCGCCAGGCATAAGAACAGCACGGAAATGCAGGGCCCACAGTGGGAGAAAAGCATTTCATGATCAGATCTGGGCCTGAGGGGCTGGCAGGCAGGGCCACCATGCTGCTCGCTGGGGCAGGCCTGCTCCAGGTGTTGGCCTCTGAGCAGGCCAAACAGACACAGGAAGATGGGGGCCAGAGTCCAGAGATGGGAACCACGCTGCATGGAGTCCACAAGAAGAAAAAGTAGGCAAGGCTGAAGGCAGAGGCAGAGAAGCTCAGAGTAAGGGTGTGTGTGTGTGTGTGTGTGTGTGGCCACCCACAACACCTGCACAACCTCCAGGCCGCGACAGGTCCTTGAAGGACAGGAGAGAGAAGCGGCTTCCAGCCTCCTGCCACAGAATCTCAGCCACGCTCCCAGGGGCCCAGCAGCCCCAGTCCGGCTCCCGCCTGGGAGCCCATTGCCTGCGCGGCTGAGGCAGGAGGATCGCTTCAGAGGCCGGCCTGGGCCACACAGTGAGTGCAAGCTCAGCCTGGAGTAATAGTGAGACCTGTCTCAAAACAAACCCAAACGGGCCTGGGACATGGCTCAGTAGAATAAGGGCTTCCCTGGCAAGCACAAGGGCCTGAGTTCAATCCCAGGTTCCGCAAAAAAAAAAAAAAAAAAAAAAAAAAAAAAAAAAAAAAAAAAAAAAAAAAAAAAAAAAAAAAAAAAAAAAAACAACAAGGAAGGACTGTGAGGTGAAGGTTGTCCCAAGTGCACGTCCAAATGCAGTGTCTTTACTTGTTCAGCTGGTGCCGAGCCCAAGCTAGGGTTTTGCACGCGCCGCGCCCTGGCCCTTCGTTATTTTGAGGTAGATCTTCACAGGCACGCTGGAAATCACACAGGCTGGGCTCTAATTTGTGACCCTCCTGCTTCAGCCCCGGCACTGAGGACCAGGCCCGGGGACCACGGGCCTGCCCAGCACTGCAAAAACCAAAAGTGAATAAAAGTTAAAAGCAACAAGAGGAAAAAGGACTGGACATGGGCCCAGCAACTAAGACAGCCAACTTCCCGCTGGAATCTGGGAGTCAGGGCCGCTGGGCCAGTCTCCCGTGCTGAAAGGAACAGCCAGCCAGAGAAAACGGGCGCTGCAGAGTCCTGGGGGGTCGGCCAAAGAGCTTTTGGTTCTGAAATGACGTGAGAAGTGCTCAGACATGTGGAAGCTGAAACAATTAATTGCCAGCAAGCCTTACGCAAAAAGAAAATCACCCCAAGGGGGGCCCGCACCCATGACCCCAGCGCTAGAGAGGCTGAGGCAGGAGGGTCGCTCAAGCCCAGGAGGTCAGGCTGCTATGGGCCAGCATAGGAAGACCTCATTTCTTGTAAATAAATGAATAAATAAGTGCCTGTATGCTGGGAGGACTAGGCCTCGCGTGATACCCAGCCTTTTGGTCTGGTTTGGGTTATGGCTTTCTCTTCCTTACAGGAAGGGTGGTTTGGGTTTTCCGAGCCAGGGCTCCCTGTGCAGCCAGGCTGGCCTCGAACTCAAGGCAAGGCTTTCTTTTTAAAATCCCAAAACAGGGCTAGGACTAGCTCAGAGATGAACCCTTGTCTAGTGCATGTGGGTGAGGCCCTGTGTTTAACAGCCCCATAAGAAAAATTTAAAAAAGAAAGCACCCGGGCCTAGCTCTGTGTGCAGGGCTGCCCCCAGAGACGGAGCGGTCTGCAAGCCCACCTGTTCCCGTTCCTGCCCAGGGCTGGCCCTCCCGTGAGCTCCCCCTCCTAGGCTCCAGCCTCAGAGCTTGGGCACCCCTCCCCACGCCTAACCTGGCCGACTATACCAGCAAGGATGGGGAGGCCTGCGCCCCAGGACCCACCATGCGGCACGGACCACAGCTGGGCCCGGGGTGATGCTGCGCATCCTACAGACAGCAGCCAGCGTCCCAGGAACAGATTAGAATCACGCTGGAATCCCCATAAATCTTCTCTCCCTGACACCCGCAGAGGAAGCCCCGGAGAGAAGGGTCTGGCAGGTGGATGGGTCCCCTGCTAATTCCAGCGAGCTGCTGTTTATTGAAATGAGGCGCCGGGGCCACACGGGCGTCTGGTCGATCATGGTGTGTCTAATATAATCTTGGGGCGCCACCTCCCAGCCCACTGTCTGTCCCAGACGCGACTTGGACCACTCCTGGCTCCTCCATTCCTTGTGTGGCTATGCTCAGGCTCATGCCAGCTGGGGACAGAATAGTCCCTAGGCCCCCAACTCCTGCAGCCTCTGTCCACAGCGCCCTGCCCACTGTACAGTGGGGTACCATCCTGCCTCAGCCTGGCCTGCTCGCTCCAGCCTGGGCCCTCTGTGCCTGGCTCCGGGGTTCTGCTCTGAGCCCTTGAGATGGGGTCTCTCACACGGGGTCTTCGAAGCCCTGGAATCAAGCTGACCCGCAATGTGGCTGCCAGCTGGCTGCCCCATGTGGGTACCTGGTGACCCTGGCCCCATGGGCTTTTCCAAGGGTACCGCTGTGGCCTCTGCTCTGTGTGGGGGAACTGTGGGGGCGGGATGGGCTCGGGGACTCCTTGCTCGCTGCCTGCTGCCCAAGATCCCCGGGGAACCCTCAGACCCCTCAGGGCTGGGCACGGCACCTCCCCCCATTTCTCCAGAGCTGGTACAGGAGCCTAGAGTCTGGGGGCACCTGGGTCCCAACTTGGGGGAGACACAGTGGCCCCCAGTTGCCCCAGTGGTGCTCCCAATTCCCAAGCACCACTTGCTTTCTCGTGTGCCAGGGCCCTGGGCTCTGGGTCTCCATGGTCCCGAGGAGGACCCTTCCTCTGCAGCAAGAGGTGACCTTGGCGTCCCTGCGGACTTGTGGTGGAAGAGGCAGGCCATGGCCCTGGAGTCAGAGACAGCGGAAACTTCAGCAGCTTCCGGAGACACAACTGAGGAGCCTCAGAGCCTTGGGTAGCCGACAGTTGGAGAGGAGGGAGGGCTGCATCGTCGGAGGCCCCAGGAAGACAGGGAGGCCATCTGGCCCCCCCAGCACAAGCTCTGGGTGTGATGGAGTCTCCCCGGTGTTGGGGAGCAGGCAGACCTGCAAAGGGCACTGAGGAAATGTCAGTCAACAAGCCCGTGACAGCGCACCCCACTGAGCCTGCTGTTTGAGGGGAGCCGTGGAAGGTCTCTGTGGTCGGTTTCACCACCAGACACCCCGAGAGGGTCTGTGCCCTGTGGCTGCCAGGCTCTGCAGCGGGACGGAGGCTGGGACGG
The DNA here is from genome assembly GCF_000260255.1 of Octodon degus. Lineage (NCBI taxonomy): Eukaryota > Metazoa > Chordata > Mammalia > Rodentia > Octodontidae > Octodon > Octodon degus. The sequence continues at coordinate 1,505,241 of NW_004524699.1, read as the reverse complement.
GGGCCTCGCAAGAGCCCGGGGAGCTGGGAAGCCTGCAGCGTGGGAGCACAGGGTGTCCCCTCCCGCCCGCCCAGGTGCACGCGGGGCCCCACCCTGTGCCAGCTCGGGGAGAACGAGAGGAACGTGGAGGCTAAGAGGGAATCAAAAGCAAATTATTTTCGGGATTATAGCTCCCGAGCCCCAGCGAGATAGTGCCCATTTTTCATAGCAGACAAAAACATTTTCCAAGGGATCAATTTTGCCTGGAGAAGTCGCCTTCTTTCAGCCCACAATCCATCATATTTCCCCATTTGCAATTTCTTGGTGTCTGAGTGTTTTAAGTTTCCGATGAATTATTTTATAAAGCTTTCTTTCTTCCTTGGCAATGAACCGGCCAGGCCCTGCTGAGGGCCTGACACTACACTGGCGGACGGTCCCTTCCCAGGGGACAGGAGCACTCTTTTTTTCTCTCCCTCTCCACCCTATCCAAGGGGCTGAGGGGGACCCTGGCCTGGCTGGAGGGGTGCGGCGGGCGGTGGGTGCAGGAAAGTTCGTGGGGGGATTCACTCTGCGGCAGCTTCGGTGCACATCCTTCAAGCTCCGCGTGTGTAAATCCCAGGCCTGGTGATTGGTGTGTCACGGTGATTTGTGGCCACCCCCCCCCCAGGTAATGGGGAGCAGCGGGGCCAGGAGAGGCCGCTGGACAGATTGCGGCGCGGGCCTGGCGGGTGGGCGGCCCTGAGATTTATCGACCTCGGCTCGCCGAGGTCCCTCCAGCGCCTTTAATCTGGCTTCCCCACTGTCAGGAGGGGACGCCCGGCTCCCTGGGGCCTGCGGTGCTGAGGCTCAGGAACCGGGCGCCTCGGCCGGCCATCTGTCGGGGTGGACGCTGCCCCAAGGACAGGCTGGGGCAGCCCCAGCACCCGGCTGCGGCTCTGAAACAGCCCCGCTTTCTGGAGCGTTGGTGTGTGGGGGCAGGGCCCGGCCCCGCAGACCTCAGCACGGGGCAGGTCAGAGAGCGCCAAGAAGCGGGCGCCAGGGCACCTCCTTGCCTCACCCCCGCTCCCCTGCTCAGGGTCCAGAGTGCACCCTCAGGTCCCCACACAGGGGACCAGGACCTTGGGAGCTCCAGCCCCCAGCTTGCTAAATGGATTCTGCTGGTTCCTAAAGGCTCAGGAGCTGATGTTACACAAGGCTGGGGACACACCTGCTTGGACTGGGTGGCCGGGTCAGCCATGAGAGGCTCCAAGCTGGGGCCACTCGTGGCTATGAGAGTGGATGCTGCTGAGGGGGCGCAGTGGCCCACGGCCCCGCATCCCAGAGCCCTAACTGCTGGACCCAGACGTGGGCCAGCTGAGGCCCGGAGGCCCGAGGCCGCGTGTCCTCCTCACGCAGAGCAGGGCCACGGGAAGAAGGCTGCTGCTCCACGGCCACCCTGCTGTGGCCAGCGGACGCCTCCACTCTCCCTGGCTTCCAGTTACTCCGGCCTCCACTCATTCACCCCCCGAGGAGCCCAGGACACCACAGGCCTGCACTGCCCGAGTCAAGACCTCTCCGCTGGCGCCTACTTGGCCTCCCTTGGGCTTTCTGCATCTGAGGCCAGGGCGGGCATGCCATGAGCCCTGTGGTGGCACTCAGTGTGGCCTGACTGGCCAGGATGAGTGGGGCAGCCCTGTGGCTCCTTTCCTGAGCCCCAGAGTTCTTGCCATGGGGGGGACCTGGAGCCTCCCAGGCACTGTGGGGACTATGACACCCAGCAACTGCACGTTCATGGAACACTGGGAGCTGGAGGATCAGAGCAAGAGCTGGGCCTGGTGGTGGTGGACTGGGGAGAGGTGACCTGCAGATGCCCAGTGTCTGCCTGCCCTTGCAAGGGCCACAGTGAGGCCGAGATGTGAGATGTGGTCCCCGCGGCATAGCCCACACCTGGAAAGCCAATTCCCTTTGTGCCCTCCGCGGCAGGCAGCTTCAGTCCGCGCGGCCCCCGCCCTGCAGCCCACACTCTCAAGCATGCAAACAGTGACACCTTGCTAAATGGTCAGCAGGATTGATCCTGCTGTTTCCATCCTGGATCTGAAATTAAAAGGGAGGTGGTGGTTATCAGCTGCCCTGCGCTCCCCACGGCCGTGCCCTTGCGGTGGACTCCTCCCTGCTGCCTCCCCTGGGGCTGGCCCTGACCTTGAGAACTTCCGGAGGACACGGCGGGGGGGGGGGGGCTGTCTGGATGTCTGGACCCAGCTGGGTCCTGTGGCCTTGGCGGGTCCAGCACCCCCAACCCACACCTGGGCCCCAGGCTCCTGCTCAGACCGGCTAGAGGGTAGAACCCCAGCCCTGCCCACCCACCCACACCACCCCCGGCTTTGCAGCTGGAGCCTTCTCCCTCTTGCCAGCTCAGTCTGCATAAACCCCTGAGCCCTAGCTGTCTAGGGCACTCAGCACTCGTCCAGGGGCCCTGGAGCTCCCAGCTACCCTGCTCAGCTTGAGCCTGGTGACCCCTGAGAGGGGGTTTGGGGGCTCTGACCTGGCACTGAAGCCCCCCCCCAGGGGGCTCAGGGAGTGGAGGGACCTGCAGGAGCCCAAGAGCAGCCCAGGGCTGGGTTTTAGGCTTGGGTGCTCATGCCTGAGTGTCCCAGGAGCCAGCCCCACTCCAGGGGCATGGGTGGTGGTCCGAGCCAGGAGGTCCTACTTATGCAGAGAAGAGGCCACGCCTGGGCCCAAGTCACAGGAGATGGGGCACAGGGACAGGACCTTGAGAACTCCTGTCAGGGCTCCCTCAGGGATGCAGCCAGCCTCTCCCAGCACCCACTGAGGCCTCCTGGGGAGGGACAGGTGTGGCCTACTCTCACCCAGGGGCCCCTCTCTGACAGGTCCCAGGAGCCGCCCCACGATGGGCAGCAGGTGGTGCTAGGGCGTGGATGTGTACACCGTACAGTAAAGGGCCTGGGCAGCTAGAAAGAGCCCGGTTACTGGGTGGCCTAGGAACCCAGTCTCAGGCCCGCCTCTGTCCTGGTGCCTCCTGCCCCAAAGGCTTCCTGGTCCCTGAGGGCCTACGGCCCGGGCCAAGGCTGCCTGCCACCTGAGCAGCACCCTTGGCCCCTCCTTCCTTCCATGCTGGTCTGTCTTGGCCCAGTGCAAGTCTGGTGTGGAGTAAGGCCCAGGTACCTCGCGGAACCCCCAAGCCCCAATCTCCCCCCGTCTCCAGGGACTCAGGGCGCTGGGCTCCCTTGTGGCACCTTCTCCTGGGGGACGTGCCCAAGGCCCCTTTGTGGGGCAGAGCAGCAGAGCCGGTTCTGCCTGGCAGCCAGAAGTGGGGCTGAGCCCGGGGGTCCCGGGTACCCCTCCCCGCCCTGGCTTAAGGCCAGGATGTTAATTATGACCCCAATTCTCACCACGATTAAACTGATTCATTCCAAACAATCAGGGCTCCACTGCATAATAGATTGAATTAGCCAGGCCTCCCGCACACACGGGTCGGAACTGGCAAGTTCTCTGTGTAATACACTTAATTCTGAAATAAATCATTGTTTAGATCGACGCACGCCGGGCCTCCCTGCCCAGGAGACAGTGCTGCCGGGGGAGGGGGGACCCAGCTCTTCAGCCAGGCTCTTTCTTCCAGGAGAGAGGAGTGATGGAGGAGGCTGGAGCAGGACAGTCCTGAAGGCAGCAGGAGCCTGAAGCCACATCCTGTGACCTGTGACCAGTGGAGCTATCTCTCAGGAGATTTGAGGACCAGCGAGCCCACCTGTGATGTCAGTGCCAGGGGACCCAGGAGCACCCCCACTCTGCCTGCTTTGGCACCCTGCTGCTGCCCACCCAGAGACCAGGCGAGGCCCTGGGCATTCTCTGCCTCCATCTACCAGGCCGCTCTGCCCCGCATGGCCTCACCTGAACACCTGAGGATGTGCCGTGCAACCGGTGCCCCGCAGAGGGCAATGACCTGGGCACAGCAGCGCGAGGCATGGTCAGAGCCCCCCGGGCCTCAGAGCCCCTGCTGTCCCACGGCCCTCCAAGCGGGGCAGGGTCCCTGCCCTCTGGGCACCAGTGTCCAGAGGCAGGACATAGCAAGGACAGAGGAAAGAGCCCGAAGGAGGACGCTGCAGCCATATGGGACTCAAAGAGTGAAAGAGCAATTCAAGGGGCCGTTCCTGGGACCCCGATTATGCAGCCCTTTGTCCCTTGCAGTGGAATCCCTGAGGCAGGAGGGGTTCCCCTTGTGTCCAGGGCCCCCTGGGAGAGTGGCAGGAGGAGGGGCGGTACCTGCCTGCCCAGCTCCGATTACAGTGTGCTGCCATCTGCCACCCTGGTGGCCCGGCCTCCTGCATAATTCAGCCAACTTGGAGAGGCTGGGGTGGCCTGATCAGATGTCGTGACACCGGATACTTGCTGTAGGGACACGTGTCCTCTGGCCCTTTCTCCTCATGCTGAGGGTCCACAGGCGGGGCACGGTGCGGGTGGTCTCCGGCTGGCTGGGCACTGCAGCCCAGACCACCACCCCTCCCACTCAGTAGCTCTGGGGTGGCCCTAGAGGGGGCTGGAGTCCCTGCTTGGTTCCTGCCATGTGGCCTGGGTGGGGTCACATATCCCAGTCCCTGAGCCAGGGCAGCACCTGCCACTGGGGGTTGGCATGGGCTGAGCAGCAAGTGTCCTGCCGTGGCAACTGGGACTCTGGGTGACACTTGCCCGCCCAGGCCTGCAGCACTAGGACACCAACGGTCAACTATGCTGCTGCCCTTGCTGGCCTCTATCTGCATACCCAGCACCCCATGGTGTCCATGATGCCCACGTCCTGAGTCTGGGGCTCCCCTGAAGCTGGGGTAGCGGGGCCTTTCTTTCCAGACCTGCCACACTTCCTAGGTCCCCAGAAGACTCTGCACACTGTCCCCAAGGAGGGAGCCAACTTGAGGCTGACCCCAAACCTGTCACAGGCTGGGCCCAATAGCTCAGTAACCACAAGGTCTGGTGTGGACCCAGGGGAGTGCTGGCCAGCCAGACAGGGAGGAGCGTGGGCAGGACTGCCTCTCTCCTCAGTCCCCACAGGCAAGTGGGCTGCTCAGAGCAGCCTCCAGCATGGGCCTTGCCTGGCCTGCCCTGCGAGGACACGGGCACGCTGCTCCCCTGCCTGGGCACCTGCGACCAGGCAACCCGACCGCACCTGTGCTCCTGGGCTCCGGTTTTTCAGAAAAGAGGGAGCTCTCTGCCCTCAATAATTGATGGCTGCGCTCTACAATGGGGCTAAGAGCATCTGGCAGGTGGGGAAGTCTTCACCTGCCTGGCAGCCACCGAGGAGACCCGCTGGGCAGACAGAGGGAGGTGGGGTGGAGGTGTCGGTGGGGACCTGAGGGCCCTGGCTACTCCTGCACCCCAGAACTCTTTTCTCCCGAGCACACACAGGCACACAGCACACACCCATGGAAGCACATACTTGCGTGCCCACAGCCCCTGCTGTGCGTGTGTGCTTTGACCATCACGGGCCGTGCACGTGCACATGCTGCGTGACTGCACGCCAAGCTGGGCACAGGTGCACGGGAGTGTGCACGCCTTTCCAGAAGGTGCCTTGGGTCCTCAGGGCTGCTTCCCGCCACTTCGGGGACAAGGAAAAAGGGGACGCAGCTTGCACAGCCCGCTGTAGAAGCTGCGACTCTCTCTGGGGGCTGTGGGAGGTGTCCTCAGGCCAGGATAGGGGGACGGCTGCACCCTTGGGGCTTTGGAGACGGCTTTTCTCCCCTGGAGCCATCCCAGCCCCCACATAGGGCCTCATGTCTCCCAGGCTCAGGACCAACACGAGGACAGCACCAAGGGCGCCTGCTGGGTGCTGTCCATGGCATAGGAGGGGGCAGGGCACCCAACAAAGGCTGTCTGTGCCCCTGAAGGGCAGGCAGGACCTGACCTCCCGCTGCCCAGAGGATGGGCTGGGAAGAAGTAAGAACAGACCAGCTGGACCCGGGTTCCTGGGGTGCTCAGGGCTCCTGGGGGAACTGCTGCCCCCTGAAATGTCCAGCACCGCATCACCCACTTCTGATGGTCCTCAGCTGGTCTCACTGGCCCTGAAGGGTGGCCTCAGAATCCTCCCCAGGGGCTATGACAAGCAGTGGCTGGGACCCTCTCTGTTGCCCTCCCTGCTGTATGTTAGGTTTGGAGCTTGGTTGGCGTCTTCCGGGCCCCAGGTGGAAGCTGACGGGCCTCGCTCGCTCGCGTGCCCTCGGCACAGGGCATCTCCCGGTTCTCCAGCCATCCAGGCGTGTGGGCCTGGGAGGCGGAGAGGAGGCTGCTGCCCCTTGCTGCTCTCCTGCGCCACCCTCAGTGTTCCAGCCCCAGCCTGAGCTCCGGAGAGACCCGGCTCAGGTTTCCCAGAAGAGGGCAGCTGAGACTTCCCATGCAGAGCGCAGAGCTCTGCCTCAGTTTCCCCTTTCACGAGATGGACTGGAATCTCAGTCTCCCTAACACCTGGGGGGCCCAGGGCCTGGGGCCTGTGACCATTGGTCACCCAGGAGCTCTGGGCTCCACGGCCAGCTGGGCTGCGGTCTCAGCACTCAGTGCGCCCGGACCTCCACCACCTGCATGCACCCGTAGGGCCGCAGCTTCCAGGATCAGGCTCAGTTACCCACCACTCTTCCCCGTCCCCAAGGGCCCTTCATCCAGGATGCACACAGCATACCCACTGCACCCTACTGCAGGGCCTCCCAGGCCAGCCCAGCTCAAGCAGGAGCCCCTGGGCCAGGGCTCTGCTGCCTGGCCAGGCCATGTCTGCCCAGAGCCACTGGGGACTCAAAGAAGCAGACACACAATATATTCTAAATTTTCCCACTTTTACAGCCTGGGGCAGCCTTTTAAATGGCCTCCCCAGTCCAGGCATGCCTGACCCCCATGCAGAGTCCCCCAGCATCCCCCGGGAGAGGGCCTCTGGCCATGAGCAGCAGAGCCCAGCCACCCCAGGGACTGTCCCTCTGGCCCATAGAACCATGATTCCAGCCCTCACGCATTGATCTCCTGGAGTTTTTAAAGGAAATTTTATTTGTTTGGAGTTTCTGGTCATTAACTTAAACCAGTAAAATAAAGAAAATCGATAAGCACAGAGCCCAGCATAGCTGGGCCCATTAGAATGGAAAGCAGCTGTGTGCGTGTGTGCGTGTGTGTGTGTGTGTGTGCGTGTGTGTGTGTATGTGGGGGGCTGCAACAGGGGTGGCTGGGAGCCTGGGGTCCATGCTGGCCTCAGGGAGCCATGACAGGAGGCGGGGCTCCTGGCTGAACCAGCGTCCCATGGGTCCTGGCCCCAAGCCACCATGGGTGGCCAGGGCTGCACCCAGGGCAGGGGACCAGCATGGACAGGAGGAACCCTGTGTGGTGCCACGGTGCTCAGTCCCACAGCTGCCTGAGAGGTGGCGGGTTGCCCTGACCCAGAGCTCTTGAAGTGTGGGGCAGGTGATGGAGACGGCAAGGGGCCACACACACACCCAGGGAGCCAGGGCACTGGGCTGTGCCGGGGAGGCTGGGCCCTGGGAGGAGAGCCCCCAGGGAGCCTTGCAGCTCAGCCAAGGGAGGAAGGCAGGCCTGGTGGGACAGGGTGGGGCTGGGTGGGGCTGGGCCCGCTGGGCCGAACCCACGTCTCGTCCATGCAAGGACCCACCCCAGACTCGCAAACTTTTTAAAATTTTGATTCAGGGTCTCACTAAGTTCTCCAGGCTGTCCTCAAACTTCTCACCCTCCTGCCTCAGCTTCCAGAGGAGCAGGGACTGCTGACAGTCACCGCCACATCTAGCAGTCCTCTGCTTCTGTGTGTAGCAGCCGGAGAAGATGCAATTCATCTTAATTACATTGATGTATTCATTTATTTAGTCTTTTAAGAATGTGTTTATTTTTTATTTTTATTTTTTAAAATTTATTTATTTATTTGTGTGTGTGTGTGTGTGTGTGTGTGTGGCCAGCTCAGCCCACCAGGGGGCGGGCTGGCTGGCTTGTGGTGCTGGGGGATTGAACCGCGGTCCCTGTGGTTTGCTAAGCTTGTTCTAAGTAGGTGCTTTAGACCACTGAGCCATCTCACCAGCCCCAAGAATGTGTTTAGTACAGGCTCTACGGGGTCTCACTGCACAGACCAGACCGTGGTGGTCCTGTTTTCAGCCTCCTGAGCACTGGGATTACAGGTGTGCACCACCATGCCCAGTCTCGATTGTCATCTCAGTGCACGCCAGGGGTGGAGCTGGCATGGCAGGCCAGGGATGAGCCCTTGGCCCCTTCGTCTGCCTAAGCAGGTGCTTTAATCCACTGAGCTATCTGGTTGGCCCTTAGTCTTTTTGAGACAGGGCCCCACTATGCAGCTCAGTCTGGCCTTGAGTTCCCTTGATAGCCGAGGCTGGTCTTGAACTCGCAACGATCCTCCTGCCTCAGCCTCCCAAGTGCTGGGATTACAGGCGTGCACCACCATGCCCGGCCTTTAATTACATCTTATGGAGGGTAGCTCAGTGACTGAGCACATGCCTGTCCTGTTTGACACTCAGTGCTGAAAATTCAAATGGGAACAAGAAACGACCCCATCCCCCACCCCACACCCAGGTGAAGTGTGTGACTCCGCAGGTGCAGGACCGTCACTTCCACTTGCTTTGAGGTATTTTCATCAATGAAAAGAATCCCCAGGAGCACACACTCGTGCATACCTGCAATCTCAGCTACTTGGGAGGCTGAGGCAGGAGGGTTAAGTCAGTGGAATAGTTTAGTAAGATTGGTCCTAAAATAAATGTAAACGGGACTGGAGATGTGGCTCAGTGGTAGAACACTTGCTTAGCATATGCAGGGCTCTGGGTTTAATCTCAGTACTGCAGAAAGAAATAAGGAAGGGAGAGCGGGAGGGGGAAATAACACCAGCACCCTGGGAGGCTGAGGCAGGAAGATCCCCAGTGCAAGCCAGCCCAGGCAACTTAGCAAGTTAACACAGTTCTGCCTCAAAAAAAAAAAAAAAAAAAAAAAAAAAAAAAGAAAGAAAGAAAAAGAAAAAGAAGAAAGAAAGAAAGAAAGAAAGAAAGAAAGAAAGAAAGAAAGGCAGTGCCCTGGTTCCAAATCACAGTGCCATCCAGAGAAGGAAGATGGGGAGGAAGAGGGAGAGAGGGACCCTGAACCCTGCTGAAAGGCAGAGGAGGGAGGAGCCTTCAGCGCGTCGCGGAAGGACAGGGCTGTGGGCCCCCATGCAAGGTCACAGTGTTCAGTGGGGACCGGCATCAGGCTGGGGACCAAGGTGGCTGTGGCTCCGCGGCGTCATGTGCTCACGCCCCTTGCATGTGCAAGGAAGCTTGTGGGTTTGTCTTCTGTGCCAGTGTGCGTTGGTCCTGGGACACCCGGGTCCTTGGTTCCTGTCCTGGGTGCGTCGTGGCGAGGTGTCCAGGGAGGGGCCGCACGTGGACAGGTAGCTCGAGGGAGGAGCTGGCTGGAGCCTCCTCTCTCTGGCGCCTGAGCTGAGCCACTGGACAAGGCCACAGAAGAAGCACACGGCACGGGAGCTTGGCGCCTGGCTTCTGTCTGCGGCAGAACACCCCAAGGTCCAGCCACCTTCACACAGACCAGCGCTCTGTCCTTAGGAGGCGGGGTGGGCTGCTCGACCTTGCACCCCTCCTACCCTGGGCAGACGCAGCGTGCTCCCCCTCACCACCTCGTGGGCGCCTCTCCAGTGGCACTTCCCGGGCCTGCAGCCGGGCTCCTGCAGGCCGTGTGCTGGAGCCAAACCTCTGCTTCCTGAAGCTGCTCCTGAGACCTGCCCAGGAGGAGCAGGGCCCCCACGAGGGTCCTCGGCACTGGTGCCCAGGGCCCAGGCCACCTTGGCAGGGAGGAGCGTGTCCAGGCCTCCCGGCCGGCAATACTGGGGCTGTCTGCCACAAAGCCTTCCCAGCACCATGACTGCAGGTGACCCGGAACCTCCTCAGTCCCGCTGTGGGGAAGATTCTCAGAGACACGGGGTCCAACGAGTCAGGCCACTGCCTGTGCTGTAGAGCTGGGACCCTGGCTAAAGAATGGGAACCACCCTTGGCCAGGCCCCTGCTCTCAGACACGAGGCACCTCATTCCCAAGGCAGCTGGACAGGGCCACACTTTATGAAAGAAGTGACTGCCAGTTGTGTAATTTCAGCACTTGGGAGGCTGAGGCAGGCGGAACGCTGTAAGCTCAAGGCCAGCCTGGGCTACATGTTGAGACCTTGTCTCAAAATAAACAAACAAAAAAGAAATGAAGCCAAAAAAGGACTTCTCAGAGTCTCCTCCGTGCCCTGGCCAGAGCCCACAGAGGCAGTGGTGCCTGGGGCACCAGGAAAACCATTGCCACCTGTCCCAAGTGAGGTGCTGCAGGGACTTCCAGCAGCCCCGCCGTGCAGCTGCGCCAGCCAGGCCGGCCCCTTTCCAGGGGGTGCCCTGATCGGGGAGGGCGGGGTGGGGACGGTGGCTGCAGGGTGACGGCAACCCTAGCCAGCAAGGCCAGCTTCTCCTTCTGTCGTGGGGCTCGGGAGCTCCTCCTGTAGGGTGCCTGGCACTTGAATCCCACAGAAAATTAAATCAATTACCCAGTCTAATAAAGAACTCTGGGTTTTTAATTAAACTGAGCTTAATTAAATGGTGAGCACACAGCTCTGTCGATGCCCTGATCGGGCCCTGGGGGCCAGAGCCCTGAGTGGGATGCGCCGGCTGCCTGCGGGGATCAATGGGTCGCCAGCCCACAGGTGCGCCTTGCTGACGGCTGCCCCAGGCCTAGACTCGGAGCAAATTGGTGCCCTGGAGACCCCAGCCCCCCTGCACTTGCTCGCTGAGCCTCTTCCTGCAGATGGCCGCCTCTTCAGGGCCTCATCCGGGACTCTGGCCTCCATGGTGCTGCCTGCAGAGCCTGGGCACACCGCCCGCTTCCTGCCACCCAGCCGTCCTCACCCACCCGACTGGGGTTGGAAGTGGCTGAGGCCTGGCCGGCTGAGGTTGCTGTGCCCGGACCCAGGGAGGGACTAGGGGAGGAATGGTATTTCCCAAGCGCCCCCTCAGGGCGGGAGACAGCTCAGTAGCCTAAGTGCTTGCCTTCCAAGCACCCCCTCTCTGAGGTCAGGATACTCGGTGCCAAGCTCCAGGCCCTAACCCCGGAAGTGGCAGGCTGTGGAGGACAAGTCTGCAGTGGGTGCGCGGTGGGGTGTGCTTAGGCTTGGGCAGTGAGCCACCCAGCTGGGTCCTGGCCACTGTGGGAGGCGGGCTGGAGGCTCTGTGGCTGCAGGAATCGAGTTGAAAGTGGAGGTGAAGGTTGCCTCCAGGTGCAGCATGGGCCTGGAGTGTGAGGGTGGCCCAGACAGGGAAAGCCTGATGGCCTGAGCTCCTCCCGACCTTCGGGACAGTGTGTCTGCCCCCAGTGGTGCTTGTTCTGCCCTGCCCATGCCCCCACTGCCCCTGAGCCCCAGGCACCCACTGTTGCCCACAGCACTGCCCACAGGCAGGCGCCACTCCTGATGGATGTGCTTGGAGGGAAGAGGGAAGCCAGGCCAGGAGTGCCCAAATGCATAATAAAAAAATAGAACCTTCACTTCAATTGTCTGATGTATATTTATTTCGTAACATGAAGAATTAATAAGATGCTGGGTTTAAGGCTACCATGGCAACCGAGGACAGGGAGGCTTGTCCTGGCAAAGAGATGAGTTCATAAATAACCGGAGTGCTGATGCCACAGTCCAGGGCCCTGCTGCCACACCTGCCCACACCGGGCCCTGCCCGCCCGCTTCCGGGCAAGGCTGTCCTGCTTGGGCAGCACCATGAGCACTGCTCAGGGCTGTTGCAGCCTTGCCTGGCTGGGAGGGAAAAGCCCTCCGAGGCTGGGGGCCGGTAGACCCCCCAGGTCTGTCTCTGGGGCCTGGGCCTGCAGATAGGTGGCCACCAGGGAGCAGGAGGGGACTCGTGTGAGCCCCATCACCCTGCACTCCGACAGCCCTGAGGCTGGGCCCTATTTCCTTCCTGGAAGGGCAGTGGGTGACCTGCGTCAGAGACGCCTGCTCTTCTGGCCAGTCTCCAGCCCCAACTGTGGGTACTGCACAGCAGGCCAGGCAGGGGCTGGTCAGCAGCTTCCCGGCACTGTCGTGGCTCCCAGGGATGTGCCCATACGCACCAAGCCGCCAGCGGTTCGTAGCTCTTCCTGGAGGTCTCACAAACTCGGAGCTCTTCTGACTGCAAAACAACCTCGCATGACTGCCCCCAGCCACACACAGGACATGGCTAAGTCACAAGGCAGTCTGTGCTGAGCCTGGCTGCCCAGCCTGCAGGCGCACCCCCCCCCCCAGTTCTCTGAGCCCAAGTCTTCCTGCTAGAATGGTGTGAATCTCCACTTCTGGCCTGGCCAGTACCCCAGCAGAACCCAACTTGCAAACGAGAAACTAGCTAGGAATGTCAGCACAGCCTGTAACCGCAGCCCTGGAAGCTGAGGCAGATGGACTGCTGTGAGCTTCAGGCCAGCTTGGGCAGTATAGTGAGCGCAAGGCCAGCCTGAACTATATAGTGAGACTTTGTGTCGACCCCCCCCCAAGGGGAAGCTGCTGAACAGGTGAGCAGGGAAGTCTTCAGGGCAATGGAGCTAACCTAAAAGGTGTTGAAAGGGGGAACCCATCACTGTCCACCTGTCAGAGCCCACAGAGTGCCCAGGTGTGATGTACATCTCTAAGCCCATTTACTCAGGAGACTGAGGCAGCTTGGAAAACTCAAGGAGATTCTACCTGAAAATCAAAGCAACAAGCCAGGCACTTTGAGTGAGGCTGAGGCAGGAGGATCCCAAGTTCAAGCCCAGTCTGGGCAACTTGGTGATTTAGCAGGAACTGTGTTTCCAAACAAAACATTAAAAACCAGGTTGGGGATGTAGCTCTGTGGAAGGCCCAGGGTTTAATGCCCAGTACTGGAAGAAAGATTAAAAAAAAAAAAAAAAAAAAAAAGCGGTGATGATGTCACCTAGCACTCCCTGGGTTCAATCCCCAGCAGCAGGGCACAGCAGTGTGCGGGAGGCCTTTCCCCACCTTCGGCTCGACGGGGGGTGAGTCTGGGCCCGGGAGATGGCTCAGTGGAATAAGCGCTTCCCTGGCAAGTGCAAGGACCTGAGTTCAATCCCCCCAAAAGAGAGAGAGAGAGAGAGAGAGAGAGAGAGAGAGAGAGAGAGAGAGACGCTAAAACTGGCCTAAAAACAGAGCCTTGTCTATGTTAAGGGTGCGACCCCGGCGGGCGTTGTGATCGAACCGGTCCTGCCCCGCAGCGGGTGCCTCGGAGAGGTGCCTGGAGGGCCGGGACCGAGCTTCCCCCCACCCCGCGCGATCACCCGCCCGGGACCAGGACCCCCGGCGCTGCGGCTGCGGCGGCTGCGGCGCGTCCCGCGAACGCCGGCTGCGGAGAAGCGCGCGGGCTGGGCGCGCCCCCTGCCGGCCGCTCGGCGGCCCAGCGAGGAGAGGTGGCGTTCGGGGACGCGCGGATGGAGCGGGGTGGCGAGGCCCTCCGCCGGGCTTCCCCGCGAGCTGGTCTGTTTCCTGTTGCGCGATCTTGATCAGGGAGGAACATCAGGCAAACTGAGGGATGGGGAGAGAGAGGACCCAGGACAAGACGTGGGGGGCCTGAGCGGGGTGCAGGCGGGCCGGCCAGGCTTCCCGCCCTTCCGTCTGTGCTCCCACACCAGCAACAAGCCGTGTCGCACCTTTACTCAAGGACACAAGACCCAGCTTGGACTTACAATCGCTCAGAACCCAGCCTGGTCCTCCGGAGGCTCAGGACCGCCGACGGACGAGGTCCGGGGACGGGGCCTGGCGTCCGTGCACAGCGCCGCTCGGGGAAGTCACACGGGACAGTGGACGGAGGAGCCGCCACCCGGGAGGCTGGGCGCGGCTGCCAGCCACATCCAAGCCGCTCTCTGGCAGCGGTGAATCGTGGCGGTGTCTACCGCCTCCACGTGTAACTTGACCCGGGCTGAGGCAGGCCTGGCGGTGCGGAGGGCGCAGGGGAGCCAGAGTGGAGCCTGGGCCGCGGGAGCTAGCCCCCGCCCTGTCTCTGCGCAGTCCGCGTGCCCTGGCCGTTCCAAGGCCCCCAGCAGGGACACAGACATCCTTGGCTACCCTGTCCCAGGCTGCCCTGCTTGCCAGGTGACGCTAGAGACAGTTCAGAGTGACGCCCAGCCTACCTCCGCTTGCTCTCCCCTTGCCCACCATCCCGCACTCCTGTTGCCCTCTTCGGTAGTCTTGATTTCCGCTCTATTGTGGCAAACACAAGAAAACGCACCCCTTTCCGTGGTGTTGGCGATGAAACTCGGCCCCAGCACGCCGGGCAAGTGCTCACCCCGGGGATCTCAAGTCAACTGTCACAATGCGTGTGGCTCTTGCAGCCGTCACCCACAGAAATCTTGCTTTCCTGAGTAGGGGGCACCCCTGGACCTTGCACACCGCCTGCTGCCCAGCACTGCACCAACCCCCTGCTCCTGTTTCTCTGGAGGTGAGGCCTCTGGGGCTCACAGATAAGTGGAACCATACAGCCTCTGTCCTTCCATCCGTGTTTGTTGAGACAGAAGCTAGCTGAGTTGCCCAGGTTGGCCTTGAACCTCAGAGCCTCCTGCCTCAGCCTTCTGGGGAGCTGGGACTGCAGGCGTGCGCCATCCTGCCTGGCTGGATCTGACTTTTCTCTTTGGCTTTTTTCACTGGGTGGCATGTCCTTGGGCTCTGCCCACCCTCAACCCTGTTCTGGTCACTCTGTGCTGCGGGTGCAAGCGCTGCCCACGGCTATCCTAGATCGCATATGGCGTCATGCCACTTCTGCCTCTGAGGACGTCACCCGGGGCTCCCAGGAAGGCCTGGGCTTGGCAGCTCCTCAGGCAGTGGCAGGCGTCCCTTCCAGAGATTCCTGAGCCCTCAACATGGCCAGCAGTGCTGCGGGCAGGTGTTATGGGGTGCCACTGGGTTTGCCCTGCCCGAGGAGACATCGGATGCTGTTTGCCACTTGCTTTGGAGAGGGCAGCAGAGGCTGCAGTCCCCAGCAGGGAATGCCATTGGTCCCCAGGGAGAGCAGGTTGTGGGCATCAGCACGGAGGACTTCAGGCCAGGAGCCTGGCTGGCTGGTGGGTGGGTGGCCTGGGCAGTGGGCAGCAGGGCCTGGAAGTCCATCCTGAGACACGCAGGGAGTTCCTGGCAGTATTCATAATGCCCAACCTGGGTCCCTGCTCTTACGTAGCTGGTAGAGCACGGCAATGTGGCTGACTGGGCACCTAGGCACTGACACAGTGTGGCATGAGGCGTTCAGTTCAGGAAGGGCACTCACAGACACAAACACAGCTACTCAGTTTGGGTAAATACAACAAAGTGGCCACCAGGTGGACGCCACTTCTGGCCCACCTGCCCTGGGCTCCAGAGGTTCCCCAACATGTGGGAGGGGGCAGGAAGGGCCTTGGGCCTGAGGCTACGCTGGGGTTCTCAGCCAGCCTGGCTCCTGGGCTTAGCAAACGTGTATTTAGTCCTACTGACAGTTGCAGGAGCTGGCAGGCCGAAGCTGCGGGGCCAGCCCCAGCCCTGCCTCTAGGCACTTGAAGCCCCCAGAGGGGCAAAGCAGGTTCTTGAGGCCTAGGATCCCCGTAAGTTTTCCCCCAGACTCACCAGAATAGCCTTCCTGGCCCCTGGGCCACCTACCAGGTTGGCACTGCCTTGAGCCATCCCTGCCCCATCCCCTCTCTGGTGCGGCCACTGTGTCGTCCGCCCCCTTCCTCTAGCAGCTAGCAGGGCAATCACTGGGGAGAAGTGCGGCCTGAGGACCAAGGGGGCACAGGCCCTGCCCTCCTGCCAGGTGCATTCCTTGGGCTCTCTGGGCACGGCTGGCGTGCTGCCTGTCCTGGGCAGATGCCTGTGTGCCCGTGTGTGTGCCCGTCCTATGCACACTGTGTCTTAGCTCCACTTTAAACATTGTTCTGTATAGAAAGCAACGCACTGGGGGCGGGAGGGCAGGCAGGCTGAGGGCAGCCGCCTTGCTCCCAGCACTGGGGCCTTCAGGGAATCAAATGGAAACTTTTTTTTTTTTTTTTTGTAAAAAATGCAACAATCAATAGAGCAAACATATTGGAAGTAAACTATGAACTAGAAGAGGAAGACGAAGAGGAGGAGGAGGAGGAGAAAGGAGAGGAAGACCAATGTGGTGCTCCTGAGCGCGATCCCAAGATGGGTCCCGAGGTGTGGGCCGCAGTGTGGGCAAAGACGGAGCCAAGGGCCAGCTGGTTTCCCACGAGCTCTGGGAGGTTGGCGCAAGCCTCCTCCCTCCATCTCCACTGTCCTCTCTTCTCACCCAGAAAGACGTGCTGAGCAGACCTCCCTTTGGTTGATCTAGAACACTGAGCTTTACAGGACAAGGCGGCACTGCGTTGGTCCCATGTTTAGCGCAAGCAGGGGGTCACGGCCACTTGCCCCCCCCTTTGGATGCGGCTGTCTGGGTTGGGGCGGCCCTTGGACATGGCCTTTTCTGTGGCAGCCGGATGAACCTCAGAGCTTCACGTCGGGGCCTGATGGCTGGGTGTCCGCAGGGTGCCGTGGCTCTGGGCTCCGCCTTTGAGCCCCCGCCACCTCACGCTCAGGGCATAGTGCCCAGCCCTAGTCACTGCCTGCCTGCCCGCTCTGAAGAGCACAGACCCTCATGGACACAGACACAGGCAGAAAGGAGGTAGGGGGACTCAAGGTTGCCTTCCTCTGGCAGTTCCTGCAAAAGGGGTGTAGGAGCCCTGGCGCCAGGCACCCCCACTGCACCCGGGGATGTGGGCTTGGGCTGGAGCTCTGCGTCCACAGAGACAAAGCTGGCCCTCCACGTGGAGCAGGGGGCTGGGAAGTGTGGCCCAGGGCCACAGCGCTTGCCTAACATGCTTGAGGTCCTAGTTCAACCCCCAGAACCGCAAAAGGAAAAACAAACGGAAACAGAAAAAGGAAAGAGAAAGAAAAGTGCACAGTCCTCGGAAGCCCCGTGTCTGCGCCTGCTGCCCTGGCTCAGGGTCCTGGCCCGGCTCTCCTTGGAATTCATCAACCCCACCTCCAGATTACACTGGGGCTGATTAAATTAGCAAATGCAATCACAATCTCAGGCGAGTTAATTGAGAGAATTTATTTGGACCTGACAGTTTTATGCATGTTTGATTAAGTATTATAAGGTTTGTTTTTGATTTTGCATAATTTAACTTTAAATCCTGCACTGGGGGGCTCATCAGCCAGCAACGACCAAAATAGCCCTCCCTGAAGACGGGCCCATCTATGATGGATTTCTGAGTGCAGTGTCTCCCAGGGTTCTGGGGCCCTGTTGCCAAAATGACAAATACATTGAAAGGAGCATTTTGAGCCATCCTGGGCACCCCATAAATCTCCTGGAATGCAGGCAATTCATTAAAAGTTTTGAAAGAAGTACAAGTTAGCATTTCTTTGGCAACAAGTGACATATAAATGTGTATGTTTGTCTTCCAAACGTGCCATAAAGCATCGCCTGCACACGGGTTCCCCAGGAGCTCTGGCACTGGCCCACGCTCCAGGGCGACCATCGGCCTGGCTACAAATCTTCTCTGCCGTCAACACCACACTGTTCAATCAACACTTGAGTCTTTTTATAGAATTGGTGCAGGAGGAAATGCGGCCCAGGCTGGGTCTAGGGCCACCCGAGGCGGGTGCTGACCCCAACGGGAGCCTCTGGCACTCTTCACAGCCTAGGTCTGGGTTTCAGAAGGACATGTCCACTCAGCACCCAGGGCCCACGGGCCCACAGGACCGCGGCTGAAATTAACATAGGCGCGTGGCCCCTGCTCCCAGGCCACCACTGCTCCGTCTGTCCACCAGCCTGGGCTGTGGCCTGCCTCAGTGAGCATCTCCCTGCTCTGTGATAAGGTGTTTACTGAGGGCTTCTTTTGATCTGGGCGTGGCTAAGTGAGTCATGTCAATCTTTTGCTTTCTTTGGCTGTGCCAAGGTTTGAATCCAGGGCTGTGAGCAGGCTAAGCAGGCTAGGCTGCACCCCCAGCCCCAGAGAAGGTGAAGTCACTCACCCCAGCCTGAGTGCTGCCTCTTGTTCCTAGGGAGGTGCTGTGTAGCCACCCCCAGTGGCACCTGATGCCCATCACAAGCCACTGTCCCACACCAGAGTGGTATCTACGCCTGCATCCTGCAGGCGAGTCTGCCGAGGCCACACCACGTTGAGGCCAAAGGCTCCCAGGCGATGGGTCTCCGGGGGCAGCAGCACTCTAACCACTAACCAAGCAGGTGCCCAGGGCATGCAGGACAGAGGCACTCTGCCCTGGGGGCTTCAGCCAGAGGCACAGGGACAAGGCAAGACCAGCCTGGAAGTGACACAGGAAAGACAGGCACCTGTGGGGAGCAGCGGGGCTTACCGGTGCCTGTCTCCATCCTGAAGAGGATGCTCTGATCCAGCTTCCCCTGATCTCGTCCTGCACCCTCGTGAGATGGGGAGGAAATGGCTACATTTCCACTGCATGTGGCTCCCTGCTCTAGTCACCCAGGCAGGTCAATGCCAGCGTGGCCACCATGATGGCCTATGCCTTCTGGAGTACCAAGAGGCACTGAGCATGAGGTCACACATGCTGGGCAGTCCCACGGGTGTGGCGCACACGGGCACCCACGAGGGCCTGTCACCATAGCTCCTGGTGCTCCTGTCTCCCTCCAGGGGCTCAGAGGGAGCAATAACTGGCTCAGGGTCAATGTCACTCCAGTTGTGAGGGGCTGGGACCTGGAGCAGGGCTTCTGGGCCTCCCTGCCCAAAACACAGGCCCCGCTTCTCCAAGCCTCTCAGCTGAGGGACCATCCTCTGTCCTCGTGTGGTTGCTCCTTGGCGCCTGCATCCTAACGTCTAGCCATGCTGGACTTTGGCCCACCCTAGAGACCCCATTTTATATTAAAATGTAAATGCTTTGTCTCCAAACCCAGGCACTTGCTGAGCTCCTGGGGCCTGGAGGTTCAACACATGAACCGGGGGCACGATTTAACCCATATCCTCCAGTCCCCAATCGGGCTGAGCTGCAGCTGGGCTGCGCATCTGGCCTGGGTCTGTCCTGAGCTGTGCTCCTGTAAAGACCTAGACAGGGCTAGAGGGCCAAATTCTGGGTCAGCTCACTGCATAGTCCTGGAGGGGACTCCGCTCCTCCTCAGGCACCTCGTGCAACATGGCAGCCAGCATGGGAGCATGTGACATCTGTGACAGCACCGAGACAGTGGGAGGCAGGAACCAGCCTCAGAGGTCACTGTTCCTCTGCCACGCATCCTGGACCGCGGAGGAGAAATGGCCAGGGGGTTGAGCCTGTGCCTTTGGTCAGGAGTACAGGTGCCAGTAGCGAAAGTGGAGGGTGGTCTGAGCACCCACTCTTGGCTGTTCTTCACAACGCCACCTGCAATGTCCACAGCAACCTCTGGGGCCTGGCCTGGGACATGGGGGAGGGCATGCTTTCTGGCACTAGGGAAGGTCTCTGTAGGGATGGGAGACTCCAGGATGTCACAGTGGACATGCGGCCACGCCTGTGGGCTGGGATCCTGTCACCAAGAGGCACTGACAAGCGGCCATCAAAAGACAGTGTGCACAGGTCCACATAACACCCAAGCACTAGGGATGCCCACCGGGTGGACACTGGCACACAGAGGCCTCCCCTGGGCCCTGCCTGCTGCCAGCTCTCCCAGCCTGCGGCACCGCGCGGACTGTCCCAGCAGGTGGCACCACGCCACTGTCGGCAGGAAGTCCTGACAAAAGGTGGCACCTGCTTCTCGCGGCCCCTGCCCACCCCGATCAGAGGGGCCGAGCGCGGCTGAATCGGCCCTGCTGCCCACGAGGGGTCTCGGGCTGGCTGGATCCCAGTGGCCCTCGGGACGCCGCGACGGTGATCGCAGAGGGCGGGACGCTCGTCGCTGTTCTGGGGTGCACACAAGTGGCGTCGCCCTGAGCAGGAGGACGCAGAGCAGGGCCGCGGCCGGTGGGACCAGGGTCCAGGGGTCGGGGCGGAGGACGCGCCTGGCCGCGCTCCGGGCGCGCGCGCACGTGCCCCTCCGGACCCGCCGGGCCCTACTAGCCCTGCCCTGCGCCTGCGTAGGAAAAGCCGCGGCGCCTGCGACGTCCGTGGGCGGTGACGTCACGGGGCGCCCGAGGCGTGCGCACGCGCGTGTCCCAGCAGCAGGGTCGACTTCCAGGACGCTCCGCGAGGCCGGAGATAAGCGCCGCTGAGCTCCGCGGAGCTGCGGGGCGGAGGGGG
Source organism: Octodon degus (assembly GCF_000260255.1). Lineage (NCBI taxonomy): Eukaryota > Metazoa > Chordata > Mammalia > Rodentia > Octodontidae > Octodon > Octodon degus. The sequence continues at coordinate 1,485,050 of NW_004524699.1, read as the reverse complement.
CGTGAGCCCGCGCTACGGTGGCCGCAGAGGGACCGCGGAGGGACGACGCTACGGCTCCCACGCGGGGCCAAACGCCTCCGGCAGCGGGCCCCGGGCGCGCACTTGCCCTCCAGCCGGCCCCAGTCGGGGCGCGCGAGGGGCCGCGCCGCGGGCCTGATCCCTGAGCAGCATGCGGCCGCCCCGCTCACGGAACCCCGGCGCACAGGGGC
>NW_004524699.1:1475664-1484540 GCF_000260255.1 Octodon degus | reverse complement strand
CCTCCGCGGCGCGGGCCGAGGGCTAGGCCCCCGCGCCGCCATTCGCCCAGGCCTCGGCGGGGCGGGGAGCTGGGGCGAAGTCCCCGGGGGCGCGAGCCTTGGCCCCGTCGTCCCGCCCCCGCCGCCGTCTGGTTACACTTTGCTTCCTCGGTGTCCTGAGCGCCGACTATCCCCTTCCGTTTCCACCCACACCTCGCATTTGCCGGCTGTCAGTGGCACTCGGGTGGTGAAAACGCGCGCTGCGTGCGGGCAGACCCTCCATGGCCCAGTGTGGAGGGCTGCCGTGGCCCTGGGGCTGGCCCCTGAGACGGAGCCCTGAGCCTGGCCGCAGCCCCCCAGCAGGTGTCCCCCGCGCGGGCAGACCCGGGCGTGGTGCTGTAGGTGCCCTTGCAGTCGGCGACAGCGACAGCGGTGGGGGAGGGGCAGGCAGCCCGCCCAAGGTCACAGCTGGGAAATGGTCTCCGTCCTGGGTCTTCACTGTTGTCCCTGGGTGAAACCCAGAGCAGGTGGGCAGTAATGGGCGTAGGCAGAGCAGCTAGGGCGAGCAGGGAACCTGGGCTGCTGGCAGCTCCGCTATTCCCGCCCCACCGACTTGGCACTGACTGCCGCCCAGAGATCTGCCCTGGTGACAGTGGGGCGCCTGTCTCAGCTGTCCCTTCCCCTACAGCTGCAGCTAGAGTGGCAACTTGGGGCTTTCACACTGTGGGTCCTCCGTAAGAATCTCTGGGAGGGTTTGTGCTCCCTGACCCTGGCTGGTTTTCCAGGGAAGGCTGCCCTCTTGCCCCGGGACTGACCTGGCTCCCTGCTTACCTCTCCTTGCAGGCCAACACCTGCCCCAAGCCCCAGCTGCGGTCTCCCAGGCATAGGCGCCCATGACACCTTTGCAGGCCACCGCCTGGACGCTGCACAGCCATCGTGAGCTGGCGCCACTGCTGCCTCTGAGTCCAATGCCGGTGATGCCCATCCCGCGGCGGGTGCGCTCCTTCCATGGCCCGCACACCACCTGCCTGCATGCCGCCTGTGGGCCTGTGCGGGCCTCCCACCTGGTACGCACCAAGTACAACAACTTCGATGTGTACGTGAAGACGCGCTGGTTGTACGGCTTCATCCGCTTCCTGTTGTACTTCAGCTGCAGCCTGTTTACCGCGGCGCTCTGGGGCGCGCTGGCTGCGCTCTTCTGCCTGCAGTACCTGGGCGTGCGAGTGCTGCTGCGCTTCCAGCTGAAGCTGTCTGTGCTGCTCCTGCTGCTGGGCCGCCGCCGCGTGGACTTCCGCCTCATGAATGAGCTGCTCATCTATGGCATCCATGTGACCATGCTGCTGGTCGGGGGTCTGGGCTGGTGCTTCATGGTCTTTGTGGACATGTGAGGGTGCCCTGGGCCAGTGTGGGCTGGCTCGGGGGCCTGCCACAGCCCTTCTGTTGGCATAGGCGTCTGCCTCTTTGGGCTGCAGGTCTGTAGCACACACTCCATTCCGGAGGGAAAAGGGCCGCGCCCACGCTGTTTCCCTCTCCACCTCCCTGCTCCCCCTCCCCTGCAGCTCTCCGCACTTGTCCGGTTCTGTCCTGTGGCTCCTCTGTCCAGCCTATGCTCTGAGACCATGGACAGTGAGGGGTGCGGGCACAGATCCAGCGGGGTCTCTTCACACCCACTTCCTGTGTACCCCCCAGTCTCAGCTACAGCCTCAGGGACAGTCAGGCTCCACTAGTGACACTGCACTGCCACATGGGTCCTGGCCCGGGCGCAGGCTACCACCCTTACCTGTCACCTTGAGGGGCTGTATGGGTCCTGAGTCCCAGGTTAGGCCTCAGGGTCACTGTGGCTTACCATAGAAACTGCAGGGCCAGCCCAAGGAGATGAGTCAGCCAGGCGCCAGCCCTATACCAGCCACTCTGCTACCATGCCTGGGGCTGCAGGTCAAGGGGCCGGGCCTGCACTGCAGGTCGCTGCAGACAGGGGCTTCCCGGGGTATCTCTCTTTTTAGCTTGTGGGGCAGTTCAGTCTCCCTCATGAAGGATCCAGGGCTAAACTTGCCTGTCTCAAGTGGATGTCAGGGGTCCAGACCGGCCCACTAGGTAGGCCCAGGCAGTCTCTAAAGGTGCCTTCCAGGTGCCAGGTGCAGTGGGCTGTTGTCCTCTGCCCACCGCTGGGACATCCTGGGCAGAAACCCCCTACCAGCCTGTGAGAGCTGGGGTCTGGAGCTGTTCTGGCAGTACAGCTTACTGGTGGGGGGCTCAGAGTCATGACACCAGAGTGGGGACCCCCGCCCAGTCTCAAGAGTGGCAAATCGGCCAACCCTAGCTTTACCCCAAATTGTTATCCCCACACCTGGGCGTGGGTTGTGGCCTCTTTGACCCTGCCCTGCCAGGCAGACCAGGTAAGGGATCTGTGAGGACAGATTTACTCCCTGAAGAGAGACCTGAAGAACCCCAAACTAGGCGGGCCAGCAAACCCCACCTAGCTGTGGCTGCACCTCCATTTCCAGCCAGCCTCCAGCGCATCCTGAGGGAGACCCCACTGTCGACGTAGGTCTGACTGCCTCCGGGAGGGCAGGTGAGGACTCCCCAGTGGACCCTGCTGCTTGCTGCAGAGAATCTTGCACTAATTTCTGCTCTTTCCTCAAAGCAGCTTTGTTTTGTGTTAGCCAGTTACTCAGAGCTGCCGGAGCCCCTTCGCAGGCTCGTTGGGTGCCAGTGGTGGGAGGGATCTGGCCGGGCCACCTTGGCATGGCCAGGACCTTGTCATGCTGCAAACCCAGCTGCCCGTGTCCCGAGTGCCTGTTAAATTCTTTACCAGATGAAACACCTGCATTAAACCTATTTTTTTAACATGTTGTTTGAATGATTACTTAACAGTTTACAATCTTTACCCATTGAAGGAGATAATCACTAAAAAGGGTATAGAAACTATTTTTTCTCCACAAAATTGGGATATTTCTTACAAGCAGCCAATGACGATGTTGGGGGGTTCCGTGGGCATTCATTCCACTGTGGGAAGGTGCCCTTGGGGGACCAGGACCATGGCTGCCAGCTTGACTGCCTTGGTATGGGGCACTGAGAGGAGCAGAGAACCCGGCTGCACCTCCCAGCTCTCCCAGGGCTGCCGGCACGCTCCCCCGGCGGAGGCACCCTGCTGCCTTTGCGCCTGTGCCGGCGGTCCTGACATCAGAGAATGCAACACTGGGACAGTTTCAGCCCACGTGCCCAGAAAGTGTCACTGAGAAGAACACCGGCTCTGCCACAGCCACGTAGCCATCGCTTTTGGATTTGTATAAACTAAACTTTGGAGGTTTGCTTTTCCCTCCGGCCCATGGGTGTGGTCCTGGCTCCAGACTCCGGTGTATTAGACTTGGGCTGCACTCCTGGGCGGGGCCCCACCCCTCCAGATGGCTTTAGGGTTTGTTGTTCTGTTTTGTTTTTTTGGTTTTGTCTTTTTGAAACAGGGTCTCTCTATGTAGTTCAGGCTGGCCTTGAACTCACTTTTGTAGCCCAGGATGGCCTCAAGCTCATAACGATCTTTCTGCCTCAGCCTTTCAAGTGCTGGGATTACAGGCATGCACCACCGCGCCTGCTTCCCTCCAGATGCTTTTCTGAGTCTGAACTGAGCCCTCCGCTCCTGGGGAGCCAGGAGCCAAGGAGGGGCCAGGGCCAAGGCATTTGGGGTTGTTCAGCTAGGCTCCAGCAGGGGAAAGGCCCTAAGGCGGCTGCCCAGTGTCCCTGCCCATGTATAGACCGGGCCTGGGTGAGGTGGCCACGCCCTGGGGCCAGCTGAGAATCTGCACGTGTTCTCTGCTGTTTCTACACTGCTACAGATCGAGCCCAGGCCCTCGGCTGTTGGGCCGCTCTCAGTGCCTGGTGTGCTGGCACTTGCTCCACGTGCAGCCACCTCTGCGCTGATGCACAGCCATGCTGTCCCCAGAGCACATGGCCGTGTTCAGCCAGGCCTGGGGTCACTTCCTTTGGCTGGGTTAGCACAAGGGTGGCACAGTTGGCCTGGGGCTCGGTCCTGCAGGGCTGCCTCACTTGGCTGCATCACCAGAAATCATTCTGGTCAACTGCTGTCCTGAGGCCGCGTGATGCGTGGAGCTGTGCCAGTCCTGCTTAGAGGCGGCCCACGCCTGTGCTCACGGACTGCCACTCTGACGGGTAGTGCTGGAGGTACTGGCTGGGGTTCAGGTGTTGGGGTGGCCTGGGGGCTCCAGCAGCAGCCGTGCTGCACTGCGCCGGGTGGGGAGCCAGGGGAGGAGCCCTCCCAAAGGCCTGGCCACACTGCTCCAAGCTCTCTGAGAGCCGATTATCTGAGATCTAGGGCCCTTGCAGGAAGGGAGTGGTTGGCATCTGGCTATCTGAGCCTTCTGGAGGCCTCAGAGGAGTATAGACAGGAAATGCTGGGGTCCCTCTTGCTGCCATTCTGCAGGGAGCGCCTGGGGGGGCAAGTATGGAGCCCGACCCCCTGCTGTTCACTCAATGTCCCCATCCCACAGCCAGGCTGCCCACAAGGAAGGCAAAGATCAAATAAGGGTACAGGGTGACTTCCAGGGCCAAGCTGTGGGAGCGCAGCCTTGAGCAGAGTGGGTTTGGGGCTGCCTGCCACCTAGTGCATCCTGGGAAGGGAGGAAGGAGGATCCCAGAGATAGCCTGGGCAGCCCTGGTGGGTGAACAGGGGTGGTTTGGGAGCTGAGCTGGGCACTAAGCCAGCCTCCTGGAGAACAAACAGAAAGGCGACAGGGAAAGGGGAGTTGTTGAGCTGGGGTCTGAGAGTGCCCCAGGGCAGAGCCCCCAGGCAGAGGGAGTGGTCACGGGCACTGGGGGAGGGCCAAGCAGGCAGAGGGAACCGCCTGCATCCACCCCCACCACACTGGGCATCTGGGCCCCAGGGTCTCTGTGGGTGGTGGGGAAATGAGCCAGCAGAGGGCAGGTGAAGGCAGGAAGAACTCACCCTAGAAGGGAGGTGGTGCTGGAGAAGCTGCCCCAGGCAGGCCCAAGCCCCTGCAGGGAATGGCCAGACCCAAAACAAACACACGTGCACGCGTGTGCACTCTGACAGGGCCAGACCTTTCAGTGTGATGGGGACAGCTGAGGGGAGGGGACAGCACGACAAAGGCCAGGGGGCGGGGGCCGGCAGCGCCGCGGGGAAGGACAGCCCCTTGTGCTGTCCACCGTGGGGCCTGGGCTTCCTGACCTTGTGAAGGCCGGTCCCCGCCATGCGGGGGCGGGAGCTGCCGCGGTGCCTCTGGGTGCTGAGTCAGCGCTTTGCAGCAGGGACTGCGCGGGCTCTGCCTTGGCCAGCGCACCCTGCCCCTCTCCCTTCTCCGTCTTGGTCTCCTTCGCAAGAAAGGTTCCTCTGTGCCTCAGCCCTGCCCAGGAAGGACGCCCACCCCACCCCTGGGCCCACACCGCTCCTGGGAAGCAGCATTCCCAGCCAGAGCGTGGCAGGACCCCCTTTCCAGAAATCCCCAGCAGCCTGGCCCAGCTCCCACAGTTCCCAAAAGGGGGAGCCGCCCCCTCCCCTGCAGCATCCTTGCCCAGCCGGCACTAGGGAGGGAGCTGCTGATTCAGCGCTTGGCCCGCGCCCCTCCCCCGGCTGGCTGGGCAGCGTGCCCAGGCTGCTGGCAGCCGTGTCACACGGGGCCTCGCAGGGTAGCACGGCTCTAGGTGTGAGGCCTGCACTGTGCCTGGGGGCGGGTGACAGACAAGCCTAGGGGGCAGGAGGGCCCAGGGGAGGGGTTGCTGGGTGCACCCAGAGCTCTGGCTGCCTTTCCACCCCAGCACACAATAGGTCCTGAGCCAACTCTGTGACCGCCCTACCCCCCCCAACCCCCCAGAGAGTCCCCAGGGAGCCCTGCACAGGGCAGAGGTCATGCCTGCATCTATCTCTGGCCTAGCCAGCTGTGGCCACCTGCTGTACTGACCACAGTTGGGGGCTTCAGCTTGAGGGCGGGCCATCTGATTGTCACACTAGCTGGCCCAGAGCTAGGGATCGTGGGCTCTTGGGGTATGGTCAGTGATGCTGAGCCCGCAGGGCTTGTCTGTGTGGTCTTGCCCGGCCGTGGGTGGGGTCCATAGTACCTGGATGTGGGGAAACTGAGGGGTTGGGGGAGCCCTGAGGTGGGAAAGGCCAGCTCTGTGGGCAGCTCAATGAGCCCAGGCAGTGCCCTTGGGGTCCCCACAACGTGGGAGGCTAAGGGCCTGCTGCAGCTGGAGCCCTGTGGGAAAAGCCGAGCAGGAGCCGGCCAGGGGCTCGAGGAAGACAGGCGGAGGGGCCGGGCCGGGCCGGGCCGGGGCGTCACCATCGGCTGCCTCGACGCTCATTCCTCAAGTGAGGACGGTGTTCTCTCTGCTTTCTCGGAACATGAGTGCCGTGCTGCTGAATGCTGTGTGAATATTCATACACAGGTCGATTAAGTCGGGGCCAGCCGCATGGCACTGGGAGACGCTGGGCCTGCCAGGTCGCAGAGGGAGGGTCGCAGCTCAGCATGGCAGGTGTGGCGGCATCAGTGCCACTCTGGCTGGGGTCTGCCCCTCCAGACAGATGGCCCTCAGCCTGGGGTCCAGGGGTGCGGCTCCAGCAGGCGGGCCCAGAACTGGTTCTGTTCGGGCTCTGCAGCAGATGCCAGTAAGGGGTGACCTTTGCCCTTCGGAGGCCTGGCACCAAGGACTGGCCTTCAAGGCTTGGTGACGGGAGCAGGACTCGGGCCTAGGCCAGGCAGAGTCTGGGCGGCTGGAAGGCCGTGGGCAAGCTGCAGGGGGCCCCATGTCACCTTGGGCTCTGTCCCTGGGCCTGGCACCCACTCTGGTGGCCAGCTGCTCTCCTGACCCCTGAGTGGGTGCTGGGGTCTGGCCTGGCTCCCTCAAGCCTGTCTCTGCCCACCTGCCTGGCCCAGGTAGGGAGCCCCGTGTGAGCTCAATCCGGGTGTTGTGTGAATTCATTATTGACAACAGCACCATGACATCATGGCCACATGAATTATTTGTGTGTTTTGCAAATTGTGCTAACCCTGTTTTCCGGGCTCCCTAATGCATGAGGCTCCTAATGTACACCATTATCTCCCTCAGTGGTGTGGGCCTGAGTGGGGCCTGTGCCGGCCACTGCCTGTGGTGATTCAGGGGGCTGCGGCTGGGGTGACCCTCACTCCCCAGCACCCGTGTGTGGGGTGTATGTGTGTGTCTGTGTGTGTGGGTGTGGCTGTCCACTGTCCCCTTCTGGGCTCTCCGTGCTAGAGTGTCTAGGGCCGCTGGGGGCCACATCCCTGCCCAAAGCAAGGGCCAAGGTTGCCTTAAGGAGCTGGAGGCAGCCCCTCTCCTTCCTCTCACCCTAGGCTGCAGCTGCTTATGGTGAGGTGCAGCTGGGGTCAGCCTGTCCTCCAGTGGGAGGGAGGGGAGGCAGCCCTGTACCTGTAGCCCAGGCAGTACTGTGGCGAGGATGCAAGGATGCCTGAGGCTGGGGCCAGGGGAGGCTCCCTGCCAGGCCCAGTGCCCAGGGCCCCATTGCTCCTGGTGGCGCTGCCCAGCCCTTGGGGAAGGTGCCAGGCCTGCTGCAGACCTCCAGTGTCCACACGCCTCCCCTGGCCTTGCTGGCAGGGCTATGTCCTGTGGGCAGTGTCTGTTTGAGGGGTCAGGCACAGAGCACGCCTGGCACAGTGAACAGGCTGTCCCTCCTGGGCCCCGGGCCTGGGGTGCACCTCACCTTTCTCTGTCTGGGAAGGCAGCCCCAGCATTGCCCTGGAGTCTCTTCCCTCCTTTCACCCAGGTCCCCCAGCGCTGCCCCAACCCACCCGTGAGTTCCTTCGCCTTGTGCCCTGCTGCATAGGATGTGGCCGAGGCTCCGCTGCTCCTCCTGGAGAGGCAAGCCGCAGCAGCCGGTGACCCTGCGCCTTCTTGGGAGGAGGCAGTGACAGCTGCTGCACAGCTGCACCAAACGGGGAGGGAAATTTAGGACAAAAGAGGAAGAAGATGAGAGCATCCAATTTGAACTAACGGGAGGCGAACAGAGCCCAAAACGGTGCTGCCCTAATTCTGGGCCCAGGGAAGTCACGGGCTCTGCAGCCGTTCGCAGGAAACCAAAATACTCACCCAGTTTTCTTCTGCAAAAGGGCCCTGCGCTCGCCTGGCAAGGAACCACAGCTGGCTGAATCCCCGGGATGACTGCAGCTCCCACCTGCACTACCACCTCTCTCCTGGACCAGAGCCGTGGGGTCCTCTCTTCACGACAGACCTGGAGTTCTGGCCCAGCCATGCAGGCCCACTCAGCTCTTCCCACAAGAGGAAGGGGGCTCTCAGGGTTGACCTCAGACCTGCCCTGTGGTTATGGCGTGGACAGAAGCGGGCCAGGGAGGCTGGGCTGCCCAGGGGTCTGAAAGCCAGAGTGGGCAGTTGGGAGCTCTGGCTCCTCGCCCACACCCCTGGGCCACCTAGGTCTGGTCCACCAGAGTCCCCTTGATGGCTCAGTGGTCCAGGTACTGGCTACCTGTGCGTGATGGGCAGCAGCTGACCCACACAGATATCGGCCCTGGTCCTTGTGCAGTGAATTAACATAATAAAAATGAGCAGCTCTGCCCAGGGCTGGGGAAATGCCGTGGTCTGTGGGCCAGCAGTGCCCCCATGCCCATCTGTCCTTTAGCCACATGTAAAAGCACCCGGGAGACCTCCCAGCCTCTCTGGGGCTCAGGCAGGGGTGAGCCTGCTCACAGCCCCACAGGAGCCCTGGGCTTGCGGGGTGAGCACCAGGCCTGGTTCCTCCCATGGGTCACCTTGAGCAACAGGTGACATGGAGTCCAGAAGCGGCAGACACCAGCCTTTCCTCCTCTTCCAGCTCTAGGCCCTCAGGGGCTGTTCTCATGGTAGGGCTGGGGCCCTGGCCCAGTGTCCAGGCAATGGTA
>NW_004524699.1:1472394-1474248 GCF_000260255.1 Octodon degus | reverse complement strand
CTGTGGCCCTGGTCCAGTGTCCAGGCAGAGGAGGCTGCCTGGCTTACACCGCCGGCAATGACATGGTGGGCACATCCCTAGAGATGTCCCTGGCCCTGTGCCCCATCACCTGCAGGGCGCCCTAGGAGCTCCTCACCGGGCCCGTTCCCTGGGCAAGCCTTCCTGCTCACGGTGCCTGGATTGTGTGCTCCTGAGCCCTGGGCAGGGTCACGAAGCTCCGTGGTGACCGCCTCCTCCACGGTGCAAAGAAAAGAGCAGTCTGTCTCTCCTGTCTGTGTCATCCTCTTACCACTTCTGGTCACCCTCAGCGTCGGCTAGGCCTCATCCTTCCTGCCATGCCCCAGGGAAGGTTTCAATCCCAGATGCCTGAACAGAGGCCTCAGCTCCTCCCGGGACAGGTCCTGATGGGACCCATGGTGCACGCGGGCCAAAGCCGGGTGAGTAGCACAGAGCCTGTTTCCTGCCCACAGCTGCATTCCCGAGGGTCTGAGCCCTAGACCACCTTCCCCTGTGCCTTTTGTACCCCGGGCCACAGCTGACATACAGAAGAGAGCTTGTGGTGCCCAGCATGACACTGGCATGCTATGGCCTGCCCAGGGCCTGGGAAGATACGGGTTCTGATTCTGTAGCCTGTGAGGGGCTGTTTCCAACCTGTGTAGAAGGCACAGGGGAGGGAGGAGATGGTGTGGAGGGGAAGCCCGCACATGGCTGGTGGGCAGTGAGTGCAGGAGGTGCCCAGAAGGAAGGAGGCAATCAGAAGTGTGGCCAGGCACCACGCAGTTCAGACAAGCCTGCAGCCTGAGGAAGTCAGATCTGGTATAGTGGTGACCTAGGCATGCTAGCTCTCAGGAACCTCAGCCAACCTGTCCCTTCAAGACTGCCCCTGTCATGCACACCCAGCCCATCCAGCTGGACCCTGGCCACCTGAGACTTCGGCAGCAGCATCCTGCTTCTCCATCTGCCCTAGAGGGCCATCCTGTCACCCCAAGCGCCCACATCCCTGGCCCTGCCAGCCGCACTCCAGGTTCCCTCCTAGCTGTTCCCACCCCTAGGGCCCTGCAGCCTGCTGTCCTCCCAGGTGTCCCTGGCTGGTGCCCTGGCCTCGGTCCAGGTGGCATGGGAAACACCCAGCACCCGCCTGGCCCCTCAAGCACAGTCCTGCATCCCCAGGCACCTCCCCTGCTGCAGCACTCGGCCTGGAAACACTGCCCTGCCTCCTGGGACTTGCTTGGGTGGCAGCCACGGCCACCACCTCCCTGGAGCAGGTGCTCTGGACCTTCCCCCTTAGCAGAGTGACACGCCACGTGACTGGGCCATGCTGTGTGTGTTCACTGTGCACTAAGCCTGGGGCGGGCTATGCCCGCTGCCACAATGTCACATGCTCAGCATCTCGCTGGCCGCACCCAAGTCCCAGGTGCACGCCTGACGGAGGTGGGGTTCTGGCTGCACACTAAGGCCGCTCTGCGTGAGGAACTGCTGTGCTGTCTCTGCAGCCACTGCACCATGCACGCCCCCGCCGTGTGCAGGGGCCCCCGGTCCTGCAGGTCCTTGGGCAGGGGCTTCCCAGGGGTTTTGTTTTCTCCTTTCTCCCCCTTACCCGTGATGGATGAACACAGCGCAGGCCACGGGCTTTCTTCCCACTGTAGTGAGTACTGAACCTAGGCACTGAGCTATGTCCCCAACCCCTTTTTATTTTTATTTTTGGTACTGGGAATTGAACTCAGGGCCTTGTACTTGCCTGACCATCCTGTGTCTCTGAGCTATGTCCCTGACACCCCAGCCCCTTTTTAAATTATCATTTTTAAAAATTTTGGGGGCCAGGGAGATGGCTCAGTGGAATAAGCACTTCCCTGG
>NW_004524699.1:1468208-1472151 GCF_000260255.1 Octodon degus | reverse complement strand
CATAGAATTTTGAGACAAGGCTGTTACTGAGTTGCCCAGGCCACGTCAAGCTTGGAATCCTCCTGCTTCAGTGCAGAGCCCTGGAACAGCCGGGCTGGGCTGCCATGCCTGGCTGTGGCAACTTTCTCCTGACTCTGTTTCCCCTATGAGGATGGAAGCCCTGTGAAGGAAGGGTCTGAATCTAAGTCATGCAAGGAGGAGGGGACAGCAGGCCCCCGCTGCGCCCACGGCCCTGCTCATCCTGGGAACGGCTGTGCCAGGAGGGGCTGGAGCGAAAGGGGCCGCTGTCCCAATACCTCCATTAGCCCCAGTGGAGGGTGGGCTCTGCACTGCCCCGTCCTCACTGGGCATTCGCTCATCCACACAGCGACGGGTGCAGCGAGCCTGGTCCAACAGTGGGCTGCGAACATGCACAGGTTCCAGCCGAGGCCAGGTCATGGCCCCAAAGGGGTGCAGCCATGTGGGGGGCAGCGAGGGGCTCTGCAGCTTCCTGCTGTTCGCCTCCTCTTCCTTCTTTATCTTTTTGAAACAGGGTCTCGCTGTGCAGTTCAGGCTGCCTTGAGCTCATTTTGTAGCTCAGACTGGTCTTGAACATGCAAAGATCCTCCTGCCTCAGCCTCCTGAGTGCTGGGATTACAGGCATGTAGCACTGTGTTCGGCCCTGTTCTATGTACTGATGACCTCCCCGCTGACCATGGCCACATTCTGCCCGGCAGCACATGGCCCTGACATACCTGGGTCGTAGTACTGGTGACCATCCCAGTCTCCCAGGTGGGCCACAGGACCTGGCAGGGTTCCTAGCCATTCACCAGGTGACAGCTAGAGATGGGGCGGGAATAGGGCACATGGTGGTACCCAGGCAGCTGTATTTGGCAGCAGGGCATCCTGTGTCCTGTGCCTGACGGCTCTGTAGGGCCACCTGTGCCTTGGGTGCCTCCTGCACCCTGGGGGTCATGTGTGGAATGCTCCCCCTCCCCCACAGGCTACAGGCACAGCAGGCACCGAGCCCAGGGCTTAGTGGAGGGAGGGGCTGCTATAACCAGGCTGAGCCAGACCGTGGGCTGAGAGGGTTCCTGACCCATGGGAAGGGACATGGGAAGTCACTAGGTTGGCATGGCAGAGTCCTGGGTGCCGGTGACTGCAGCCGGGTGCCACCCTCACCAGTCCCAGAGGAGTGAGAGACGTTGCTGGGCCTGTACCCAACACCACAGAGCCAAGGCTCCTAGAGGGTGCAAGTCACATGATGTGGGAGCCAGATTAAGGACAGCAAAGGGATAGAAAGGAGCCGAGTCTGCGTCCCTGCAGATTCTGAAGCCCGGACAGCTGTTTCGAAGTCACTGGAGGCCAGGCTTGGGACAGCTTGCCCGGGACAGGAGTCTGGGGGTGCCATGGGGCTAGCGTGTCAGCTGCCAGGTCTTCCTCACGCTCTGGGAGACTGGCCTCCATCCTTCCCATTAAGTGTGGGTAGTTTTTGTTCTGTTTTATTTGCAGTACTGGGGATGGAACTTGTGGCCACGAACCAGGCAAGTGCTCGATCCCTGAGCTACATATACCCCGGCCCTTTTACGACAGCATCTTGCCAGGTTTGCCAGGCTGGCTTCAAACTTGGAATCCTTCTGCCTCAGCCTCCCAAGTAGCTGGGATTACAAGCATGGGTCACTACATCTGGCCAGTGTGAGTGTTTTCACTGGTGCACCAAGGACTCTGGGAACAGAGGTCCTGCCTTGGGGCCAGAGATTTTGTGGGGAGCACAGAGTTTCCCTGACGGCTGGAGAACCCCTTACTGACCCCTGGAAGGAAAGCAGGGAGGCCCCAGGTAGGGGTGACCTCTGGAGGAAGAGACCCTAGTTAGTTTCTTCTGCCCCCAGGGAACTGCTCCAGAGCCAGGACTCAAACAGCAAGACTTCCTGCACTAGGACCCCAGCAGAGCAGGGAGAGGAGGAGGAGAGGCCAGCCTGAGCCTGCTGGGCAGGGTGTGGCAGGGAGGCCAGCTAGTCCAAGCAGGGGAGAAGGGGATGAGGTCTTAAGGTCGCCGGGTAGCCGGGTGGGGCAGTGCACAGGGAATAATGGGCCTGGGGCACAGGGCATCAGCCTGTGGGTCCAAGAAGAAGCCAGTGTGGCTTGTAGTGGACGGCCGAGTTGCTGGATGACAGCTGCAAGGGTCACACCTTGGAGCTGGAAGAGCAGTTCAAATTCAGGGCCTCTCGCAGTGCCATTGAGCTACACCCCTCCCCTGCTTTTTGTTATTTGCTATCCTATGCTGAGGATCCAACCCACAGCCTCAGGTATCAGAGGCAAGCGCAGGGACCTGAAGGTGCACTTGGCCAGTGGAGGTGAGGGGCCTGAGACCTCACTGGGTTCCAGTCCCACCCACAGAGCGCCCCTGTAGCAGCCTACACTGGTCTCCTTCAAAAATTGATGTTTTCATCCCTACCTCCACCCCCACTTCTAAAGCAGGAATAGACCGGGACCTGCTCAGGTCTGGGGCTGTCTCCCCAATTACATGCAGTCACATGCTCAGGCCCAGAACCCCGAGCCCCGGAATCTGAAAATGCTCATGCCTTGAGGCCATGAGCACATGCCAACCCACCGGTTCTGGGGAAACAGTGTTCTGTGTCTGTTGTCTTCAGGAAGTTTTTCAACGTTTTCCAACTGTCTTTCATCAGAGAATCTCTGGCGGGGGTGCAGGCGGGTCTGTCCTGCAGAAGCGCGGGGTTTCATCCTTGCCCTTGCATTAAAAAAGAAGAGCCGGGGTGTGGTGGTGCGTGCCCACAGTCCCAGCCCTGGGCAGGCTGAGCTGCATAGTGAGACCAGGCTGAGGTGCATAGTGAGACCCTGAGGTTCGAGGCCAGGCTGAGCTGCATAGTGAGACCCTGCCTCAAAAAAAAAAAAAAAAAAAAAAAAAAGAAAGAAAGAAAGAAAAGAAAAAGAAAAAGAAAAAGAAAAAAGGAGGAATATCTTCAGTGCTTACAAAATAAAAGTAACAAGCGCAACCAAACGGGCTGGCAGGCCCGGTGCGCGAGCTGCTGGCTCTCCACAGGAGCTGGCCACCATCCCTGTCCACCTGGGCTCTGCTAGGGCCCTTCTGGCTGCTGGGACGTGTGGCCGGCCTCTGGCTGTCCTGCGTGGAGGTGTAAGCGACACTCCTTGACACTAAGGCTGCATCGCAAGTCTGGGGACTTGAGCCCAGCGGGGACCTGCACTGGCCCCACTCCTTCCTCCACAGCCTCCTGCCACCTGTGGGCGCAGGGGCGCAGGGGCGCAGGTGGCAGGAGGTGAGCGGCGCCGCAGCACTGTCTTGGCCTTTCCTCCACCACACGCTGCCCCTGCAGGGCGGGCTGGCCCCTCGCCCATCCTGTCCCGCTTGGCGGAGGCAGAGCTGCAGCTTGCGGAGCTGGAGCTCAGGCCGCGCGCGGGCCTACGTGGGACACCCTGTCCACTGGGGACAGGGCTTGGCTTGGGCTGAGGGTCTGGCCAGGGTCTACTCATCTGCTCCAACTGACCTTGGTTCCTGCCTCCTTCCCCCTTCTCCGGGTTGCCTTGCTTATGACCTGTGACCTGGCTTTGCCCCGCTTCCTGAGAGGGCCCTTGGGTGGGTCCGAGGATGTGTGGCCTGTCATGGCCTGTCCTTCCTAGGGCTGCAGCTTTGCAAGGGCAACTGCGGACGCGCGGGGCTTTAGCTCAGGCTTGTTTGGAACCCAAGCTCCGGCCACACAGGAGGCCTGGGAACCTCGGGAGGTACAAGGCGCTGGGGCGCTGTCAGCACCTGGATCACACCGGGCCTGAAGGCAGCCTGAGCGGCCTGCAGCGCTGGGTCCCTCGGGGAGGGGGCGCACGTCTCTGCCCGGTCCCCGCCTAGTCCCGCCCCGCCCGGCCACCTGGTGGCGAGTGCGCGCGCGCGGCCGGCGCGCTGTCCCTTTAAACAGCCCGCGGCGCCGCCCCG
>NW_004524699.1:1440920-1467952 GCF_000260255.1 Octodon degus | reverse complement strand
CCGCCGCCGCCGCCGCGGGGTGCGGCCGGCCTGGGCCCAGAGGCGCCCGACCCGCCGGGGCTCCTGGCTCGGGCTTGGGTGGCGCGTCCTGGGAACCCCGCGTTCTGGGGACATTCGAGGTCGCCCGCGGCCCGCCCCGGACGGGACGGGATCCGACCCCCAGCCCCGCGTCGACCCCTCCCCCTCCCTCCCCGGCCGGGCCCTGCGTGGGGCGCGGCCACCGCCTCCGGTCCCTCCCTCCTGCCCCTCCCTTCTGAAGACCACAATCCCGGGAGGATCCAGGGACCCGCCAGCTCCGCATTGGTTTCTTGGCTGGAGTTGAAGTCGGGGACACTCAAGGTGGCCAGGACTCTGCCCTTCTGCCCGGGCGTGGGGTCCTGATTCTCTTCTGGGGTCTCGGGTGCAGGACCCCCCACAGCTTGTCCACAACCAACTGCCAGAAGGAGGGTGAGCCGCTCCCTACCGGGAGTGGGGCCATCACCTCCGACCACCTGGCCCTGCACGTTTGTTACCAGCGTCTGGGACCCTGGGTCAGTTCTCAGGCCGTGGCACCCCCACCTCAGGCCGGGGTGGCGCTCTGTCCCTCCGCACCCACGGTGGGTGCCCTGCAGAGTTGTGGTACTAGGCAGGGTCAGGGTCTGGGCTGGGCAAGCCCACGGCCAGAAGCTCAGCAACCTTAACCCTGCCCCCGCCCCGCCCCCGCCCCGCCCCGCCCCGCCCCGGCTCAGTGTCGGCCCCACCCCTCCTTGTCCTCTCCAACCTCTGGGGTCTCCTTCCTGTGCCCTCCTCTCGTGGGCACTCCTGGGGGCTCTCTGCCCTGCTCCCCAGCTTGGCAGGGCTTAGGGGGGGCTCTGCATAGTCTCCTGGGACAGTGCCCTTCCCACCTGTTCCCAGCAGATTTCTTCCCAAGGGCCCTCGTGCCACCCTGGTCCTAGCCGGTGTACCCCTGTTGTCTATAGACCCTGAGGTGTGGCCTGGTGTCCCCAGGGGACATTCCTTGCCAGCCAGGCTGTGCTGGGCCAGAGCCCAAGGGAGTGAAATGAGAGGTGAGGAGGCAACTGCCTGGCCTTCTTGGCCGGCTGGGGGAATTAACACGGAAAGTGGAACAAGCTATCACTTGTCACCTCTCCACGGCCGGGGAGCGCCTCCGTGTCACACAGGCTGGGTGCGCTGGGCCGGAGGAGGTGTCGGCCGTGTCCAGGCCACACTGGGGGTGTGGGGAGGGGTGGTCGGGTGTGCTAGTGGGGATCCTGGCTGCCCCTTGGGAACTGGAAGGAGTTGAGTTGTGGAAGCCCCAAGCAGCCCCGCCTGTGACTTTTGACAAAACTCTCCAAACCTCTGTGCTTTGGACCAAGAACAGGAGCCCACATTATTCCTTGAAGGATGCAGAGCTACCTGCGCCTGGAGGGCGGCCTGCCCTTGTCCTGTGAACCCCATGCACCCACCCTACGGGCTGGTGTGGGCACGTGGGGGCTGGGTCACCCTCCCCACTGGATGGCCAGGCGGTGCGCCCCGCCACCTGCTGCAGTAGGGCTTCCGCAGTGGCTGTGGGGAGTCTGCTGCAGCACGGGGCTGGACTCTGGCTGTTGGGGTGCTAGTCCCTGAGCCAGCAGGCAGTACCTCACTCTTCAAGTTCTGAGCCCTGGCTGGGGGCCAGGCCAACCCGAATGGGTGGTAGGGTGGCCGCGGACAGCGTGACATCGGCTAGAGCCAGGGCCCAGGGCTTGGGGGTTGGAAGAGCTGTAGTGTGGTCCTGAACTCTATGTGCCCTGGCCCCGACCTGCCAGCCCCACGGTCTCTGCTGCTCTCGGCCTTGTCCCTGACCTGCTGCCCCAAGTGGCTCCTCCATCTGTGCCCTCTTATACCCCACAGGCACCTTATGCCAGGGTCCCCAGCAAGGTGTGGGCAGCCTTACCCAATGGTCATGGTCATGGGACCAAGCCCTTGGATTTTCCCTTAAGATGAGGCCAGGACTGGATGAGGAAGGGCCCCTGGTGACCTCTGTTGCTTTTTTTTTTTTTAAAGCAAATTCTTGCTCTTGTGGGCTGGTTCTCAATGAGATCTTTTTTTTTTTTTTTTCTTTGAGACAGGGTCTCGCTATGTATTTAGGCTGGCCTTGAACTCACTCTGTAGCCCAGGCTTGTCTTGAATTCACAATGGTCCTTGTGCCTCAGCCTCTGGAGTGCTGGGATTACAGGCATGTGCCACCATGCCTGGCTTCAGGGAGGTCATTTGCCAAGTGTGCGTCACAGCTGGCCGGGGAGCCTGGGTCCAATCTCCCTCAACTGTGGCCTTGCCTTGCTGGGCACCAGTTTGGGGCTGAAGGTGGCACCAGCGTGCAGAGCTCCCTGGGCCATGGCCGGAGGGGTGGGTGCAGAGCTACCCGCGCCTGGAGGGCGGCCTGCCCTTGTCCTGTGAACCCCACGCACCCACCCTACGGGCTGGTGTGGGCACGTGGGGGCTGGGTCACCCTCCCCACTGGATGGCCAGGCGGCGCCCCCCACCTGCTGCAGTAGGGCTTCCGCAGTGGCTGTGGGGAGTCTGCTGCAGCACGGGGCTGGACTCTGGCTGTTGGGGTGCTGGTCCCTGAGCCAGCAGGCAGTACCTCACTCTTCAAGTTAAGGGAGACCCCTTGTCCCCAGAAGGTGGTCCCAGGCCCTGTGGAAAGGTGGCTCGGATCCCCTCTTGGGCCCTGACATCCAGCAGGGCCCATGGCCATGGGTGGGCCGCCAGCCCCGGCGTGCGCGGAGCCTGCAAAGCAGCCTGCAAAGGGAGGCCGGGCTGGGCTGAGGGGCCACAAGTGCCCATATATAGTCACGGGGTGAGCGGCAGCTGGGGGCGGGGTGGGCTCCCTGGCCTCTGGGGGTGGGGGTGGCAGCCAGATCTGAGCCAAGCTTTGGGTCCAGCAGAGCCAGGCCTCCTCGAGGAATGTTTATTGAGCGAAGATAAAAATCTCCTGGACCCTCTGCTGCACTGCCAAATACACTTTTACACTTTGGAGGTCCCCGTTTGTGCAGAGGAGAGGCCCATTATGTGGCTGTCAGGCATCAGAGGGGCCATCTGGGGCCCCTGCAGGGCCAGGCCGTCAGCACCCCTCCCTGGGCCCACACAGTCCAGTCCACCTCCCCGGCCGCGGGTGGGGGCCTGGTGCTGGGCTTCCCACCTCTCCTCCTCCTCCATCCCCTGAGGCACCCACCACCCACTGTCTGGGTCCTCTCCACTTCCGGCCTCTCGGTGGGGCTGCTGGAGGGCACCTGCCCTGCCTCTGTCCTGGCTCTCAGCTGGTGCCATAGTCCCTGAACCAGGGAAGGAGCTCGCCGCCTCAGCTCCTGGAAATCACCAGGCAAGCCTGGGTCCTCTTCTGTCCGCGTCCGTGTTTCTGCCGCGGAGCTAAGCGCCTCTGTTGAATTTTGTATATTGATACTTTTCGTTGTTGTCAGCAGTTTTTTCTTCCTTTTTTTTTTAGATATAAAGCCATTAGGGCGAGAGAAGATTAAAAAGATACATTACAATTAAAATGTTAATGAAAGCCGCACCATACAACTCGCGAGCCCGTGGGGCGTTCATCTTGCCTGGGTTGCAGCCATTAACTTTGGCGATCCTTATTCCACACTGACCCCTGCTGAGGATTCCTGCCATAATTGGATTTTTTTTTAATATAAAAAAGGGGGGAAAAAAGCTTTTAAGAAAATAGAGGTTGAGTGGTTGGCCCTGGCTCCAAAGGCAGAGAAAGGGCCGGAGGACAAGGGGGTCTGCAGCTCTGGCTCTGGGACCCAACTCAGGCTGGTCACTGTAGTTTCCAGGTAAAGTGTGGATCCCTTCAGGCCCCTGGCCTCAGGGTGTGCACTGGGGTGTGTGAGGGGGGAACCCCAGGAAGGAGCTTCAGCCAGTATACTTGGGGTGCAGAGGCTGCCCCAAGGGTGAGTCGGAGTGCTACTGAAGGAGCCCAGACCCTCGGTTCTGAGTTCCCCGGGCCTGGGTCACCGGTGCGCCTGCGCAGGTCCTAACACTGGGCTGTGGGGGGCACTGTGTCCCTGGCCTCCTTCCCTGGGGCATGGGGACAGGGGTGCTCTGTGGGGCTCCGGAGGGTGGCTGGGGTGAGTGGTGGCCCAGAATGGGGTGGCCCATGTCCTGTGCCTGGGGCAACCCTGCTGTGGGTGCAGAGAAGGAGCTGGCCAGGTGGCTGGCAGTGGGCTGCAGCAGACGGGTTACGTCTGTGTTTCTGCAACACCTTTCTATAAAGGGAAACATAATTTAAAATATGATTACTTAGTGTTGTAACAGCGCTGCAGTGCACGATCGTTATCAGAGCCGTATTAACTTGCTGAGGATATTATGCAAATTTTGCCTGCCTGGGATCCCCCTGGGTGGGGCACTGACTCCCTGGGGCTAGAACCTACCTGTGTCTCCAGGGCTGAGCCCGTGTCTCTGCAGACCCAGGCTCTGGAGACTGGGGGTGCGGTGGGTGTCAGGGCAGCTGGGCATTCACCGGCCACAAGTACTCCGTGGACCAGCCTGGCACGGCTGTTGGCCCCTGCCCATGACGGCCTGGGCTTGGTGGCTCCCAGCCATGCACCTGCTGGGGGAGGGTTTGGCTGGGGCCCAGCAGGTGGCGTGGGCAGAGGGTGTCTTCAGGGCACAGGCCTCGGACCGGGCATTCCTTCCAAGCGTTCCTCTAGTCACACCACACAGGGCTAGTTTGGGCTCAGAGATGCCCGCCCTAAGTACCGGGAGGATAGTCGTGGCTTGGGTATTGTGTCCACCTGACTGTAGCCGGCACAGTCCCCAAGCAGCCGCCTCCATGGCAGTGGAGCAGATGCCCCAGAGCTGTTGCAGTCTTCTCTGCTCTTTCCTGAAGCTCAGAGTTAACAGGTATGGAAGGAGGCACCCTGGGCGTGGTCGTACCCTGGGCGCTGAGGAGGGCTGGTGGGCTTGCCCTGGACAGCTGGCGCCAGGTCAGTCTTAAGGGGTGCCGAGCACTGGGCTCGGGCCATAAAACAAGCGCAAATTGGTGTGGAAACCCGGTGGAGCGCGTCCCCCTCCCAGAGTCGGGCTCTGGGGGACCCCAGGCCTTCAGCAGCTGCTGGCAGCCCTGCAGCTCCCGCCCACAAGGCCCCTGGGTCTCTGCCCCCTCCCATCTGTGTCCAGTCCTCCTCCTCTTCTCCATCCTCAAAGCTGGGTGGGACCCAGGCCCTGCCCCTGCTGAGACCTTTCCCTCCAAGCCGCACCCAGCCAGGTCCCCCCTCTTGGCAGGATACTCGCGCCCCAAATCGAGGGGACCCTAGCCCTGGATTGTTGCCTGGTGATCACGCAGCGACCTTGTTCTCTAAGGCCCAGCCTGTCTGGGAGGGTGAAATTTGGTGGACCCTGTGCTGCCTAGGAGCTGAGGATGCTGTCACTCTGCTGCCTGCCCGGCCTGCTAGGGGGTAGGGTGTCATGGAGGGCAGCCTTTCCAGGAGCAGAGCAGGAGAGGGGGTAAGGGAGGGAAATGGGGCCGTCAGCTTATGTAAGTTTTGGGCCAGAGAGGGAGGGATTGTGTTAATTATTGTAACCCAGTTTAATGGCATGTCCCCGTCCTAGGAAGCGGCCTGGAAACCAGCAGCCATGGGTCACGGGGAGCCCTGGGGGTACAGGGCTGACACAGAGCTGGTCAGCGTGCACCTTGGCCACTGTCTAGACAGGCGGCTCTGAGAGGCTGAGCATGGACATCTTGGGGTCCAAAGCCAGCACACTGTGGGCCAGCGTGGGCTGTGGGCTCAGGGGAGGAAGGGCCCCAGATCTCTCCCTGCTGTGCCATCTGGGGAGGGGACAAGTGGGTGGCCCTCTGGCTCTTGGAGGTCACCTGGGGTTCAGCTCTGAACCCCTTAGCAGGTTCCTCATGATTCAGGAGATTGAGATGCTCCTCCATGCCACATGCAGGGTCCGTGGGTGTCACCATGGGAGGTCAGTGCCCTCCACGCTTGCTGCCTGGCCCAGCATCTCCTGGGAGGGTGGCCGCTTCTGTGGACTCAGAGTTTCTGGCCAGAATGCCCAGGCAGCAGCCCTGCCCCTCTTGAGCTTCCCGCCTGTCCTAGGCCTTCCTCCCGACTGCTAGCACCCCATCAGGGCTGGCTTCAGGGGACCTCGGTCAGATGTTGAGGAAAAGACAAAAGGTGGCACCAGCTCACAGAGAAGCTTCCTGTGCCGCACAACTTTCATCTTCCAGGGGGAGAGTTACCCAGCCAAAGTGTCCCCTGGGCCGGGGCCGCCTGTCATAGAGAGAGCCCGCACCGGGTGGTCGCTGTGACAGCCCGTGATCCGCTCAAGGCCATCTGCCCCCGTCGCCCTGGGATGTCATAGCCTGGAGGGGTTCCACAGAATATCTTCAGTGCCCCTGTGTTTTGCCCGGAGCCCTTCCAGCAAGCACAAGGGTGGCAGTTTCTGCCTCGGTTCTGTGCGGTATTTGTGCGTTTGGGACCTTCAGGCTAAGGACATATCAGGAGGCTGAGGCAGGAAGATTGCCTGAGCCTCAGCAGCTCACAACCTGCCTGGGCAGCTCAGTAAGCCGCCAACACAAGGAAACAGCAAAGTCAAGATAACCCAGGTGCTAACCAAGCTGTGGTCTGGGAGGGCGGGGCCCTGGCAGCCTCCACCTGCAGCCCCAGGTGCCTGGCCACCTGTTCTCTGGGCAGGAGTGGAGGGAGAGGTGGCTCCGTGCTGGGAGCCCAGTGCAAGAAAGGGGCTCTACCTGTGGCGTCCCCACCCTCACCCAAGGGCCTAGGGTCACGTTCATGCCAGCAGAAGCGTGGCAGATCAGAGGTGGGTGGGACACGCGCTTCTCAGTGGCTGAGCTGAACTGAGGAGAAAGCAGCAGAATCGCTGCGCGTGGCCCCACCTGGCTGGGGGTCCGGGGCTGGCGGGACCTCTGCTTCAGCTCCTTGCCACGGCTGGTCTCCGCTGGTCCCCGGCAGAGGGCAGGTGCACACACCTGAGCGGTTTTCAGGCTCTGTGCCCTGAAGTAACATAGCGAGTGCTTTTAAAAAAAATCCATGATTGAAGTCAAATTAACATATTTACCTTCAGAGCTCCCTCGGGAACCGTTAGGGAATCGCGGGGGTGCGGTGGCTGCAGCGTTCAGTGACAGTGATGGGACATCTGCTCTCAGGGGATGAGGGCTCCTGCCGAGGCCCCCCGTGGCTCCCTGTGCTCCTGGGAGGTGGGGAGGCCGAGGCCAGGGCCTGGGTTCTGGGAGGCAGTGCTGCGGAGCTGAGCCAGGCTGCCGGGCACCAGCGCTTGGGGCTGACCTGTGTTCTCTACATCCCCTGGGGCTGGGAGCACTTGCCTGGGGTCCTGCTGGGCAGGGAGGGGACACTCACAGGTGCAGAGAGCTCCCTGGGGCCGGGCGCCTGACTCAGTGTTTCTACGGCGCCTCTGTTTCTGGCAGCCTCTCATTCCAATGCCAGTGGTGTGTAGTCTGGGTTTCGGTCCTCGTCACTCACACTGTGGGTGCTGCAGGAGGCCCATGTGTGCTGTGATGGCGGCTTTGGGCCAGGCTGGGCCGTGTGCACATTGCTGGCGGCAGCACCCTAGGCCTGCTGCCCTGCCGAGGCCCTGGCCACCCAGTATGTGGCCACCTGTGGGGGGGAGACCTCACTGTTCAGAGCACAGGGCCTTGCTGTGGGGAAATGACGTCTTCCCGGGGCCACTGTGCCTGGCCCACTACCTTGGTCACGGGGCAGGTGGGGTGGGGGGGACAGCCCGCTCTGAGGGCAGCTCTGCTACCCCCATGGCCCCACTGGACCCCGCCGCTGCTGGGGAGCCGGGCGGGGGCTGAGGCGTGGGAGCCGGGGTTGCTGTACCAGCTCCTGTGCTCGGACTGGCAGATGGAGCCAGCTGCTGTGTGTGGCTTCCAGCGCACATGTTCTAAGTACTCTTAGAAACACTTCCTTGGGGAAACCGACCCGCTTCGGGAACTGAGAACTTCAGTTTGCCGGCAGGTGAGCCCAGGATGGCACATGGGGTCTGGGGTCCACCAGTTGTCACACCCTGCTGGTTCAGTGACACAGTCATGAGACACAGCCACAGAGAACACCTCTAACTCAGTTATAGGTGTTGGTAGTGGTAGAGCTGGGCATGGTAATGCACAACCGCCACCCCAGCCCTTGGGGAGGCTGAGGCTGGAGGACGGCAAGTGTGAGCAGCTGAACAACTAGAAACTTAAACGACTTAATGTCTCAAAATAAAAAATAAGAATGGGTGTGGGGTGTGGCCCCGGGCCAGTGCCCTGGGTTCAATCTTAGATGCTAAAAAGAAAATAATTATGAACACACTCAGCAGAACAGAGCAGACCTCCCCAAACTGTAACTTACTCTGGCGTCTTTTCAGGCTCGTTGTTTGCAGGTTTCATAAACAGGGACGTGGAGCCCGCTCGCTGCAAGCCCGCCGCGATTTTCCATGCACCGGCTTCCACCCTTCATTGTCCCCCGCGCTCTTTGGTGCACTTCCCTTGAGGACAGGACATTCCTCAGCTGGTGTCCACTGAGCTCACTTCTCCCCGAGAGACCTGAGGTGGCAGGAGGGAGTTTCTGAGCACGCTGTGCAGGCAGGGCACATGGGGCATGTGTACATACGTGTGCTTGTCATATACGTGCCTTTGATACCTTGAGAGTGCTGGCTTTGGTGGCCAGAGTGGCACGGACCGGCATGGTGCGGGCCGGCTCAGCGTGCGGTGCTGGGTCCTGGCACGTAGCAGGCAGCTGCTCGGCCTGCTCAGCTATCCCCCAGCCCTCTTACTTCCGTATCTGCAGCGCTGGGAATGGAACCCAGGGCCTCCTGCCTGCCCGCCCGCCCGCACCCCCATGATCTGGCAAGATCCCCCTTTTATAGCGTGTACTCTGTCTCCCAGAAGCCGTTTAGAGAGGGGGTTGCTTGTGGTATTCTTGTGACCCTCGTGATGGCTGGGAGAGTGGGGTCTCGCTGTCGGGTCCCTGCCTGCCCTGGGGTACCGGGGCACAGTCTCTGGGGCAGGCCGGCAGGGTGTGACTGCCCCGCCCTTCTCCCTAGCGTCCTGCCCATGGCCGCTTTTCCCAAGTGGGTATTTTTGGTTTTCCATTTGGGGTCTTGGTACGGTCCAGCGATTGCGTGTGCGACATGGGGCCAACTGTGTGTCACTTGTGGTGGACTCCTGCCCTGGGCCATCTGTGGCAGGGCTGTGCTGGCCTGTGGGCTGGGCTCCCTGACTCTGTCCCTGCACCTGACTGCTCCGGTTCATCCTCTTTCCAGTGCCTCAGCCGGTCTGGTTTTTCGCCTTTTCGCTGGCAGTGGAAACCCCGGCCCTGTGCCCTGGCCTGCTCAGTCCACTTGCTCTACATTTTTTATTTTTATTTGATTTGTTCTCTCTTCAGTTTTTATTTTTCCTGCCTTCCTGTGGCCACTTGAATTTTTGAAAATTTCTTTTGATTTATGGGCAGCTTTTTCCTTCTAGAAACCACGGCTGCACAGCACGGCCCTCGGGCTGCGAGTGGTGCGCCGCTCTGCGCGGTGCTGCGAGCTAGCATGGCTCGTGTTGCTTAGTGTTTGCACCTTCACTGCCACCGGTGTGAAAACATTTCTGTTGCTCCGAAAAAAAATTCTGTATGGGCAGCAGCCACCCTCTTCCCTGCCCCTCAGAACCCCGCTTCTTCGGGCTCTGGGCAGCCCCGATCTTTTATGTCTGTAAAGCACCCGTCCTGGGCAGTGTGATTTTGTGTACGTATGTGGCACAGGGGCCTCACTGTGCAGCTCGGACTCGGAGCGATGCCCCTCTTCAGCCTCCCCAGAGCTGGGGTTACAGGCGTGCGCCACCAAGCCCAGCCTCAGTGGCCGGCCCAGCACGCCGTGTCAAGCCCCGGTCCCTGTGCTTGCCTAGGCAGGCAGGAAGCCCACTGAGCGGTGTCACGGGTCTGCGGTGTGACTTGAACCTCCCGAGGACAGGACATTCTCTCCTCCGGAGCGCTGTCCTTTATCTTTTCACCTCCATTAGCACTCTCTTGCCCCTCTCTCGGGTCTGAGATGGAACCCGGGCCTGTGCTCGCCTGGCACTCGCTCCGCTGCTGAGCTACATCTCCAGACCCTTATTTTGTTTGTTCAGAAGCGTCTCACTGCAGTTTTCCTGGTGGACAAGGGTGGTATTTTTTTCATGTGCATATTGGGCATTTGTGTATATTTTTGGAGGAATGTCTCTTTAAGTATTTTGTTCAGTTTTTAACTGGATGGCTTGTACTTTGACTCTTGAGCTGCCAGTGTTCTTTTTATTTTTTTGAGACGGGGTCTCACTAGTTCAGGCTGACCTTGAACTCATGGCAGTCCTCCTGCCTCTGCTTCCATAGTGCTGAGAGCGCAGGAGTGCGTCACCACGCCGGGCTGGCCAGAGTTCTTTAATGTTCTAACCTGCAAGTCTCCACAGAAAAGTGGTCAGCAAGCCAGGGGCTGTGGCACGTGCCAGTAATCTTCGCTACTTTGGAGGCTGAGGCAGGAGAGTCCAGAGTTGGAGGCCACCTTGGGCAGCGAAGGAGGCAGGGGTAGGTTCCGGGGTGCACCTTGCTTGCCTCAAGTTCAGGAGGCCCTGTGTTCAGTCCCCAGCACCAACAGAAAACAGAATGAAAGGGAAGAAGCGGCAGGCAGACGCCCCCCAGTAGCTTCTGCCGTCTCTTCACTTCCGAGTGGTGCTGAGAGTGCAAGCGTCTGATTTCACGGGTCTGATTTGTTGATCTGCTCTTTTTTCCTACTCGTGCTTTTGCATCTTGGTATCTAAGGACCACTGTTGGCTCGGGCTGGGGTCTTACCTTGTGCTTCCTGTAGGAGTTGGACGGGGCAGGCCCCGCGGGAGGGCCCTCCAAGCCCGGTGTGGGTGTCCCTGTGGGCCGCGCTGCTGGGAGAGGACGGCTCTCTCCCTCCCGCAATGGCCCTGCCAGTCAGCTAACTGTATTCAGAGTTTATTTACATGCTTCTTGCCGAGAGCCGAACCACTGTCCTGACTACGGAGCTTTGGGGTAGCTTTGTGACGGGGAGCCCCTGCACGCCGGCCTTGTTGCCTCCAGGGTTGGCGTGGCCATCCCCGAGCCCGGCCTTTCACCGCGAGCCTGAGCAGCTGTGGTCCCTTTCCTCAGGAAGCCACCTGGGACTGTGATGGCGGCTGTGTGGAGTCTTGTGGGTTTGAGGAGCGTTTAGGCCCTACAGACCCCTGAACATGACGTGTCTCGGTTACTTTCTCGCAAAATACCCCGATACCCAGCACCCATAAATTAAAAGAGCAAAGGTTTATTTTGGCTCACAGCGCGCGTGGCAGTTCCAGCTGCCAGGCTCCCAGCAGCTCTCCGTGTGTGCAGGCGGGAGGCGGGGAGCCTTCCTCTGCCTTTTATTGTGCTCAGGCTCCAGCCTTTGGGGTGGGGCCACCCGGCCGGCTGGGCCTCGGTCACCTGCCCGGAGCTCAGCTAACTGGTCAGTTAGCACACCCGTGATCTGGTGCCACCCAGTACAGACTTGCCCACCTCCGAGTGCTGAGCTTCGGGGGACGCCGGCCGGACCCAAGCCCAGCAGGATGCGTTTCCCTCTATTCAGGTCTCTCGTGGATCTCAGTACAAGTTTGCAGTTGTCCAAGTTTGAGTTTTACACAGTTGGGCTGCGTTTCACCCTGAGGGCTTACTTGAAGCTTTGTGGGGCGGCTGTGAATGGAATTTTCAGTTGATTTCGATTCCCGACTTCCCCGCGTGGTGCAGACTTAGGCGTGGCTCTCGTGCGTCCGTCTTACCCCCGGGGGTCTGTTCCCTGTTAGGTTTTTCAGTGGAGCGACAGAGAAGCACAAGTAATAGAAAAGGGTGCAAAAGGCCTTTATTACCACTGAGCAGGACAGAGGGGACGGACGGCAGGGAGCTGAGGGGGGTCGTCTGACCTGAGATGGGGGAGGGGGCTAAGGTAAGAGGAAGTAGTGTCCTGGGCTGGGGTGGGGAAGGAGGGGAAGCGGTCACTGGGAAGAGGGCTGTTGTTTTTGGCTTCAGCCGTGTTGGATCAGGGCCGTGATTAGCAGTCTGTACTCCTGCCGGAACCTATCACGTGTGTTCTTCACTTCTAACATTCCTTGCTGATTCTGTAGGGCTTACTCTGTACAAGGGCTGCGGTGTCTGCAGGCCTGCGTTACATTTTCCTCCCTAGCTATCTGCTCTACTTCCTGCCCTCCCGGCCCCTCCAGCAGGTGCGGGCCAGGGTCTCCATCGAGCTGTGACAGGGTGGGAAGGCACGTCCCACCATCAGAGCACCACCAGGTGGGGAAAGGCCCGGCCTGGAGCGCGTTTCTTGGCTACACTGCTTGGTTTTGCTTTGAGATGAGGGATTGCTACCTGCTGAGGCTGACTCTGAGTTCCTGGGCTCACCTGATCCTCCTGCCTCAGCTTCCTGAACAGCTGAGAGGCAGGAGAGCCGAGGGGCCTGCCTGTGGTGTTCTGTATTGCTCTTGGTTGCCTGTGCTTTCAGGGCAGGAATTAGTGTTAAAATACACAAGCGCCTTGGAGCTGGTGGTCTCCCCTTAGATGCTGGGCGTTTGAGTGCAAGTCTGGCGTGTTTCTGTCATGGGAAGTTTGGAGAGCAGAGTCCGAAAGCCTTGCTTTCTGTGGTCCAGCTGCACGCATCTCATTAAGGAGTTTTGGAGTGGGTGCTCTCCTGGCCCTGCCCAGGGAGCTGCCCCTTTGTGGCCCAGGTCAGGGCTGGGTCCCCACGTGGCTCATGAGGCAGGCAGGTGCACCTGCTGGCTCACGGGCCTGGAACCGTCGCCCTGCCCTGAGTGGAGGAGGGTCATGCCCTGCAGCACAAGGGAGATGGGGCGCAGAGGGACGGCAGCCTTGGCCTCTGCCCAGAGGCCAGAGCAGCCTGGGGAGGGGACAGTAAAAACACAGACAGCTATGACGCGAGGTCTGCTGCTGCTGAGGCCAGTGAGGAGACGCAGAGATAGGCTGGGGTTCAGCTGGCTGCGTGTGCAGCCCGGGCAGCCGGCGCCTGGCCAGCGAGTCCCTGTGCTGTCCCGTCCTCCCCACGTGCAATGTTTAGAAAGTTCACGGAGACCCGCGCCCAGGTGTGCGCCGCTGTGGGCCCAGCCACCCGGGAGGGAGGCGCAGGCGGAGGGGTCACTTATGCTCAGGCGCTCTAGAGCAGTCTAGGCGACACAGGGAGGCTGTGTCTGGTGGGAGGAGGAAGGAGGAAGCAGAAGGGCTGGGGTGCCGCTCAGCCTGTGTGCCCAGTGTGCAGAAGGCCCGGCACACGGGAACAAGCGGCCTGAGCGGTGTCGTAGCACCCCTAACTTGGGGTGACAGACCTGGAGGCGGCAGGTGGGCGGAGCAGCCTTGTCCAGCCCCTACCTTCCCCTGAGACCGAGTCCAGTGTGGGGCTGGGGCCCGCTCCTCCTCTTGGGGTGGGCATCTCTGTGTCTTTTCTGGACAGCAGAGGCGCCCACGTTTGGGTTGAGAGAGCCTGGGTCAGCGGTCAGCTGAGGCCCTCCTGGGAGCCGAGTGCCTCGCCGCCTGTGACACCAGGCGCCACCCTCTCCGGCCTGTGGTCCCGAGCCAGCGGGCTTCTCTGTTCTGCCCCCATCACATCAGGATGGGGCAGGTACTCTGGGCCCTGGTGTTGCCCAGCTTGACCCTGAGCGCGGGGTGCAGCTCTCCACCTGCCACCCGAGCTGGCACGTCCTCCTGCCTGACTCTCAGGGGACCTCCTTGGCCCTAAGGAGCAGGCTGGCCCTCTGCCCCAGGCCTGGAGGTGACCAGTCAGGTACTGTGCTGTTCCACGTCCCAGTGCTGTCCTAAGCTGTGGGCCCTGGTCCCCACTCTGTGATGTGGCCTCAGGTTGGGGTCCCCTCTTGGCCTCTACCTGCCTGCAGCTGGGGAGAGCCCCCAGTCACCTTGGAGGCTGAGTGCAGAGGCCGGCCGGTGGGGCATCCTGGGGCATCAGGGTGCTGAGGAGAGGAGCGTTTCAGGCCGGGGCTGCCAGAAATGCAGTTCCTAGGGGTGGGCGGGGCTTGGGTGGGCTGGCTCCGAGGGCCCCAGGGACTTGTGGCCCACACAGTGCGTCTTCTACACCTTCTATCCGAGAGTGACTCAGTGTCTGTCTGTCCTTCTGCCCTCCCTTGCAAGTGGAGACCTGGCAGGAGAGACACCCACCCAGCCCTCCTGTGTGGGCCATTGGTTCTGTTTTGTCACAGAATTAGATCTTAAACCCAAAGCCATTGCTCTAGGATACAGCCCTGCCCTGTGTTTACTTTTTGTTTTGAAGCAGAATCTTGCCAGATCACGAAGTTATCAGGGCTGGGCTTGAATTTGTGACCCTCCTGCCGCAGCTTCCCAGGGTGTTGGGATGTCAGGTGTGCCCCACAGCCAGCTTTGGATCTGATTCTCGGGTCCCGCACGAGGCCTCTCGCCCCCCGTTGTACCTGACAAACCTATCCCAGCTTGGTCCCTCCTGGCATCAGCTCCCGCCGTGCCTCTGGTACCATGGTGTGTGTGGGTTGCGCGGTGGCGGCCCCCTCCTGGCCCAGAACCTTGTGGGTGGCAGATTCGAGCCTGGGCCAGCCCCTCCTGTGTGCAGGGCTGTGGCCATCTTCCTTGCGTGGGGCTGGCCCTGGCAATGACCTTGGCCAGGGCCCAAGCTCCAGGCTAACCCTGCCTCTGTGAGAGTGGCTGGCTGCTGCTGGGTGTCGCTGGAGTCACCAGGCCATGCGGGTTGCAGAAGTGTGTGCGTGTGGGTGGGCATTATTTCCTGTGTTCCTAATTGCCTGCATGGCCCTGGCCTAGGCAACCCCAGCCCCTTGGATATCTGTGGGTTCTGGAGCCAGGCAGGACCCCAGCTCCCCTCACAGATTTGTGGGCATTGCAGGAGCCCAGGAGGCTTGGGCTTGTGGCTGGGCCCCGTGCTGGAGCACGGAATGCTTACACACAGCTTATATTTGGCCCCCAGGCTCCTGCCGCTTTATCCGCATTTCCTTTAATTTGCGGGATTTCTAGTAAATGGGCTTAAAAATAGTTCTGGGCATGTTGCCAGGGCAGATGCGGGCAGCAGGAGTCTCTCCAGCTCCCTCCTCGATGGCGAGTGGGCAACCCCTGTGTCACTAGGCCAGTGCCTCCTGCAGGACTCTGAGGGGCCGACCCAGTGCCCCCAAGAGGGGCAGGCGCTGCACCCCACTCCTGGATGGGAAGTCAGGTTGGGCCCTGGCCATGCCAGGGTTGGACTTGGGGTGCTTGCCAAGTGCCTGGTAGGGTGGGAGGCGGGATAGAGTGTGGTTGAGAGGGGCTCTGCAGGGACTCAGGACCAGGGGCTGTATCTCCCAGCTGTGTGGAGCAAGGTCCCAAGGGTGGCCTTGGGGTTGTCGCAGCCCCCCTGCTATGCTACTGTTCCCTCTGGGTGCCCAGCATGGTATAGCCTGAGTCCCTTCCCAGGGTGGCTGGGAGGGTCCTAGAGTCCTGCTCTGCCTCAGGGGCAGAGGTGCCACCAAGCCTGGCCCTAGAGCAAGCTCCGCCTCCGGGCTGCCCCTCACCTGGCCAGGGCGCAGGGCTCCTGTGTGGGAGCGGGGCTGCAGTGTGTTTTGGGCCACCCAGGATCTGGGCCACTGGCTGCTGCACAGACTCCAGGTCAGGCCACACTGTGTGGCCTCTGCCCTGTCCGTTCCATCCTGTGGTCCCCACAGCTAGAGCTGACCCAGGCACCTGGTGCTGCCCCTTGCTCTCTGACCTGGCCCCTGGGTGCTCTCCTGGGGCCTCCCTGTGCCTGCTCTGTGGGGATGCCAGGCATGCCTGGGTCTGAATGGTGAGCTGGGGGCTGCAGGGCTGGGGCCCAAGTGCCACCACCACAGGACCTGCTGCTTGCCCTGGCATCCATGTGGGGTGGGGCTGGCCAGGGGGTCAGGACAGCAGCCCTGGAGGGGACTTTACCCTGCTCTCAGCGGGCTCCTACTCGCAGGGAAGTTGGGCCCGGGGTCCCCTGGGTGGCCTTGCCAGGGGCGCGGAGGGGGGGCAGCCCTCTGCCGTGGCCTCTTTACAGCTGCGGCCCTCCACTCGCGGCTGATTTAGTACTTCTGTGTCGCTCTGATTTACATTAGATTTTTAAGCATAATTAGGAATGCAGGGGATCTTTGTGTCTTACCTCTCCTCGACTATTTATGGCATGGTATGCAGATGAGGAGAGCTATGAATATTAAAGATGGGTGTGCTGGGAAGAGCGTCTGGGAAGAGCGGTGACCCACGGCCCGCACGCGCGGGACACCCACCCCCTGTGCCTGCCTCCCATTGCCGCACAGGGCCCGCGCTGAGGGTCCCCAGGGTCCTGGTCACCGTCTGGGCCCCTGGGAGGGAGGTGGCACGGCCAACTGCCTACCCAGGCCCTGCCCACAGCGGCTGCCTGGTGTCCCAGCCCGAGCAGGGAGACCCCGCCTGGCTGAGAGCAGAGGGGCTGCTTGGAGCAGGCGGGGCTGGCGCTGGCTTTTTAAGTTATTAAACGGTGCCCGAGGGAGATGCTCTTCATGCTCCTGTTATTTAAATTACAAATATTGGTGAGCGAGTGAGAGTGCAGCTCCTCTCTAAACACTACTGAAGTCTTTGGAAACCTTCTGGAAGAGCTCCTGGGCTGGGGAAGAGAAGGGTGTGCTGGGTGGGTGGGGTGGGGCGGGGCCAGTGGGATCCCAAACAGAGCTCCCAGCCCCGCGCCCATCATCAGGGCAGCTGGTGCCCGCAGGTGCCACCTGCTCTGTGGCTCCCCAGGCGCAGGCATGGGATGGCTCTCACGGCAAAGCACGACCCCTGAGCTGAGTGCTGCTGTCTGGGGGTCCTGGGGACCCGCCGTCGCCCGTGATGTGTGTATGCCCTTCCCCAGCCGCGTCCCCTCTCGGAACCTGGGGGTGCTGATAAGCAGATTTCTGAGTCTGCAGATCCTGGCACACTGCCCTCTCCTTCTGGAAAAAAAAAAGAAAGAAAAGCAAGCAAGCAAGCTTCCGGGCAAACATTTGTTAGTGTGGTTAAAACTGGCTTTGTGGCCACCGCTGTCCAGGCTTGCGGTCGGATGGCACTGCTGGGGGCCTGGGGGTGCAGTGGGGCAGGCACCTCCTCCAGGCACCCCTCCTGTTCCTCACTGACCACCTCAGTGGTCTGGGGGCTGGGCAGGTGGGGACCCTCACCCTGGTACTCTGCTGGCCTGCCCTGCACCAAGGGCGAGGGCCGGGCAGCCTGCAAGCAGGGCCCTGCTGGGCTTTGGGTACCCCAGTGGGGTCTGTGAGTGGGCCAGGCACTCCCTTTGGGCCTTGCGCTTTGGTGGTGGTGCCTGGGGCCAGCGCAGCAAGCCAGGAGGTGGTGGCTGGGTACTCAGGCCCAGAGGCACATGGCTCTGAGGCCTCAGCAAGGGCTGGCCCTCGCTGCCTCAGGTTCTACCTTGCGCCCCGTGGAGGAGGGGTGGACCAAGGAGCCTGTGTGGTCACGGGTTGTCCGGGTCCTCTGGGGGGGGTTAGCATCTAGAAGCCGAGACCCCGCCTGCCGCCCCGGCCCCTTCTGCCTGGTCCTGTTGGGGGCCAGCGAGTCCCTCAGGGCAAGGCGAGGCTCTGGGTAGCCTGGCTCTGCCCTGGGCGGCTGAAGAGATCAGTGCAAACCTCGGGGCCTGACCTTGTGCCCCCCCCCGCCCCAGCTGCTGGGGACCAGCACAAGCCCAGCCCACAGCTAGGTCAGCCCAGGCCCGGCTTACCCCTGTGACACCTAGTCAGGGGTGCCGCCATGACTCTGCCAGCCCTGGACGGTGTGAGGTGCTCCCTGCGGTCTGGGGGTCCAACCTGCTCTGCTGTCCTGCCAACCTGGGGAGCAGCGTGCCATATCCTCGGGCGATGCCGCCGTGAGTCTAAGCGTCCATCTCGCTGCAGGCTGTTTCTCCCCAGAGGCGGGGCCAAGGCGCCGGGGGCGCTCCCTCCTTTATACAACATTTCGGGTACCAAGACCCCTCCACCCCCCCCCCACCCCACCCCCACCCCCACGTTGCCTGTGCTTTTGTCGAGGTCCAGACCCTCTTATTAGATTGGAGAAATTCAGTCCTACAGAATGATCTTATTTAATTCAATCTATCTTGTCCTGTCCTCCATTGGTGGCATTCCTGTAGAAGCGAAAGGGGCGTCCCAGCATGGGGGCGGGGGCTCTGAGGGCTGGGGTGGGTGCCTGGAACCTCAGGCACCCAGGCCTGGGCATCCATGTCCTTACTCAAGCTCTGCCTGGGGGCTGAGCCCCGCAGGGCCTCCCTGCCGTGGGATGGCCTGGCCCTGGGGCGCGGGGTGCCGGTAGTGCTCCTCTCAGACACCTGGAGTCTAGACCCCAGCTTCTTCAGGGTCTTATGCAGACCCCACCCTCCCAGCACCAGCTCTTTCCTCTGTGTGTGTGAGGGGCAGTACGAGGGGACCCTAAAGCTGGCACCACCGTGGGGTTTGGGCTTGGGATTTGGATTGTTTGCGTGGGTTTCCCAAAGTGGGTTCCACTCCGAGGGGCATTAGGAGGGGGAGTTTCCTCAGTGCAGTGGCTCTGAAGACAGCTGGATAAACAGAGTTCTCAGAGTCCTTCAGGGACTTCCTAAACTGGACTCTCACTGTGGAGTAGAAGCAGAGGAGTGGCCTTGCTTGGGAATCAAGGAGGGGAAACCAAGTCACAGAAGAGCGGTGGTGGGACACGGGACACAGCTAAATGCCACAGTGCGGGACCCGCCCCACCATGGCCAGGCCTGGCCCCTGGTGCCCCGCTTTCCCGGCCTGTGCAGCGCCAGCCAAGCCTGCTTGAATCCTTCCTGCTAAAGTTCAGCTTTGTTCTTGCCCCACCGAGGCTTCTAAGAAAGCAACCTAAAACCAGCCCCTGTCCGGTCCTCAGGGGCCGGGTGCGGGCAGCGTCCTTGCCAGCACAGGTGGCCTGGGGACAGCGCTGCAGAAGAGCCAGTTGTCCTAGTCCCGGGGCAGCAGGCAGCCTTGTCAGCTCCTGGGGACAATGGCTCCTTCTCTGGGGAAGCCAGGCACAGGTCCCCAAGGTGCACATGCTGACCTGCCTGGCGGGTCACTGTGGGTCACCACCAGCGCTGCCGTGCTTCTCTGTGCCCATCCCGGGCCCCTGGCCCAGTGCTCCTGCTGCGTCCAGGGCTGCAGGAGCCTTGTGCTCTCCTGTAGACCCTGCCCCTGGTTGGCCTAGCACTGGGTCACTGATACCCTTTGGGGACAACACCCTTTGCCCACCATGTATGGGCTGGGTCCCCTGTACACAGAGGAGACCCCATCTGGCTCAGGGGGCTCCCCATGTTGTGGCCTTGGCCTGAGGTTGCCTCCCCAGAGGCCGGTGGAAGACCCCAAGTGCCCCCAGCAATGAATTAGTTGGCCAAATTGCCCTGGGGAGACCTGGCCCTGGGGGCTGAGCAGGGACCTGGGGTGAAGGGTCGGTCCAGGGAGAATTAACCCCAAGTCCCCACCTGGCAGGCTGAGCCTGGGCAATTCCTGCACACACCTGGTCCCCGTTCCCCTAAGTCATCAGAGAGTGCAGAGTCCTGGCCTCTGGAGGTGGAGGAGGCGCTGAGGGCCCTGCTGATCCCTGGGTGGCTTCCATACAGTGGGCTTCTGTCCGTCTCAGAGCAGAGCTGGTGGTGTGTGAACAGGGGACGGGGTGACTCAGAGGGGACATGGAGCGAGGGGCCGAGCGGCACTACCTCCTTGCCAAGCCTTGAGCCCGCGGTGGCAGATGTCGGGCTGCAGTGTTTCCTTCTGGGGGCCACATCTGGTGGTGGTAGAGAGGGAAACAGAGGCAAGGCCACCCCTGAGTTCACCCAGAGCCCCCATGGTCCATGCTGTGTGACCCTGCACTGCTGTGTGACCCTGCACTGCTGTGTGACCCTGCACTGCTGTGTGACCCTCTGTGCAAAAGGCTCCAAGGTGGGGGGCAGCAGCGCTGGGAGGGGTCCCTGAGCACAGACACTGCAGGATTTCATCCAGAGTGGATGGTCTGCCTGGGGACAGCCAGCCCCAGCCAGGAGTCCCTGGGGACGTGAGGGACAGCAGGCATCCACCTTCTATGGGGACAGAGCTGTGCAGCCAAGTTGCTCTTTTCTTAAGAGCCCGGTGGGGATGGGGCTCTGAGGCAGGACCTGCCGCCTGCTGCCCAGTAGGGTGACCGAGATAGGCAGGGACGGCCTGTACCCCTTCCCACTGCCTTCCCTCCCTGGCCGCGCCCCTCCGGCAGGCTCCCGACCCCCCCCCCCCACGGCCCCCTTGCCCAGCCTCCCGCAGCCCTGGAAGAGTTGAGGCAGCAGCGGCTGCCAGCCCTGCAGACTGTTTGGAATAGTTTAAATGCTTTGACACGGGGCTGCACTGGGTGGCGGGGAGGCAGTTTGCTGGGTAATTCATATGCAAAACTGCACTATAAATTTCCAGGCTGCCGGAGTTGCCGAGGCACAGCGAGGGCTCCCGCGCGCAGTACAGTATTTCTGCCATCTTTGTTTGCTTTGCAGTGAGTCATCAAAAGTCTGTCTTGCACCAACACCCGGAGCCGCGCATTCCTCTGGCACCAACGCGCCACTGTTTTGAAAGCCGGGGCTGGGAGCTGGCATTTACTTCAGCTCCCAAATCAAAGGCGGCTATTCATTCCCCGAGCTGCGCGAGTGTTCCGTCCGCATCCGGCCGCCTCATTGAGATGCTGCGCGCCGCCCGGGAGAGCCGGCCTGGGTGCAGCTGAGCTGCGGCCGCCGAGCCGGGCGCCCCGCGCTCCCGAGCCCGCGCCCTCCCCGCCCGGCTCGGCTGCGTGTGCTGCATTCCGGCTCGGCGGGCGGGCGTGCGGGGAGTCTGCGGGCCGACTGCGCGGCTGCGGCACCGCCGAAGGTAGGTCCTCGCTCCTCCCCTGCGGCCGGCCGGCCGGCGGCAACTTGCCCGCAGCGGGCACTGCGGGCCTCCGGCGCGGCGCCTACCTGCCCGGCTCCCGCGAGGGTGGCTCCGCCCGCGCCCCCGGCCGCCCGCACTTTCCTCGCGCCGGACACAGCGGCCTTTGTGCGGCCCCTGCGGAGTCGGGCCAGCGCCTTGTCCGGCCGGCCCCCGCCCCCTTCGCATAGTCGCCTGATAAACAGTGGCCGCCTGCCCCACCTCCTGGCACGCAGGGCGCCTCCTGAGACCCCTCAGTCAGTTACCTGGGCTGGGACCTGAGCCAGCAGGATTGGCTGGGAAGAGGGTCAGGCGCCCGTGCATCAGGCTGCGACGAGCTCCCAACTGCGGCTCCTACCTGCCAGTGCGGGGGACCCAGGTTAGGGTCCCTCCTGCCGGGGACGCGGGTGTGGCCAAAGGGACACCGTGCGCCCTGAGCCGCTCTGGCATGGCGCAGGAGTGAGCGGCGTCCACGGTCCCCGCAGCCTCAGTCCACTCCAGCCGCCAGACCCTCCTCCCTGCCCACGGCTCCCCAGGGTGGACAGGGACCCCGGAGGGAGGGAGGGAGGGGTAGCCCCCTGAGTGAGGCTGCTCAGAAGGGAGAGGGAGACACAGTACCTCCAGAGGACCAGCACAAGCCCTGGGGGACGTGGGGGGGGGCTGGCAGCTCTGAACTTTTGTTCTGGGAGAGGAGTTGCTGGGACTCTCCCAGCTGAGGCCCTGGCCCCTCCCCAGGTCACTTAAGCTGCCCTCCTGGTCCCTTCCTGTGCCTCCACAGGCCCAGGCCTCTGCCTTGTGTCTTCCGGAGAGCGGGGGTCCTTGGGAGCAGCTTGGTTTGTGAGGGGGCCTCTCCAGTTGGTCCTGCAGCCCAAGTTGGATGTGAAACCCCGGGGACCCCTCGGGGGCTCCACGTGGGGGTGGGGGGACCACAGCTTCCTCTGACCACCCTTTTCTCTCGCAGATGTGCCCCGCTCGGGCCGCCCCGCGCCGTGTCTAGCCCGTCCGCCTCGCTGCCCGCCATGTCTCAGATGCTACACATTGAGATCCCCAACTTCGGGAACACCGTGCTGGGCTGCCTGAATGAGCAGCGGCTGCTGGGCCTCTACTGCGATGTGTCCATCGTGGTCAAGGGCCAGGCCTTCAAGGCCCACCGGGCTGTGCTGGCCGCCAGCAGCCTGTACTTCCGTGACCTGTTCAGCGGCAACAGCAAGAGTGCGTTTGAGCTGCCGGGCACGGTGCCGCCCGCCTGCTTCCAGCAGATCCTGTCCTTCTGCTACACGGGCAAACTCACCATGGCGGCCAGCGAGCAGCTCGTGGTCATGTACACGGCTGGCTTCCTCCAGATCCAGCACATTGTGGAGCGCGGCACCGACCTCATGTTCAAGGTGAGCTCGCCCCACTGCGACTCACAGACGGCTGTCATTGAGGACGCCAGCTCTGAGCCCCAGAGCCCCTGCAACCAGCTGCAGCCGGCCGCCGCCGCCGCCGCCGCCCCCTACGTGGTGTCCCCTTCTGTGCCCATCCCGCTGCTGACCCGCGTGAAGCACGAAGCCACGGAGCTGCCGCCAGCCACCGGCCCAGGGCTGGCCCCCAAACGCCCACTCGAGACGGGACCCCGGGACGGCGTGGCCATGGCTGCGGGGGCCACTGTGGCTGCCGGTGCGGCCCCACTCAAGCTGCCCCGTGTCTCCTACTATGGGGTGCCCAGCCTGGCCACCCTCATCCCCGGCATCCAGCAGGTGCCCTACTCCCAGGCGGAGCGGACCAGTCCGGGCGCCAGCAGCCTGCCTGCCACTGACAGCCCCACGTCCTACCACAATGAGGAGGATGAGGAGGATGATGAGGCTTACGACACCATGGTGGAGGAGCAGTATGGCCAGATGTACATCAAGGCCACGGGCAGCTATGCAGGTATGTGCCAGCCCACAGTGGACGGTGGCCCGGGGTCCTCGGGGCGGTGGGAGGAGGAGCTGGGCAGCACGTGGGGACGGCCAGTCCCCAGCTCCGTCAGCTGCAGGTGGGTGCCCCAGCTGGCTGGGCAGACAAGGGCTCAGAGGGTCTCAGTAGTCCTCAGACTTGCGAACTGGTCACAGGCCGCTCAAGGCCACAGTGTCCCTGTGTGTGAAGTGCTCGGGACCCCGACGTGCTGTCTCCCTCCCTCCTAGCCTCCAGCCTCAGTCCCCGGTGCCTGGCTGATCCTACCGCAGGTGTCTTCCTGAGGCCGAGACCCCCCTGTGCTTTGCCTGCCTGTGTGCCTGCTCCCTGGCCTGGCACCGGCAAGTGGGCGTCAGGGCTGGGTGAGAGCATGCTGAGGAGTGTACACCCCTGTGGACCCCGAGGCCCAGGGTGCCCTGGTGTGAAATGCCGTATGTTGTGTGTGCCCCAGAGACCATTCGTGTTCCTGGCGCCCACAGTTGCCAGCCTCACCCATGTGGGGGGCACCAGGCTGCAGTGAGGGGATCCCCTGCTTGTTCACACACCTTCCTGAGGCAACAGGAGCTCCCCCCAGCCTTGGCACATCTGGGCACCTCTGGAGCATGTGGCTGCAGACTGCGTGGCAGGCTCTTGGTGTCTGCGAGACACCCCACGCCCACTCAGCCTGCAGAGAAGCCGCCAGCCTTGCCCTGTGCACCCACCCGATCCGCTTCACCACGGTACTCCAGGGAATGTGGGGTCTTGCGTGGATTCTGCCACGCGGAGGCTACGGCCGCTGGGCTGGGCTCAGTAGTTCTCTCCCTGTGCCAGGGACCAGGGCTGGCACCTTCCGGTGTTGGCCCTGGATGTGCTGGATACACTCTGGGGCTCTGCCTGGTGTGCACTTTCCTCACCTGTGGACCCCCGGGGGAGAAGAGGAAGGCCGAGCCCCTTCCTCCGAAGACTCTGGCACCCAGAGTTCCTTAGGTCACAGACCTGGGTACTTGGTGTTCTGCTGTCCCTGAGAACACCGGCCTGCATGGTGGCCGTGGGTGGGCAGAGTCGGGGCCAGGCAGTCACCTGCTGTGCTCAGCCCTGTCCTGGGGCAGGGTGGGGAGGCGCCTACAATGCCCCGTCCTCTTCCTCGTCAGCTGGATTTCTGACAGGGTGGCTGCTGCCTGCCCCGGCAGGTTTCCTGAGGAGCTGGCAGCGCAGTCTCGCACGGTGTGTGCGCAGGGTGGGCGCTTGGGCCCCGGGGCGCTGCCCTGCCCTGCCCTGCCTCACACGCTCAGGACCGGCTGCTGGCTCTCTTTGCCCAGCCTGTAAGTGGGGCAGAGCAGGGTGTGAGATTCCTTGGTTCAGATCTGGGTTATTGGCGGTGACGTTGCTGGTGTCTCTGAGTGTGCTGGGGGAGGGAGGCCTGGCCAGGGCAGAGCCTGCCCCAGCGCTGGCTCCAGACTGGCCCTGCACCCCAGCTGCCCTGTCGAGTACCTCCCCACTCCACCCGCCAGGAGCTGGGCAGGATGCTGTCTGTGCCCGGGCTCTGGGATGCGGGGGCTGCTGGGTACCCTCGTGAGCAGTCTTCGATCCTTCCTGCCTCAGTTTCCTGTCAGCTGAGCAGTTGGCCGGTGGGACCCCGTGTCTCGATCCAGCATGTATGATCCCAAGGCAGTCCTGGTGCCACCACTTGTTTACTGGGCACTGTGGACAGCATGTCCAGGACATTGCGAGGACACACATTGGACGGGGGAGGTGACAGCCTTGGCCCGCCCTGCGGGGCTGTTGTGTCCCCATCTCTGCCACCTTTGCCCTCGTCCTGCTGAGGCTGCTGCCCAGAACCAGTACCTTGATTGCCCTGTCCTCCACCCCAGCACACTTAGGTGGTGGGCAGTGATGCCATGGGGAACAAGATGCCCACAGAGTCTCCCTGAGGCTACCCCAGTGCCTGCTGCGTGGGCCCTCACTGTCCCCAGCCTGCCCCTGTTTCTGCCACATGGACATCGTCCGTTGAGCAGGATGGGCTTGGCAGTGTCTTGGGAGCAGAGCGTAGGGACACCACGTGGGTACAGTTCTTCCTGGGAGTGAAGCATGCACGTGAGCACACATCATGCACATGTGAACACATGTCAGGACATGGTGTCCCCAGCTCACGCTAGACCTGCCTGCAGCCCTCTGATGGGCCGAGCTTTTGATCACACAGGGGTCTGAGACAAGCCCAGGGCCCCAGGGCCCCAGGTCCGTGCCAGCCCTACCCTTACCCTCCCCAGGAGGGGCGGTGCCCTCCCATTTCCACTCCTGTCCCTGGGTCCCCTGCTCCTGGTTCTGTGACTGCCCCTTGCACATACCACTTCAGATGTCCTGCCAGCTCAGTGTCCAGCTTCATGCTGGCTGTGACTTAGGGGACGTGCCCATGAGGAGTTCCTGTGTGGCCTCATCCTGCCGTCCAAAGTCTGGACACTGGACAGACACTATTTAGAGCAGTGCCAGTTTCTGGTGCCCTGGTGCCCCGATGCCCTGGCTTTGCCCTCTGAACCAGTGCTGCCATGGCCCCAGGGTTCTGGAGGGAGACAGCAGCCAGTCCTGCCCAGGCTTGTCCTTTCCAGTGACACCTGTGTGGTGACTTGGGCGTGGTCTCTTCCCACGGATGAGCTGTCTCTGCTGTGTGGCCAGTAGGGCTCCACCTGGGGAGTCCTGATGGCAGTCCCCCACCTCCAGGCTCAGAGTAGCCCCATCTAGGAGTGTCCCTTGCTGGCCAGTGCGTAGGGACATCTGTTGGAGGCCACTCCTGGCAGTGCTCAGAACTCAGAGGCTACCGGTGGGATTCCCAAGAGAGGACGCTTGGAGCTGGGTGTGCATCCCCCTTCCCTGCCACACTGTCCCTTGGCCTGGGCAAGGACAGCCCACACTTAGGCCCCCAAGGAGCTCCGAGTCCAGGTGGTGCAGAGTGATGGCTCCCCTTCTGCCCGGCACCTCCCTGCCTGATGGCTGGCCTGGGTGGAGGAGGTACCAGTCATGTGTCTGTCCCATAGCACTGTATGGCTTCCCCCAGGGTCCCTGGCTGTGGCCACTCCAGGTGGCCCCGGGGTCACCCGCTGGTCCTGCCCCTCCCCAGCTTTGGAGCAGCACCCTGTGTACCCAACACTGTGCACCCAGCGTCCCTCCTGCCCAAATTTGTGTTGAGGTCAGATGACCTGTGGCCCAGGCTTGCAGTGGGCCCCTTACCCCCAGGAGCATTTCCCAGCCCAAAGGTCACCAACACTAGCATGAACAGGAAGGTCCGGGTGCCCATCTGTGCCAGCGTTGCTACCCTCCTCCTCCACTCACCGGGCCGCCCATCCTCAGCACCAGCACCAGCACCACATGAAGGGTGCAGGCAAGTGAGCTGGGAGCGGTCAGGACTCGTGCATGAAGCCAGGTGGCCCTGGAGTGTCCCCTGCCCAGTCCTCTCACTACATAGCCCAGGTTGGACTTGAGCTTGTGGTGACCCTCCTGCCTCAGCCTCCTGAGTGCTGGGATTATAGATGTGTACCACCATGCCCAGCTCTTCAAATATTCTTGCCTAGATTTTTGTTTCTTTTTAAAGAGTTTGAGTTCTCTAGTTTGTAAACAAGTCCTTCATCCAATACTTTCTCCCGAGCTGACCTGGCTTTTATGATCTCAGTGGTATCCGAAGGCAGAAGCTTTAATCTGGATGGACAGCAGTTCGCTGGTGCCTCATGTCACAGCCAGCTCTCCTGTGGCGGGTGCAGAGGGCCGGTGCTCCCCCCTCCATGGGGCTGTGCACACGTGTGTGTCTGCATGCACGTGCATGTCAAGTGCATGTTCTGGTGGCCGGGTGGCCCCGCTCTCCTGTGGCGGGTGCAGAGGGCCCGTGCTCCCCCCTCCATGAGGCTGTGCACATGCGTGTGTCTGCATGCATGTGCACACCAAGTGCGGGTTCTGGTGGCCGTGTGGCCTTGCTGTCCTGTGGTGGGTGCAGAGGGCCTGTGCTGCTCTTCCATGAGGCTGTGCACACGTGTGTGTCTACATGCATGTGCACGTCAAGTGCGTGTTCTGGTGGCCGTGTGGCCTTGCTGTCCTGTGGTGGGTGCAGAGGACCCTGTGCTGCCCCCTCCATGAGGCTGTGCACACACGTGTGTCTGCATGCATGTGCATGTCAAGTGTGTGTTCTGGTGGCCGTGTGGCCCCGCTCTCCTGTGGCGGGTGCAGAGGGCCC
>NW_004524699.1:1434367-1440127 GCF_000260255.1 Octodon degus | reverse complement strand
ATTTCTGTGTGCTGTGGGGTGACAGCGAGGCTCGTTGGGTCCCCTGGGTGTCCACATCCCTCAGCTTGCTCTGGAACTACACCTCCATTGAGGGGAAGGCCTGGATTCTGCTCTGCCCCGTGTCCCCATCTGTGTGTGGACAGTGCTCCCGCTGTTGGGGTTCTTACCACTGGGTGGGTGCTCCCTGGGGAATCTGTCAGGGTAGCCTAGAATCTGACCCTCAGACATAGCTTGGCCCCCTGCGGTGGTCTTGTGTCCCACAAGTGATGCACATACGTGTCGCAGCCTCATGGAGACGGAGCCCACAGGCGGCACATGTCATGCACACACATGTGCGGTGCGGGCCCTCCCTGTGCGCAGTCTGTGCAGCTGTTACCAGGGTCCACTTTGTTGAGTCCCCCGTCCCACCTGCTTCCTTTGGACAGCCCGCTCTGAGCGCAGGTCAGTGGACCCTTCATGACTGGCTGCACGCGTTTGGTGTGGTGGTATTAAGAAGCAGGTCCCCGCTCCACGTTTCTCTTGCCGGATAACGTTCTGGAGTGTGGACAGTGGCACGTGTCCCTGGGTGCAGCCCTAGGCATTTCCATTCCAGGCTGCTCTGCCTCACGCCCTGTGACTCCACACAGAGGTGGAGCACAGCAGCCGCATTGCCGGTTCTCCTGTGGCCTCACCTGGTGCTTTGTGTGTCCGCTTGCCTGGTGGACACTGTTGGCACGCAGAAGCCAGCTGCCGTTGTACAGGCTGGGTGCAGCTGAGCAATACAGGGAGTGCTCACATTAGAAAACGTGAGGCACAGTCACCTTCCTGGCAGGCACGAGGTCCTGAGTTCGATTCCCAGTACTAAAAAAAATGTGTATTTCAGCACTGGGGATGTAGCTCAGTAATAGAGTGCTGCCTAGCAAACACAAGGCCCTGAGTTCAGTGCCCGGCCCTGCACGTACACACGTGTATTCCAGAAGACAGCATGCTGCCCTGACTCCCCACAAGATGCTCCGCCTCGCTTGGGGCGCTCGTCCCGCCATCCTCCCCACTTTCTGCAGCAGCTCTGGCGCCCTCTTTCCTGAGGGTCTTGGGTTGTGCCGTCCTGGCTTCCTCAGTGTCCTGAACCGGTCCCAGATGTTTCCCTTTCATGGTCATTTTGGCTCGGAGGAGGAGGAGGAGGCAGAAGTGGCACAGGACCAGACACAGTGTCTGAGGTGGACGAGGGCGTGGCGCCGTGGCTTGAGAGCTCCACCCGCCCTGATGACCCCCAGGCAGGAGGACTCCAGGCTGCTTCCGAAGGTGCG
The DNA here is from genome assembly GCF_000260255.1 of Octodon degus. Taxonomy (NCBI): domain Eukaryota; kingdom Metazoa; phylum Chordata; class Mammalia; order Rodentia; family Octodontidae; genus Octodon; species Octodon degus. The sequence continues at coordinate 1,438,841 of NW_004524699.1, read as the reverse complement.
GCAGCAGCAGGCTGAGTGTTCCGGACGCGAGGGGGCCAGTGCCGAGGAGACCCACGGCAATGTGTCTTTTCCGTAGCAATCTTTAAATCTGTTAGGCCAGGTGAGGTAGTGGTGCATGCCTGTAATCTCATAACTCGTAGTTCAGGAGGCTGAGGCAGGAGGATTACCGTGGGTTTTATTTTATTTTATTTATTTATTTATTTTTTTTGCGGTACCGGGGATTGAACTCAGGATCTTGTGCTTGCCAGGCAAGTGCTTAGTCTATTGAGCTACTCCCCAGCCCTACCGTGGGTTTAAGGCCTAAACTACATCATGAGATCCTGTGTCAAAAAACCCTACAAAACAGTCATTCACTGTTTTGGTCCTGCTGGGTGAGTAGACCTCGTGCTGTCCCTGTGTCCCCCTCCAGGTCCCAGGCCAGCGCCGACAGCTTCATGGGGTACATTCCAGCCTTGTCTTCTCACTTCGGGGCCCCTGCTCTGGGTGGGAGAGGGAGCAGTGGGGGCAGGTGGTGCAGGGCTCCGGCTTGGGAGCAGAGCCCCTGGCATGGGGCGGTGCCACCGCGGCCTCAGAAACTGCCCTCACGAGCTGGCTCTCCCTGGGCTGCGCTGCCAGGCTGTGGGCGCCACGCTGCCTCGCACCCGTGCCATTGTGGTGTGGTCTGTGCCTCATTGATCTGATTTGCTAGCGTCTGCTCCAGGGCCTCAGGGCCCGAGGTGACCGTCATGATTCCGCTGTCTCTGGGGTGTCTGGGGGAGCCCTAGGCTCACGCCTCACGCCCCCCACGTTCTCTCGGAAGGCACTCGCTCACGGAGCCTGCTGTGGCTTTCTGTGTGTTGGATAGAATCGGCTCACCAGTGAAGCCACTTGAGCCTGGAGTTGGTGGTTGTTAATTGTGGGAAGGTTTTTAATTTCCAATTTAATTACCAGTATTATTACCAACTACAATTTACTTTAATTACCAATATTACTTAGATATAGAGCTATTCAGCTTTTCTCTTTCATCTTGTTCCAGTCATGGTAATTTGTATGTTTTACGGAATGTATGCATCTCTGAAGCCTATTTCGATATGAGTAGCCGCTCTGGCTCGCCTGCCCGCCTCCCCTCCCTCCCCTCCAGTGCCCCCCGTGCCGGGGCTAAGCTAGTGCCGGCCTGCTCTGGCCTGCCTCTTTCCTTGAGGCCTCTTTCCTCAGTCTGCCTGTGTGTGGCTGCTGCTCTTGTCACCCTTTGTCTGCCACCACCCACACCCTTGGGTGCCATCCTGTGGGCAGTGTTGATAGGGCTGGGCCTTTCTGGGCCTCAGTGGAGGTGACTTCCCGAGTTTTGGCACCACTGCATCTGTCTGCCCCCAGCCCTGCCTGCCCTCGGGGCAGAACCCCGCCTGCCTCTTGCTGGCTCCTGCCTTGGCGGTCTGCTCTTCCACCTGTGGCTCTTGGCCTAACGGGGTCCACTTTGGCCGCTCACCGGCCGTGAGCCTGGCTGTGGGTTGCTGTGTTTTACCTCAGTGACCTCCTCTCCCGTTATGTGCAGTGCTCGGTTCATGGTGCAGCACCGGGACCCAGGGCGCAGGGTCTAAGGTGCATGCTAAGCCTGGATAAGATACAAGAGACCCACCTGGTGCCGCTTGTCTCTGGGGGCCTGTCCCCCGACCCTTGCTTGCCTTGCTGCCTTCCGCTAGCCACGGCCCGTTTCCCTCTGCAGTGCCCTGCCAGCCTCCTTGCCTGCCTTGCACCCAGCCCATGGTGGACTGCCCCTCACGAGCTGTGAACCAAATAACCCTTCCCGCGTTTAACGCGGGATGTCAGGTGTTTTGTCTCGGCACACAGAGCTAACTAAGACTTTCTGGTATACAGCTCGCCATGGGTGACACCACATCTGGCTGTCACTCACGACTCACCCTCCCTGCTTCCGCCTCCAGCCCGCCAAGATTTTCTGCACCTTCAGTCTCTGCATGTGCGAGGGCCGCTCTGGTCCCGTCTTTGTCTTAGTGACACCTGGAGTGTGTCCCCCGGCCCAGTGAAGGGTGCGAAGCTTTAGTGACTTGCACGGAGCTGCAGTAACCGCTGCTGGTTGGGTTTTGTTCTGTCCTGGTACGGGGGAACCAAGCCAAGGCCTTCGTGCTGAGCTTTGTCCCCGGCTCCCGACCCTGCCTTTTTCTGGAGAAAGAGTCTGGCTAAGTCACTAAGTTGTCCCAGCTGCGCTGAGATTTGCCATGTAGACCCTGCCTCCGCCCTCCAGAGCTCGAGTCACGGAGCTGAGCCGCTGTGCTGGCCCACGAGTGGGTTTTCATATGCACTTCAGCTTTGTATTTCTCTTGGGTAATGAGCCTGGGAGTGGGACCACCGTCATGTAGATGTGCAAGTGACTCGTGGGAATCTGCCGGGCTGTGTCCTGAAGCTGTCTGGCCACACACCCCATGCCCAGCAGGCCACGTGAGCTGTGTCCACGCGGCGAGCTCCGTGTCTATGCGGCACCTTGCCTCTCTGCGGGGCCCCGCCTGCTACAGTTTTGCTTCCTGCTCCTCTTGGGTCTCAGCAGCTCCTCTCGTGTGTTTGCTGTTTCGTGGCTTCTGGTTTGCATCCCATTGTATGTCGTTGGCCCCATTTTGCGTTGATCTTTGTGTGAGGTTCATGTGGGGGGTTGGAGATTGGGGGCATCCAGTTCAGTCTCCATGTTAAAGGTCTCGTCTAGATGAGGAGGGGCTTGAGTGGCTGCCCGCCCGAGTCCTCTTCCTCCCCTGCTGCTCCACGGGCATTGCGGTTCCCACCTGGAGTCGTTTTCCGCGTGTGACGCTCATGAGGAGTTCTGAAGTGTTAGAGAAACATGCTCCGGCCCTTTCTCATGCAGCCTCCTCGAGACATCACGTGTGCGCTGCGGGGACGCTCGGTTGTCGCCGTGGTGCTGGAGCGATGCTTCCCTGGACATGGAATCAGCCACCGCTTCCTTTCCAGGGGAGGGAGGGGTCAGGACGTGCCTGCCTGTCTGCTGGCTGAAGGGAGCTGGGGTCCTCCTGCACCCTGCTCCTTCTTGCCTGCTGCCGCTACGTCTCCCTGGACTGGGGCGAGGCTGCACGCCCACGCCGATTCCTCACTGGGAGCCGCGTCCCCGGCTTCACGCCTGAGTCCTTGGCTTCTTCCTTCCTGTGTGCGGCTCTTCCTGTCCGTGTCTGTCTTCTGTGGGCTTCCCGCGGTCCTGCCCTGGAGCCAAGTGCTGTGTTTGATTCTCTGGGTGTGTACAGTGGTGAGGCTCCGGCCTGCATGAAGAAAGCCGTCGTGCTGCTGTGGCTTGGCCTGTTTCTATCAACTGCGTCCCCTCCTCAGGCTGCCTTTCATAGCCCTTCTCTTTCCTGTCTTTAGTTGATTTCTTCTTGTTTAAATTCAGTTTTTTGAGACAGGGTCTCACTATGCAGCGCAGGCTGGCCTCGGACTCACTGGGTAGCCCGGGCTGACCTGGAACTTTCTGGGATCCTCCTGCCTCAGCTTCCTGAGTGCTGGGGTTATAGGCGTGCGGCACCATGCCCGGCAGCCTGTCCCTTTTTAAACAGACTCTGGGTGTCGTGAATATTCACCCAAGCCTCTCACAGTGGTCTTAAATTGAATTTCACTAACTAATGGTTCGGAGCACCCTTTCTCAGACTGCTTGGCCTGCCCCGGTCCTCCGCAGGAAGCTCCCCACTCCGTGAAGAGCCGTCAGCCCTTTCCCACCCGTGAGCACGCGTGCTCTGAATCGGCACCTGCTTGTTTTAAAAATTTTGCTCTGCAAATTCTCATTTTCTTAATCTACCCTTTTATTTTTTGGTGTTGGTAATTGAACAGAGATGTTTGTGTATGCCAGGCGTACACTCTACCACCGAGCCACAGCCCAGCCCCTTGAATGTGATTGTGATGTAAAGCTTATTTTTAAAAATCAATAGCAGCTTTTATATTCTATTTAAGGAAATCTTTTCTCACTTCAAGAATACTATGATGTACTCCTATGTATTTATGGGGAAGAAAGAACTTTATTTTTAAGTCATTTTATTTGGTGTTGGGTTTTTTTTTTGTTTGTTTTTTTGTTTTTTTTTTTTTCGGAACTGGGTATTGAACTCAGACTCTTGCAATTGCCAGGCAAGCGCTTATCCTACTGAGCTATCTCCCAACCCCCTATTTTTAAGTTATTTTAAACTAAGAGAAAAGTGGTAGGACAAAGAGAACAGCGGGTCGCGGTGGTGCTGGCCTGTAAATCACCATCCAGGGAAGCTGAGGCCGGAGGGCCGAGAGCCCAAGGTCTGCTCTGTCCTTTGCCCCTCACCCGGTTGGGGAGCGGGCGGGTGCACATTCCTCTCGGCCTTCTCTAGCTCTTTACAGTTTCCTAAAGCCTTTGTGAGCATGTTGCTCAGATGGGGGAGGTGCGCTCTGCCCAGCGGGACCTGAGGCACACTGCGGCCCACGCGCTGCACGGCTGGGGGTGCGCTCTGCCCAGCGGGACCTGAGG
>NW_004524699.1:1418006-1432759 GCF_000260255.1 Octodon degus | reverse complement strand
CTCTTTGGCAGGAGGAGCTCATGGCCACCCACGTCAGCAGACCCCCATCTTGTTTGGCCTTGGGGTCCCTGGCTGGGGTGGCAGGGACACACCTCCACCTTTGTGAAGCTGCAGTCTTTGGTAGCCACGCGTCCCCACTGAGGTTGCCTGTGGATTTATTGTGTCCCCATCCATCCCTGATTTATCTACTGTCCTTGCGCAGGTTTTTCTTGCTCTTTTTAAAGCATTTTCTAACTGCCTTAGTCAGCAGAAGATTCCGGCGCTGTGGATCCTTCTGTTCCCCGGCCCCTGGAATCTGTTCTTTTTCCTTTCAGGGTGGAGTAGGATTATTTTATGCTTCCTACTTTTATTTTTTGGTGCTTCTGTGGTCCAAGCCCAGGGCCTTGTGCCCACCGGGGAGCGCCCTAGCACACCGCCAGGCCACATCTAGAAAGCAGTTCTCGGGCGGGTGTGCGCTTGCTGCCGGGCTGCCCGTGTTGTATACTTGTGTGGCGGCTAGAGCCAGGGAGCGAAGTATGTGCAGAGCCGGACTTGGGCAGGGGTGGTGCCTCTGTAGCCCCAGCTGTCGCGCAGCTGAGGGGAGGCCACTTGGTGTCCCCTCTGACAGCGGTTCAGGCCCCAGGACGTCGGGATGATCCCGGCTGTGGTTTCGGGGCCTGGTCCACTCCTCCACCCTGAGCCTTCCTGCCACCGGCCTGTCCCTGTGGAGAGAGTGTCCTCCTCCGTGCCCCCGAGCCCCGTGTCCCTGCGTCTGTCCTGGTGTCTGAGCCTTGCTGAGTTTGTGTGTGTGACCTTCCCGACCGAGTCCTGCAGGTGCGTCCCTGTCCCCACAGTGGGGTCCCTCTGGGTCTTGGCCCCTGCCACTGTCACCTTGTCACGCACCTTTTGGAATTAAGTTCTGGAAGCCACACGCAGAGAGGAGCCTGGGTCCGGGGTGTCTGCGGTGCCCAGGCGCGCCAGCCCTCTGCACACCGCCGGCTTGTGTCTTGGTGATTTTCCTAGACTTCTGTGCACCCTTTGTTAGATTTATTCCTACAAATTTGTATAATTTTAGCTACGTGACAATTAAGTTTCCCTTTAAATTGCATAGAACCAAGTTGGGTCTTTTTTTTACCAGCCTGGTCACCTTCCCAAATGTGCTGATCCGTTTTAATGATTTACCTGTGGCTTCTCCCGGCTCCTCTGTGTTTATGATTGTGCCCCTGTAGCCATTTGCTTTCTGACCTCACCATTTTGTTTCCTTTCTTGCTTCACGAATCGGCAAGAACTTCTCCTCTCACCGCGGCCCATTTTCACACCAGGAAAGGCTGCTGCTCCTTTGCAGTCAGTTGGTGCCGTCCGGGGCTTCTCATGATCCGTTTTTGCACACTGAGGAAATTTCCTTCTTTTGCTACATTGTTCGGTCCTCCTTCCCCAGGAATAAGCTGAGCTTTGTTTGGCTTCATAGTGGTGGGACAGAGTCGAGGCCGCTGTGGCGGAGTCTGTGGACTAGCCCCAGTGTGCACAGCCGTGTCTGCAGGGCGCTTTGGGGTTCTCCTGCGCTCCGTGGTTGCCTGGTAGTGCTGAACTCCGTGTCGTGCGTGAACTTGTTGGGCGAGGGGGCTGCCCACCTTGGACAATTTTTTTTTTTTTTCTGGAGCCGGGGATTGAACTCGGGCCCTTGCGCTTGCCAGGGAAGCGCTTATTCCACTGAGCCATCTCCACAGCCAAAACAGAGGTCCTCCAAATGTCCCCTGTACCGGGGATTGAACTCAGGCCCTTGCGCTTGCCAGGGAAGCGCTTATTCCACTGAGCCATCTCCACAGCCAAAACAGAGGTCCTCCAAATGTCCCCTGTACCGGGGATTGAACTCCTCTTGCTAAGGAAGCGCTTATTCTACTGAGCCATCTCTCCGACCCCTTGCTGCCCACCTTGGGATCGGATTTCCTGACACCTGGTATAGCTAAGTATGTGGAAACCCCTCTCATGCCAGCCTGAGCCCCAAGCCCTGGGCCCCAGCGGTGCTGACCGGGCATTGGGGCCTGAGCGTGGCATGGCTTGCCTGGCTGCCCTGACAGGCCATGCGGGCTGGGCGGGGTTCAGAGGGGCTGCACTGTGACTGAGGGGACGCAGCCATCCACGCTGGGCCCTGGGGGTGGAGCCCCCCTCAGGTCTGCTGGTGTCTAGGATTTTGCGGCTGCACTGAGGACAGAGGTCCTCCAGCCTCCCGCCATACCACACTCCCTGCTGGCCACGTGCTCGCGGCTCTCTGGTCACATGAGATGAACCGGGAAGTATTTTGCTCCTTAAAGGAGTTTGTAGGTCAGGGTGGGTTTGTCCAGGAGATCCTGGCTTTTGAGCAGTAGAGTCGTGAAATTTGACAGACGCAGATGGACCTCACATTACTAGTTCGCAGAGGCAAACACGTCATGGGAGCCCGGAGGCAGCTTCTGACGCTGTCACGGGTGTGCTGCTGCAGCTCATTGTGGGGTGATGGTGTGCAGGGGCACCATGCTCGGAGCCCGGGGTGTGCGGAGCCCGAGGAAGAGCAGTGCTGGTGTGCAGGCGCAGGCAGGAAGGGTGCCCACTGGGCGTCCAGCGCCCTCTGTGGGACTCTCAGCGGGGTCCCGGAGCGGAGCAGAATGCATCCTCAGGTCAGGCCCTTGCTGTCCGCCGCTCCACGGGGGCCTCTTGGACATGCGCACTGTGATTCCTGCACGGGCGACAGGACGAGGCCAGGATCTGTGGTTCTCCTTGGGTCAACTTTGTTTTGAGAGGCTGTGTTTTCTCGATAATGTGGTTTTTTTTTTTGTACACTCGGGATCATCTGTGATGGGCACAGTGGTGGGGCGTGGGGCGTGGGGCGTGTGCCTGCCTTCTCAGCATACAGGCTGAAGACGTAGTGCAGTGCTTTGGCTGGGTGCCGTAATCCCAGCACTCAGGAGGCTGAGGCAGGACGATCACTGTGAGTTCGAGGCCAGCCTGGGCTTCATAGTGGGACCCTGTCTCAAACTAATAATTATAATTTAAGTAAGTAAATAAATAAATAGAAAAAACAAAAGTAAAGCCAACAAGGACATGCAGCAGAGACCGCCGGGGCCCAAGCTGCCTAGCTGTCTCTGGTGGTCCTTCTGGGCAGCGGTACTCTCACCCCACCCAGTGTCTGTGTTCATGTGTGGCTTTCCTCTTTTTTTTTTCATTCAGTTTCCTAGAGAATTTCCATTGTGTGAAGTATTTTCTTTCTTTCTTTCTTTTTTTTAAGTCTTTTTGAGACCAGGTCTCCATATGCACTTTAGGCTGACCTTGAGCTCTTTTTGTAGCCCAGGCTGGTCTTGAACTCGAAACGATCCTCCTGCCTCAGCTTCCCAAGGGCTAGGATAACGGGTGTGCAACAGATGAAGATTACGAGAGCACTGCATGAAAGGGCGCCGCCCACCTGAGGGACCACGCCTGGCTGCAGCGCCGCCTCTGCTGCCCGTCCTGCTGGTCAGGGCGCATGCGCTGATGAGGGATGGAGCAGCCTCTCACCCGGCTCGGTGCTCGCCTGAGTGGCGGCGTGGCCCGACGTTAGCCAAGCCATGACGTCTCCTCCGTGAATCATGCGCGTGGATCATTTTCTGCCCTTCATGTTCCACCTCCGTTAATTCTCCTTTACCTCCTGAGGACTCTTGCCCGCAGGCCCACGCCTGCGCCTGCCCGTGCCTCCTGATGGCAGGGCCCCACGATGTGCACCGTGGAGCCTGGCAGGCTCTGAACCTTTTCACCCCGTTCCGCAGATCGTCTTCACGCTGCGGCGGGCTCCTTGCCATCCAGAGCTGTTCCGCGGCTCGTGCTGCTATTTCTTGGCCGTTGAGGTCTGTTCTGCACCCTCGTTCTGTCCTGCTGGCCCTGTTGGCTTCTGTTGCAACTTGCCGTCGGGCGGGGCGGCCTCCGCGTGGCTCTCGCCGGCCCCCGCTGCTTTCTAACCCGCGTCTCTCCTGGATCCGTTATCAGCTTTAGGATTTTTTTTTTTTTTCTTGAAATGTCTGGAATGTTTTGGGATTTTAAAGGGGACTGGGATGTACAGTTGGGATCGTGCATCCCTTTGGGGTTCCCAGGTTCTCTCATGTTCATGTCAACATGTTTTGTGGACCAGCCCATGCTGCGTTTTGGAGAAAGTTCTTTTTTTTTTGTTGTTCTTTTTTTATTTATTTATTGTAGAGAGAAAAAAGGTAAACATAACAATGAAACCAAGGTTCAAAACAGATTATTAGGGCAGTTACAACAGTTGATACATTGCATATTGTCATCTTCCTAGTAGATATTTAGGATGGAAGATATAGACATGCTATCTTGTCTACATGATATTAGCACAAACTTCCTTTTTAATAAACTAAGAGAAGCTGGTTATATCACTATGATAAATATGTTGTGTATACACATATTTTTCCTTGCTTCTTTTCCCCTTCCCTCTTTACAGTTTGTCTTTTCTTTTGAACTCTTTCTTTCCAATTCACAATATCTATTGTACATTTTGGATCTTATTTACTTGTTCATTTTCTCATACTAGTGAGACAATATGATGTCTACAGACATGGGTCATTTATGAGTACAGTCTCAAGTTGCATCTATCTACTTATTTAAAAATAACACCTCATCTAATCCTTCTTTATAGTTGAGTAGTACTCCATTATATTAAACAACATCTCTTTTATCTATTCCTCAATTGATGGGCATCTGGGTTGTTTTCAAGATCTAGCTATCAAAAATTGGCTGCTATAAATATGGATACACATATACTGCTGTGATGTGATGTTTTTAATTTTTCCGGGGAGATACTCAGAAGGGGAATAGCTCATTCAAGTGGGACATCTATGGAGAAAGTTCTGTGAGGAGCTCAGTTTCGGCTGGGAGGTGCAGGCCCCGTCCTGTCTTGCAGCCTGGCGAGTCTGGTGTCTACCTGCGTCCACCACTCTGGGCTTCTCGCTGGCATAATTCGTTGCCTCTATCTGTCCCGACTGGGCTGCCTTCCTTCCCAGGGTTCTGGGTCCCGACGCCCGAGGTGCTTGGGGTCCTCTTCACCTGTCCCCAGCTCCCCCCAGCCTGAGCCCCACCTTCCCCGGCCACTTTCCCTCTGCTTCGCGTCATTTTTGTTTCCGCTTTCTTTTTCTGCTTCCATCTGGATATTTTGTCCTGAATTATTTTCCAGCTCACAAATCTTCTCATTTGCTCTGCTAATTTCTCCCCAAGCCGTTCTTCGGAGTTCGTAATCTCGGTTACTGGAATGCTTTATTCCCAGGCTGTGGTCCTGCGTATTGATTCTGGTTTCCAGTGGGGTTCTCCATCTTGTTACCTACACTTCCCGCACATGTTCTGGGCAGTTATTTTAGGGTTGGCGTCTGCTAATTGTCTGATCTAATGTCTTTTTGTAAATTGGTTTTTTATCATTTGGTCTGTGGGTCTGTATCTAATGTCTTTTTGTAAATTGGGGTTTTTTGTTGTTTTTATCATTGGGGGCTGCTGTTCTTCCAGGCTCCTGGCATCATTCTGTCGATTGCTGGGCATTGTTTGAAAATAGTTGATAAGTGCTAAGCAGCACCACTCAGTGGCAGGCTAGGACTGCTCCTTAAAAGTTGGCTGTGTAGCTGCGGCGTGGGGCGCACCCGGAGGCTGAGGCAGGCGGATCACATGCCGAAGGCCCCCCGGGAAACTGGGTGGCTTAGACTCTCTCTCAAAAAGGATAAATTAAATGAGCAGAGCTGGGCTGAGCTGCAGGGCAGGCTTCAGGGCTGCAGTTGGGGGCAGGCAGCAGTGAAAGCCGCCTTGGGCCGCTCTGGTTCTGGTCCTGAACCCTGATTTGTCTCGAAGACCGAGCCCCCGAATGCTAGCTGGAGTCGTTCTGGTTTCCTGACCGTTGTACTCCTTCTCACCCTGCGTGCATGTAGCTCAGCATTCTGCAAACACCCCAGAGCTGCCCGTCGTTGGGTCCCGCCCTCCCGTCCTGCCACTGGGACCCTTGTGAGAACTGCGGTGGTCACCACTGCCCCATGCAAGGCTGCTTCAGCAGCCGCTGTCTCTGGGACACCTGGGGAGCTACTTGTCAGGGTGCTTGCTGAGTGACTCGGACAATGACGAGGTCAGGCAGTGAGCACACCTCGGGTCCCCCAGAGGCATCACAGCCCTGGTCCTGGGAGCCTGTCCCTGTACCCTGTGTGCCTGTGCCCATGTCCTGCCCCTACTGTCAGTGTCCCAGGGTCACCACGGCTGCACAGGGAGTGACAGTGGCACTGTCTCCACACTGCTGCTGGACAGGCACAGGAAGTTCCAGGCAGGAAGGGAGCGGGCCAGGCTGGATGAGAACAGTGGCTGGGTTGGAGCCCAGCAAGGGGACTGGAGATGCGCCGGGACACCACAGCCACAGCAGGGCCAGGACGGGCACCGTGGGTGGAGGGCAGGTCCAGGTGGGTTGGTGTGGAGAAACCTGGGTCACCTGTGGGAGCTGTGTGGAGGAGGATAGCTGTCTGGCTGCTGTACTGCCTGGCGCCAGCACTCAGGGTACCAGAAGGACCCCAGACCCCTCAGCTCCTGCAAGCTGAGCACCTACGGTAGCTGGGCCACCGAGCTGGGCCCTGCCTTTACGCTTCTTGCTGCTGGGAGCCCTGCCTGCCTTGCTCCTCATGCCCAGCACACCGGGTTTCACTGTGTTCCAAGATGCACCCCACAGCTTGGCACCCACAAAGCGGGCATGTCTTACCCTGCAGCGCAGCGTGGCCCCTGTGGTCTGTCCTCTGATGCCCCTGGCAGTCTACATCTCCACAGACAGGTGCATCTGTCTCCTGGGGTGTGGACGAAGGGTCCTGACAGAGCCCAGGACACCCAGCCCAACAGTAGGGAGCCCCCAGGATCAGGACAGCGAGGAGGAGCAGCGCCCCAGAGCAAGGGATTTGTGAAGCTGCGGGGGCCACACTGGGTGCCCAAGTCCCACAGGGCGTGGCCGTCAGAGGTACCAGGGTGAAGCAGGTTATGGCGAGGCTCAGAGGAGGGTGGGAGGCGTGCACCTTGGGTCGCTGGTCGGATGGGCCTCTGCTGAGCGGCTCCGCCATGGGGGGCACCAGTAACAGTCACTGCCTGAGCCCTGTGCCGCCCCTTGGTGGCCCTGTACACCTACCCTGGCCCTGGCAGCTGTTCTGTCCTTAGGAGCAGGCTGCACACTCGGGGCCTGGCACAGCTGTGACTGTGGGGCGGGACCTTGTGCCTGAGCTCCTGGCTGTGACCCACGGCTCCCTTCTGTGCCTCACTGAGGCGGCCAGGGTGGGGGCGCAGGGGAGCGGGCGCAGGGTCCCGTGGAGGGGCCGTGTGTGAGTGCTGAGCGTGTGCCTGCCTTCACGACGACCTGCGAGCTGAGGCTCTGCCTTCCTCCTGCTCATGGAGGGTGTTCCTGTTCCCACACTCTGTGCCCACCCCAGCTGTGGTGTGGGTGGCATCCAAGCAGAGCCCCCCTAGCACTGTGTGGCTCTGCCCTTCTCTAAGCAGGGAGATGACGCATCTTTTTTTCTTTCAGTACTGGGGATTGAACTCAGGACCTTGGCCCCAAGTGACAGCTCTTTTCTGTTGTTTTGTCTTTGGAAGACAGACCAAGTCGACAGGTGAAACCCCCTTCGTGTCTCAGCCTCCTTGAGCTGAGGTTGCGGCCTCCCTCCCTCCCTGGCTGGGAGTTGAACCCGGGACCTTTTCACTGAGCTACACGCTCAGCCTGTCTTATTTTTTCATTTCCATACGAGGTCTGGCTAAGTTTCTAAGTTCCCAGAGCTGGTTCAAACTTGTGATCCTCCTGCAATCCCAGCTTTGCAGAGCTGGGGTGACTGCTGTAAACTACTGTGCTCACCTCTCAGTTATGCTTAGGGACCAGGTGCTCCTTTTCTACTCTGCGTGAGAAGGGGCCGCAGGCTCTACCGTGGAACACGCGCTCCCCTCTTCTTTCCTGCTGGCCAGCATCCCCAGCTGTGCTCGGAGAGGGTCCTGCGCCCCGCAGAGCCCCAGCCGGGGGTCGGGAGCAGAATCTAGGCTGAGCCTGGGTCCCGCCTGTCCCACCCCACACCCAGACCTGCATCCTTCATAGACCCTGCCGTGTGCTAAGCACCCCTTCTGCCACTGAACTGCACCCTGACTTCTTTTTTTAAATGTGTTTTTAATACACAGCACAGAGTGACTTCGAGCCTTTTTCATTATGCACTTAGGGGTGTTCACGCTGCTGTACCACTATCACCGCCCTCTCCCTGACATCACCCTCTCACCAGCCTGAACCCCTTTCCCCTTCCCATCTCTAGTTTGGTGGCCCTAGGAGCACCAAGGTGCAGTGGCAGGGGTTGCCCCCCGCCTGGCTCACTTATCTTGGCCAGCTTGATGACTCGGGTTTGATTCCTTTGGGTGTGTTGGTCCCTGCAGCAGCGTCGTCGGCCACACAGGCCCTGCAGGCTCAGGGGCTCGCTGGTGGGTCACAGTCAGGAGCCCTGGAAGGAGGGTCCATCTGTGTCCCATGACCGTAGTTCTTTCCGTGTTTGCCTTGACTACTCTGACCTTGATACTGGGTGTCTCTTGTGCCCGGATGAGCCACGGCCGGACCTGCCATGATGTCCAGGACTCTCTTCTTCATGGATGGGGGCTCCCACCTCTGCCCTGCGGTGAGCCAGCCTCCCCAGCTGTGGTCTTGGGGGCTGGTGACGACAGTAGGCCTGGGGTGACCAGAGGCTTGGGGCATGGGGGCCTCAGCAGGACCGTGGGGCCTCTCACCACCCCGTGGGTAAGGGTCAGCCTGTCCTCACCAGTCCTCACCTGGCCCTGGCAGCCCTGTGGCAGGCGCAGCCCCGGTAGGCGATTTGGGGGCCCAGCTTGGAGCACCTCTGCGGATGAGTGGCTGCGTCCCTGCCCAGGGTATTTTTAGCCGAAGCACCCAGTGCTCGGCAAGGCAGAAATAGACTCGGCTTTTTCGGGTTCTGGTGCTGACGGGCTCTGCTCTCGGGGAGCCGGGCTGGGGTGGGGTGCGTGCGGAGCGCAAACAACTGCTGTTGGGAAAAACATCTCGCGCTGAGGTGGTTGTGGCTGGGAATTATTTCTGTTGGTGAACACTCTTTATGTAAATGCCACAGCACGTGTGCGATCGCAGCAGGCCAGGGGGCGGGGGGCGTAATTATGTTCAAAATATCATCTCCATCGGATTGTTTTCAGTGTTCCCGGAGCCCAGTGATTCCAGGCTCAGGAGGTCCTCGGGCTCTGCCCCAGGGGACACGCCCCCCATCAGCTCTGTAGCCGCCCCCTCCCCTCTGTTCTCCTCCTGGGCGGCTGCTGATGGGGGCAGACCTCCTGCCCAGATCCAGCAGCACCCTGTTGAAGGTCATGGCTGCAGGGCTGTTTGCTGCTGCAGGTGCCACCCGCCGAGCGGCCCGCGGCCTTGCAGGGTGGAGGGGCCCAGGGGGCTGGGACGTTGTGGCTGGGCTTGCGTGAGGTGCCTTGTGGTCCAGATGTTGGCCCTTGAGGGCTGGTCCACACCGATTCCTTCCCTGGGGACCCTCACCCAGCCACAGCAGCCCCCACTGAGTTGTCCAGTCCTCACAGAGTGGGGTGCTGCTGCAGAGGAGGCCGGGGTGCCTGAGCCTGCTGGACCCAGAGCTGCAGGACCCATGGGTCTAGGGGTCCAACTACCGCATCCTGCAAGCTGGCCCCTCTCCCAGGGCTTCTGACCACCCCCCCACGAACGGGACCTGCGCCTGGGTGACCCAAGGTCCTTCCCCAACCTGGGGACATGTGGAGCCCAATTGGCAGCACACCCCAACCTCAGGGTTAGAAGTGCCCATCTGGTGGTCGTGGTGTGAGGCTGCTGTCCCTCTGTGTTCGGGGAGCGCTGCAGGCCTGGGAACGGGCACTCAGTAGGGCCATGTGTTCCCCTTGGCCCCCCAACATTGAGGGTGCCCTGCACACCTCAGCAGAGGAGGGGTGTGACCACTAGAGTGGACCTGGGGACTTCACACTGGCTACAGTGGCCTGCTGGGACCTGGCCAGGGCAGGCTGGTCAGTTGCCTGGGTATAGCCTGGCTGGAAACCCTGTGGAGCCAACGCCCCGTGCAGGAGTTGCAGGGTCATTCTGGGCCTTGGCCCTCTGCAGAGCTGAGGGCTAGGGGTCTCTGTCCCCGATCCAGTCCAATCCAGTCTAGTCTGGTGTGTCAAGAACAGCAGAAGGCTGGGGCCCGCCCTTGACACCCCACCGACTGGGCTCTGCTCTTGACACATATTTGCTAGGTGGCTCTGTAGGCACCAGGCCTGCCTGGCTGTGTCCTGGTGCTGGCCACATCCGAGCCCTTGTGTCCTTGTGCTGGCCACATCCGAGCCCTCGCCTGGGAGCTGCCATGGTCTCGCCCCTGCCTGTTTCGGGAGCCACGGAACAGGGCTTTGGGGTGGCAGTGTTGGCCCCCCATCTGCCCTGCTTCCGCTCTTAGGCAGTTTCCCAGCAGCAGAGCCACTGCTCTGCCTGTCCCCAGAACACAGCCCTGTCCCCAGCCACCATGCCACCCGCTGGCTGTCCTGCATCCTGTTCCCGGCTCCTGCCACCCTCACCAGTGTGCTCCTGGGTCTGGGTGGGTGCCCTCACCACCAGCCCTTGGGACAGGGCAAGGCTGGTGTGAGGAGGCTGCCGGGCCCTGATCTGCTCACTCAGGCTGGCAGGGGGCAGGTCCATCCTCAGCCTCAGGAGCGTGGCAGAGCAGGGTACAGTGACTGTGTGCCTGCAGTCTCTATGCTCTGGGCGGCTGAGGCAGGAGAGTCACAAGTTTGAGCTAAGACACTGACTTAGCGAGACCCCATCTCAAAGGATTTTCAAAGCAGGCTGGAGGTGTAGCTCTGTGTGAAGGCCCTGAGCTCAACCTCCAGCACTGAAAATGATAGTGATGATGATAATCATGGTAAAATTAAGAGAGAAAGGATTTTGGTGGGCGAGGACAGACCCACCCGCCTGGCCCACAGGCGCCCAGCTCATGGGCTGGTTCTGTGCTACAGTGCAAGAGAAGCCCGAGCCAGTGCCGCTGGAGAGCCGCTCCTGCGTCCTCATCCGCCGCGACCTCGTGGCGCTGCCCGCCAGCCTCATCAGCCAGATCGGCTACCGCTGTCACCCCAAGCTCTACTCTGAGGGGGACCCTGGGGAGAAGCTGGAGCTGGTGGCAGGTGAGTCCCCGCACCAGGGCTGTACGTAAACATCAGCCCGCCTGTTTGTTCAGAGCCGTGAACATTTCGCTCATCACCAAACAGTCAAAATAAAGAACACCGTGAATTTCTTGATTTCCTCTTAGAAGAATATGTCATTAAGGGGAGTTATTCGATTGAATTAATTTAGCATTTTAATTGAATCCCCCGGGCTTGCCGTGTTCCTGATTGGCAGGGGCTCCATTTGCTGGGCTGTAATGTAGGCCACAGATCATGAGGCGCACACAGTGTGTCACAGCAGTGTCCCCATCCCGAGCCTGAGTATGTCGGGGCGGTGACCTCAGGCTCCAGGCAGCCATGCCCAGCCCAGGTCCTTCTGGAAGGGCAGTGGCTCTGCACTCCCAGAAGCCCCTGTGGGCCAAGCCTGCAGCAGACAGACTGGGCTTTGGGGCTGGGCTTCGAGCAGTCTCACAGCTCTTTGTAAATTTTTAATCCTTCATGGCCCTGTCGTCCCATGGGGCTGTGGGGCTGTTCCTCTCCATCTTTGTCAAGAAAGATCCACAGTGGGCAGGGTAGGGTCCCCAAGGCAGAGCCGCAAGCACGGGGAGTCCTGCCCTCACCAGCCCAGCCGCATGCCCTGGGAAGTCTAGTGCCCGCACACCCACGATATCCTCTGCTGCGAACCACTCCCAGAGGTCGTGAGCCCCGTCCCTGCTGGCTGCAACAGTGCTGGCTGGATGGCTGGACGAACAGGGTGCCGAGTGCGTCCTGGGCCCTCCAAGTAGGTGTGGGGCTTAGAAGAGGCGGGTGGCCCCACCTGCAGCAGCAGCCTGTGTTTGGGGTTTGACCTGGAGAGATGTCCAGAAAGGGGGTTTTGTGGGGCCTGACACAGGCTCTCTGCAGAGGCCAGGGACATTGTAGTCCTGCCAGGGAAGGGATCTGGGGCTCCTTGAAGTTTTGAGTGTGGGGGACGGAGCTTCAGGGAACAGTGCCCTTGTGATCGTTGACACTGCTGTCCCCAGAGCAGAGTCCCTGGGAGCCAGGCCCCTCAGGCTACAGAGAGAGTTGACCAGAGTTGGCCCTGAGGCTGCAGGCCAGGGCTCCCCAGGGGCTAGCAGGTCCCTTGGAGGACAGACATGGCTCCTTTCCTCATGAACAGTCAGTGCCCGCTGTCACATAGATCCTAGAAAAACCCAGACAGGACAGGGAAGGCTCCAGCAGTGTGGCGCTCTGGTGTCCCCCCAAGGTTTCTGCCCGGGCCTTTTCCTGGCCTGTGTCCACACACCCAGATGCTCTGTGCTGCGCCTGGGCCCCGTCCCATCGATCGGTCCTTCATCTACCCATGCTTGGGTGATGCGCCCGAGGCCAGCCTCTGCCTCGCTCTGCTGGGATGAGGGTCTCCTCTGGACACAGCCAGGGAAGGTCCTTGGCGGGGTAGACTCCTCACTACAGAGGCTCTTCGGAACCTGTGAGGACAGCTAAGAGCTTGGGACAGATGGGGAGTGGGGCAGCAGAGCAGGGACCGTCATATGGGGGTGAGGCAGCTGCATCTCAGTGGGACCCCGCATGCCGAGTGTGACCCTGGGAGCCCCTGAGCAGGGCCGTTGGGCCCAGGCCTCACGTTGCCTGTTTGCCGGTCACAGGCTCCGGGGTCTACATCACACGTGGCCAGCTCATGAACTGCCACCTCTGCGCAGGGGTGAAGCACAAGGTCTTGCTGCGGAGGCTTCTGGCCACCTTCTTTGACAGGTAGGTGGGGTAGAGCCGGAACAGAGGTCCCAGGTCCCTCTCCAGGAGCCTTGGGGCTCATGCACTGCCAATGTGTCCATGTGGCCTGGCAGTGCGAGGGCAGTGGGGTGGCTCCGGGGAGGTGACGTGTACCGGGGCCAGGCCCAGCCTGCAGGTGGCTGGCTTTCCTTCTGTTTCCCAAAGGCTCAGCCCCCCAATAAAGCAGAAGTCACAGCTTCCCCGTCAGGAGTCTGGGCCAACAGCCCTGCCTCCCAGCCTCGCGGCTCACTCAGGTGACCTGGGGCCCTCAGACGGGGCTGAGGATGCCTGGGGCAGCGGCTCAACCCACGTGGGGGAGCCAAGGCCCCACCCTGTCCCTGTGAGGGGAGCCTCCTGCTCCCCACAGTGGGTGTGACCCAAGGGAGGCCACTGGGACAGCTGGGCTTCTGGGCTGTGCAGCCCAGCCCGGCAGCTCACTCTCCGCTCTGCCCTCTGCAGGAACACGCTGGCCAACAGCTGTGGCACTGGCATCCGCTCTTCCACCAGCGACCCAAGCCGCAAGCCGCTGGACAGTCGAGTCCTGAATGCTGTGAAACGTGAGTGGCTGCGCTCCAGGGTGCAGGGGGTCTCGGGTGCCCTGGGGGCTCAGGTGCTGGCTGGGGGAAGGTAGGAGGGGGCCTTAGGGGGCCCCAGGAGGAGAGCAAAAGAGCAACGCCCAGCCGGCCTCGGGGTGCTAACGTCCTTGGTAGGTTTCCAAGTGTGATGAATTCAGCTGCGAAACTATTTTAATATGTGAAATAGATCTAATTTTCCTTTTTGAACAAAACCCCTTATTTACATGTTGAGGTTATTTTGAGCCTTTGCCATCTGTTCGGCTGCCTCCCGCTCCGGGGTGGGTGGTGGGGCCCGGTCCATCTCCGTGGGCACCACCATGCTCAGTTCCGTGGGCCCATGGAGGACAGAGGTGTTGCGGCCCACCCTCCTGGGTGGGCTGGCCCCGAGCGTCAGCATGAAAGACACTCCTATTTTCTTGCCTTAAAAAATCCCTGATGCTGGGTGCAGTACCACATGCCTGTCACCCTAGCCCTGGGGAGGCTGAGGCAGGAGTTGCCTTGCAAGTTCGAGACCAGCCTGGGCTACAAAGTGAGCTCAAGTCCAGTCTGAACTTCATAGTGAGACCCTGTCTCAAAAAGACAAAGGAAAGAAAGAAAAAGAGAAGAAAATCCCTCCGAGGCTGATCCCCTTTGTAGCAGAAGGGCTTTGGCCGTCCATAATTGCTGGTGCATAGCACAAGGTGACAGCAGGCCGCAAAGGCACCAGTGGGTGTGTGCCAGTGCTGGGGTGGGGTGCTCCTGGCTCCAGCCTTGGGCCCTGGGGGGAAGGAGGCTTTTAATGTGTGGCATCTGTTGCTCCGGAGCCCCGGAACAAGTTGTCACTTCGAGGGCCCGGCACAGGGATGGGGACGGGGAGGCCCCACTAGCCCTCAAAGGCTGTGCTGGGGGAGGGCCCCAGGACCCAGCAGTGACAAAGGGACCACAGTCTGCAGGCCAGAGAGCCCCGGGGGCCCCAGGGTTTCTGGAGGCAGCGGGGCGGCGTAGGACGGGCCCGTGGGTCTCCTGCTCCGGCCGGACATTCATGGCGCCCTGGGCCTGTCCCGTCCCCCCGCAGTATACTGTCAGAACTTCGCCCCCAGCTTCAAGGAGAGCGAGATGAACGTGATCGCCGCGGACATGTGCACCAACGCGCGCCGCGTGCGCAAGCGCTGGCTGCCCAAGATCAAGTCCATGCTGCCCGAGGGCGTGGAGATGTACCGCACGGTGATGGGCGCCTCGGCCGCCGGCCTGCCGCTGGACCCCGACTTCGCGCCCGCCGCCGCC
>NW_004524699.1:1397641-1417786 GCF_000260255.1 Octodon degus | reverse complement strand
CCCGAGCCGCTGCCCGCCGACGGCGCGAGCCCGCCGCAGCCCTTCGAGCAGCAGGCCGGCGCCAGCCCCAGCAGGCCCGACGGCTCCTACGCGGGGACTCTGTAAGGGGCCGCAGGCCTGCTCGCCAGGGACCCAGGGACGAGCACCAAGCCGCTTGCATGCGTTACTAATACAAACAGATGTGATCAAGCCACTTACCTACTGAACTGCTACTGCTGCCTGACAAAAATGTGATTTTTATTCTGCCTGTATTTAAAATGGATGAAGGAAAATGCACTCACTATACTGTACACAGCTAGGCCACTGGCCACACGCTGGGGCACAGCCCGGGTCGGCCCTTCCCCGGGCGGAGGCCTCCAGCCCGGTGCCCAGCCTGCTCCGCATCGCCCACGCTTCCTGCTCCTCCTGCCGGAAGAGGAAGGGGGCCGCGACGCGGCTGGGAAACACTCCGCTTCTCCTATGGGCCGTGCAGGGCTGCACGGCCACACCCTTCTCATTTTCCTTCTTCCTGAGATGCCATCTGCGTGGGTGAGCGTGTGGGTGAGTGTGCAGTGTGGATGAGAGAGTGCGTGTGTGTGGGTGTGGGTGTGACCAGCAGTGGTACTTCGATGGCCGTTGCTGGCCCCCGGCGTGCAGGGAGGACATCGCGGTCCCCCACGCCGAGTCCTTGCTCTGCCCCAGACCTCTGTGCTGCAGCCCCTCAGCACCCCCGGAGGCCCTGCGCCTGCCCACGGGCTCCCCACCCCGGGCTGCCACGGGTCCTGTGCAACTGCAGTCACCCTGACGCCCCAGCCACTCTGGGATGTTGCTTGTTTGGTATTTTTGTTTAGTTCAGATCTATTTCATATATGGTTTGGAAACTTTTAGACCCAATAGAGCAAAAAACTGGGGAGGGGCAGAAACCTCTGTCCCTACCACAGATCAGGGGCAAATGCAGATCCTGCCCCCTCCTTGGGCCAGGGCCCACTTGCCTCCCTCAGAAGTTCCAGGGCTCACAGCCGGGACACATGCAGGCTGGACTCAAGGGCCGGGGTGCCTGCAGGGTGGCACAGACCCTTGGTGACACTGGGCCTGTTGTGCCACCTCTGTGATGCCCCAGGCTACAGAGGCAGCAGGCATAGGCCTGGGTTGAGGCAGTGGGGGACAGGAAGGGGTCCCAGGGGCCACCAGCCAGCTCAAAGCCGAGTGCTTCCTATGAATTGGAAACTTGATTTCCCAGCAGTAGGGTGCAGGTGATGGGGGCATACTTCTGGCCACCAGCCCGGGTGGTGTCCCTTCTTGAGTGTAGAGCCCACTGACTCCCTAAGACTTGATAGGTCTGCTGTTTCCTGTTCCTCCGTCCACCCTAGCTTGTTTCAGTTCCCCCTCCTGTGTGCACACAGGCTGCCGGCTCCGTCCCCAGCTGGGGGCTGGGGACTGAGTCTGCAGCAGGGGCTGGTTTAAACCCCTCACCCAGCTCCCATTTCTGTGGGTGCTGCCTCCCGAGCAGTGGAGAGACCTTGGGGAGACTGCCTGCTCTCCAGAAAGCTCTGGTGGCTTTGGAAGGAGTGGGGGTTGTGGGCAGGACCAGAAAGAAACCTCACCCCACTCCCTGCCCCTTGGGGTTAAGCGTGGGGAGACCCAGGAGCCCCCAGCATTCCTGGGGCAGCAGGTGGCACACAGGCTCATAGTTCCCACCCTGGCCTGGAACCCCCAGCCCAGAGCTGCCCCACATGGGGAGCTCAGCAGGGATGGCGCCTCCGGGGACCTGGACCACACCGCGCTGGTGCTGGAGGGGCCTGGGCGGCGAAGGACAGGGCGGCTGAGGGCGAGCTGCGCCCGGCCCTCCAGAGTTTGCCTTCATCTGCCCCCACTCCCCCACCCAAATGTGCACTTTACTTTGACCATCCCTGGGGACTGATGGGAGTCAGGCTGCCCGTCCCTGCCGTTGGCAGGCTCTGTCCCACCTCCACCCCACAGTGGGTGCGGCCCCCACCCTAGGCCAGCACGGGGAGGGCCCCGCCAGTCCCTGGAGGAGGTGGTGGCTGCACAGAAGGCCTGAGTGCTGCTCGGGCTAGCACAATGTCCCGCACCCCTGCCCCTTAGTCCTTTATGATCGCCGTCTGTTTTGTTGTTCTAGGTAAGGAAGGCAAGAGCTATAGGTAAAACTTAGTAATAATACTTCAATGTGAATGGGTTCTGAGCTCTCCCTGTGCCCCGGGCGGGCCGGGCCGAGCGTTTTGCACTGATGTGTCCTGCGGTGGGCGCGGTGGGGAGCGTTCGCAGACGTGTGTGCGTGGCCGATGATTGTACCTGCCGGGCGCTCCTTCCACACCCTGAATGTACCGCGGGGCGGCGGGCGGCGGGCAGCAGGCCTGGGCTCGGAGGGGCCTTCCAGAGTGCCTTAGCATCTTTTGATCATTTTTCCCAAGGGAGACCAATTAGGAACCCCGGACCCTCCCCCTCCTTTGTTTACAAGATGACTAATTCCAGAATCGGGCGTCTTGTCCCGCCAGTGTGACCCAACTCACCCAGACCCCGTAGGCGAGAGGCAAGCCACTCAGTATTTATGAGGTGTCTGCACCCCTATTCCTAAGCTTGACTACTAGCAATACGCATATACTATATAGAGTCTATTATAGAGCTAAGTTATATCGGCGCCTTGCTGCGAGGACAGTTGGACTGGCCGAGGTGGAGCTGCTGAGGCGGGTGCCGGCCTGGGGTCCAGCCCCAGTCCTGCCATCCCCTCTCCACCCTCCCCCAGGGGATGGCCCAAGAGGCAGCTGGGACAAGTGCAAAAGGTCCAGAGGAAGGGACCAGAGACGGGACAGGTACTGTGAGCTCTGTGGGGCCGCTGCCTGGCCAGCGCGCCTCGGTACTTGAATTCTGTTCTGTTTCCCACTCCAGGTCCACGCACCTGTGTTCTGTGTGGTTGCTTCAGTTTGCATCTGATTTGGTGTCTTACTTTGCCCCTGAAAGTGGATGCAGCTGTGAGAGGCAATGGGAGGGCCTTGCTGGGGGACTCCCGAACTGTGTGGCGCTGGGCAGGTGGCTGGGGAGACTGGCTGTGTGGTCTTACCTTTGCTCCCTGTCAACTGGCCATTGTGTTTACGTGTAGAGCTGGGTGGACCAGGGTAGAGACGCCAGCGAGCTGCTGTCAGGTCAGGCGTCCCCATGAGGGGACTTTGGTGTGGCTGGGGTTGCCCATTCAGCAGCTGGCACTGCTAGGCCCAGCCCAGCCCGTCCTGTCCCGTTGTCCCCTCCGCTGGGAGCAGGCAGGGGCTGCTGGATCGCAGAGGACGCCTGTCCACTGTGCTGGGCCCGGGTTGGAGCGGCGGCGGCAGCCGTCTCGGCTTCAGCTGCTCCCGGACGCGCTGCAGCGGCGCCGGCCGTCACGGGGCCAGCCAGCTCTGCTGTGTCTGGGAGCGCGGGCTTGGTACAGGCGGTTTTCAGATGGCAAAGGTGTTTTGCTTTTGTTTGTTTGCTTTGTTTTGTTAAAAAAGGAAAGAAATGGGAAATGATGCAGGATCTAAGCCTTCAGATTGGCCAGCTCGCCCGTGTTCTGATCCGTCGCCTCCGTTAGCGTTTTGCACACGATTGTGATTTTTATGTCAGAAGCCAAAACTCGCAATACTATTTTTAGCAGACAAAAAAAAAAAAAAAAAAAATCCAGAACTAAGTTTAAAATGTATAAATATTTTTGACTTGAACATTCAGACGGCACTGGGTGCAAACAGAGCACCCACCCTTCCCACAGAATGTTTGGAGAGGAGACTTAAAAGGAGGTGGTTGTTTTCCAGGATCTGTGAGGGGTAGAGTAGTACTGTAACTCGAGACTGTTAAACAGTAAGTTAATGAAGCAGACTGTCCTGTGCTATGGAGGAGGGCTTCCCGGAGCCACTGACTTAGATTCAGCCCCCGGAGATGGTGGCTTTTTGTTTTCCTTTAAGGAGGAGGAAGCCTTTGTTTTGTCCTTCCTGCGTCCTTCCTCCTCCCTTTCTGTGCTGTTATTCGTAGTGACGAGACTGTTAACTTTGTAGCCATGGCTGACAGCATTGTATCAATAACTGAACAACCGCCAGGTGTGCGCAATCAGGGGAAGGTGGAAGGCCATGACCGCTGAGCAAAAGATGTCACCGTTCATTGTAAAGCGCTTTGTAAAATTCACATTTACAGAATAATAAAGTCAGTTCAAACCCATGGCTCCTGGGCTTTGCTTAAAGGCCAGTGATGGGTGTGGGGTGTGCAGAAGTCAAAGAGGGGCTGGGTATCAGGGCTTGTGGCCACCTGTGCCAGGGGTCCCTGACTTGGGAT
This sequence comes from Octodon degus, assembly GCF_000260255.1. Taxonomy (NCBI): domain Eukaryota; kingdom Metazoa; phylum Chordata; class Mammalia; order Rodentia; family Octodontidae; genus Octodon; species Octodon degus. The sequence goes on along the minus strand of NW_004524699.1, from coordinate 1,413,493 downwards.
CCAGGCCACTGTAGCCCTCCGGCGGCAAGGAAGAACCGTCCCAGGCTGGCTCAGAGAGATGGGAGCCTGACCTGGGGTTCAGGGCTGCCTGACCCCTTCCCAGTGCCCACAAAGAAGGGGCAAGTGGGTGGGACACCCACAGTGACACCAGGGGGCGTGGCTTCATTGCCTATAAGTGAGGCAGTGCCCTTCTCTGGCCAGGGTACCACCCTCAGGTGGATAGAAGGGCCCCTTGAGATGGGCAGGTCTTTTCCAGGTGCGACCCAAGCCCTGGGGCCTGCCTCTGGAGGGTACTTGGTCCTGGGGCCAGCTGCTTGGGTCTCTTGGATCCTGTGGCTTCTTCCACCTTAGACATCACCTGCCTGGGACGGAGCCTGGGACTGGGCCCTTTGTACCTACAGTCCTCCTAGAGCCGCGCTGGTTGCCAGGCAGGCAGCATTTAGTGGGTCCCCAAAGAGGACCTTAGAGCCAGAGCCCTCACCTTAGGCGAAGAGAGGATGCTTCTGCCTCGGGCCTCTACACTGAAGGGTCCCCCATGAGCATGGGGTGCTGTTTTGGGGTCCCCTGAGCCAGCTTCTTTAGGACTGCAATATCATACTGCCCTACCCAGAAATCCAGGAGCACTGTCTCAGCCTGCCTGCCCCCACCCGAGCCCCAGGGCTCAGATGAGTGTTCATGCCCATGTCCTGTGTGAGGGGCTCCCTCGGCTGGCAGGGCCCCGCACCTGGCTGCTCACCACTGGGCAGTACGCAGCTGGTAGGGAGGTTCCAGAGGCCAGCCCCAGCAGGTCCCAAGCCCTCAGCAGCCAGGACAGCCAAGGCCCAGGTGAGCAGGCGGTGTGGAAGTGCTGGGAGGGCGTCTCGGGGATACTTGGGAACCTGGGCTGTGGAACAGCCCTGCCTGCCCTGAACACGCTCCCAGGCTCACTAGCTTTTCAGAGAGGGAGGCTGACAGTTGCCACCAGAGCTGTCCCTAGTCTGACCTGTGCCCTTGGAGCCTTGTCACTGTCCCTGAGGCCAGGATGCAGGGCCCCTCCTGTCTTTCAGCCTGGCTGCAGGGAGGAGGGGGCTGGCTGGGCCAGACCCAGGGTCTCTGTCAAAGTCCTCTGCTGCTGCACAAAGCCACAGAGTCCTGGAAGGAGCCTGGTGTGGCCTGGCCAGATCAGGTCGTCCTGACTGCCTGGTGGCAGCCCCTCCCCACGCTGCTGTCCTTGGTCACAACTCCTGACCCACGTGGGGTGGAGAATCCCACCCTGTATGAGCCTGAGCCCAAGGGCAGGGGCTACAGTTGACAGCAGAGCTGGACAGGTGCCTTTTCTGTTGCAGGGGCTTGGGCCTGGCCCGTCTCTGTCCTCCTTCAGGAGAGCCAGGTGAGCTGTCCTAGGCCCCTGTCAGGGATCTCCTGAGGGCATGAGGGTCCATGCTGAGGGGGTGGGGATCCCTGCTGAGGGTGCAGGGCATGATGGCAGGAGCCTCTCTCTTCCACTCTGCCTGCAGGAGCTCAGCTGTCAGTGCCCAGGAACCACTGCCCCCACCTCAGCCAGGATGTGCAGAGGGAGGCGGTGGACCCCAAGTCCTGTATGCTTCGGCCCTCAAGCCATAGGAAGCCTGCAGTCACTTGGCCCCTGCCCACAGGAGCCCAAGGCCGCCATACTCCCCAGATCTGTCCATTCTTGGATCCTTGGTGACTGGGAGGGGACAGAAGGGGCCTGGGATGGGGGTGTGGGAAATTAGCCCCACACAAGGAGTGCAGCTACCTGGAGAGGAGATGAGTATGGACTTGGAGCTGGAATCTGCCTTCCCCTGGGGGTTTCTGTGGCAGGGTCCTCCTGGCCCTGCAGGACCCAGCAGTCTGAGAGGCCACTCTGGGTGACCCCAGCCCCCTTTCTAGGACCTCAGCTGCAGGGGACATTTTGTGGGCTGTGGCGCACTCAGGCAGAGACGGAGGGTGCTGGCCCCGACAGAGCAGAGATGCAGCCGTGGGTGGGTGGTCCCAGCCTCCCGGACCACCCCTGGCAGATCACACCAGGCCCAGGTGGGGACATGCATGATACTGCCTTCAGAGGGGTGTGGAGAGTTCCAGAAAGGGTGGCCAAGCCAGTGGGGCTCTGCATGTCCCTGTCCTGGTCGACCAGGTGGGACCGTGGTGACCAACAGAGAAGCCAGTTGTGTCCCCTCTGGGTTCCAGAATACTGTGTACCCACCATGGCAGCCCTGATAGGCCCTGCGCCCTTCCCAGCAGCCCTGGCACCCAGCCCAGGCCCTGCCCCCCTCAGCCTACGGGGCACAGAGGGCAGGCACCCCTCAAGCTTGCAGCTGCAGGCCCCACCTGGAAGGGCCCTCCCAGGGTGTCTCTAGACCTTGGCCTCCAGCGCCCCCTGGCTGTCCCCCCACCTCTACCCCTTCTCACATGGTGCATGACTGCCTGTATGTATAAGCTTGGGGTGGGGTAGAAAACAAGCCGGCTGGCTGCCAGGAGTGCTGGGGACAGGTCTGCCAGGGTATATGAGGGCACTTTGCTCCCTGTGTTGCCGAGAGGCCACTTCCCCAGTGTGCTCTGCGCCCCAAACCTTGCACAGCCAGGGACGGGTTAAACAGCCCAACAGCCAGCTGAGCACAGCCCCCAGGGGCCCTCAGCTGGGGCAGCAGCAGCCTGGCTGAGTCCATCAGGGAGGTGGCAGCTCTGGACAGGAGCCTCACGCCCGAGGCCGCCTTCCAGCTGATCTCCCTGCTGCACCAGCATCACCAGAGCCCCCGTGCTGACAGCACCAGTGTCACCTGTGTGACGCTGGCTGTTTGTGAGCCTGCCTGGTTCCATGCCTCAGTTTCCCCGGTTTTGGATCCCTGCTCACCAATACCACACACCTCGTTAGGACACAGATCTGGCACCGCGGGGCAGGTGTGGGGCTGGGACTGCACTTGAAAGTCCCCGGGGGCTTTTCCTTGGGTCCCTCATGGGGACCACAGAGCAAGGCCAGGCCCCCGAAGGCAGATCTGGCCTTTCCCTCGCAGGGTGTAGATTTGGATGCAGAGACCACGGGACCTGGGGAGCGGGCGGCACCGTGAGAAAGGTGGGCTCGCCCAGCTGCCTCTGTGGCCCCATCTCCGAATCCACACAGCCGTTTCTGTTTGGTGCCGGAGATGAACCCAGCGCCTGGTGTGCGCTAGGCAAACGCTCTTCCCGGTGTTCCGCTGCCCTTGGTCATTTTTATTTTGAGACAGGACTCCATGCAGTTCCCCATGCTGGCTTCGGTCTCCTGATCTGCCTCGGCCTCCCGAGGGGAGGCTCACTCCACCACACCTGGCTCTCACTGCTGCTTTCAGAGCCCACTGTGAGGGACTGTAATGACCCCAGGGGGCCCGACGTCCCGATGTCTGCGTGGCCGTGGGTCTAGGCTGAGCTTTGCTTAGTGGGCTGTCTCTTACGCAGGGCATGCAGGTGTGTGAGTTGCCCCATCTCACTCTCCTGCCAACATCAGGGGCTAGGGGTGATTTTACGTTTTTCAAATTGGTGGATAATTAAAAAAATCAGGGGTGCCCTTGTGCAGGAGGCCCCAGGTCCACCCTGAGCTCTGGAAAAAGAAAACACAGAAATGGTACCCTGATCTACTTTTCAGACCTTTATCCCCCTCGATAGAAGAGCCATCCAAAACAGCAGCTGACGTGGACAGACGCTTCTCGGAAGAAGTGCCAGCGGCCACTAAATCCATGAAGAAATGCTCACACCATTAGATAAATGCAAATTAAAAGAATGCTGAGGTTGTGTCTCACCTCAGAAAGAGTGGCCTTCGCCAAGAAATCAAATCACAGCAAATGCTGGGGAGGGTGGGGCTGGGGAGTCCTATTTTTGTTTAGTTTTTGGTCTTTTTGAGACAGGGTCCCACTACGCAGTTCAGGCAGGCCCTGAGCTCACTTCGGGGCGCAGGCTGGCCTGGAACTCCAGCCACCCTCCTGCCTCAGCCTCCGGAGTGCTGGGATTGCAGGCAGGTGCCACCACGCACGGTTTAAGAAGTCCCTCTGAACCTCGGTGGGGGCATAAGCCAGCACAGCGCTCGGAGCTCAGGGTGGAGACTGCTCAAAAACCGAAACCAGAGAGTCCATCTGACGGGTTGCTCTCCTGCCTTCCTGAAAGGACTCCAGGTCATCATCCTGCAGTGACCCGCGCCTGCCCAAGCGCCGAGCAGCACCTGCACAGCAGCCGGATCTTGGAAGTGGTCTGTGTGTCCACCAAAACAGGGAGGATAAAGACAATGCGCGGGTGCGCTGGGCGCCGTTGCCGTGAGGCGCGCAAGCCTGGGTCATTCCAGAGGTGGGTGGCTGGGGGCCACAGTGCTGAGTGAGATGAGTCTCCTCAGACGGCGCCTGGTCTCTATCGTGCGAGAAGCCCAAAGTAGAAGGCAAAGGCAAAATGTAAGACAGGCGTGGGGGTCGGGGAGGTAGGTCTTCCTCAGAAGGGAATGGCTGGGGCGGTGGTGCACGCCTATGATCCCAGCCCTCAGGAGGCTGAGGCGGGAGGGTCACTGGGACTTCAAGGCCAGCCTGAACTACCCAGCCAGACCACCTCAAAAAACAGAAACAAATGAATAGATAAATGAAATGAAACAAAATTTTTAAAAAGGAAGGGACCAAAAGAGGGAGTGGAAGAGGGGGAAGGGACACAGAGCTAACCTATGTCATAAATGTGCCCTAGTTCCTGGAGGAGTCATTATGGACTGTGATCGTGTGCTGATAAAAAAATAATTTAAAAAGAAGCCTAGTCATAGAAATAGAGCGGGGCGTTAGCACAGCTGGGTTCCTGGGCCACCTGACCTTCGTGTTCTGCGAAGGTCACGAGGGTCTCTGGGTGTTCACACTGAGAACACTGCAGGCCCTGTCGCTAGGCTGTGGAGGCGGGGCCTGGCCAGGCTGCGCTGACCCTGGCAGGAGCACGCCTCCCTCTGCTGGCAGGATGCACGGCCTCTACTGTGGCCTGGCTGGGCAGCGTCCCTGGCCTAGTCCTTTGCACCAATCCGGTTCCCACAGACTTGGAGCTACTGGCTGCAGAGGGGAGAAAGATGAGGCTGCTAGTTCCCGGGGCTGTGGGGGACACAAGGGGCCTCGGGTGCTATGGGGTCGCCGCTGCATGGCTGGGGCAGAACGGACTGAAGCAGCCAGGGCTGGGGCTAGTGGAGTTTGCCTTGCGGAGACTCTGGGTGCCCGGGGTGGACAGAGGGCATGTGGCCTGGGCTCAGGAGGTTGCCAGGGCGGGTGGAGCTGCCTGGCTGTGCAGGAAGTGAGGGTGGCAGAGGCAGCGGTGCCCTCCCAGGGGAGATTTCGCGTCATTAGGCCTAGGGCCCGGCCCCTCAGCTTCATTCAGTGGTGCAGCCCCGCTGCCCTCTGCACGTCACCGCTGCTCAAAATACCATTCCTGGAACTGAGGCGGGCGCGGGGCCCCTCGCGGTGGAAATCAATGTGCTTAGTCGTCTGAGGGCCTGGCTCTGAAGCCAACTCGGCGAGGGCAGGGGAACTCTTCGGGGAGACCCCTGCAAGGGGCTGGGGGTTGAGGCTGCAGCCCAGGGACAGCTGGGCAGGGACCCTCCCTGTTGGCTCAGCCATGAGTCATGGGGTCCTGGCTCTCGTTCCCGCCAGCCTGGCCCCGTTTCTCCTCCGTGAGGGGGGTGGTACCACAGCCCAGCCCCATGCTCCTCCCTCTACCTTCAGGGTCCTCCATTACACATGAAATCAAGGTCTCAGAATCCACGCGTGGGTGAGGACAGCAGTGGGGGCAGCTGCCAGGGAGCCATCTGACTGTTCTGTGTTCCTTGCAGAGTGGAGCCTGGTCGCTCTGCAGCTTGGCAGCACTACCTGTGGGTCGTGAAGCTGCCGCAAGACTCCATCAGAGCCCGGCACCCATGTGTGGGACTGCGCTTGGACCCTGACTGGCCACGTGTGGGTGCGGGTGGGTGTGGCAGATGGGGACAGCACAAGACCATGGACGGCACAGACACCTGCAGGCTGAGGTTGAGGGTGCATGACCTCACATGATCCCAGCCACCAAGACAACAGGAAGCAGGTGAGCAGTGCCGAGGCAGGGGGCAGGGCCGGAGGACAGGGTGTCTTGGAGACTGGACAGTAGTGGCCACGCAGCACCCTTGTGAACACGTGCAGGGCTGTGGACTCTCCAGGCACCCGTGGTCAAAGTGGTAAATTTGTCACTGAAACCCAACAAAGAATGACAAAGCCAAAAACACCTTGAAGCTCACCAGTGGCCGAGCTACAAAGGGAAAGTGAGTCAGCCTGGGGGAACGGTTGTCTCCCACCATCGTGGTGAGTAGAGCCCAGCTGTAGGGTCCCCTGAGGCCTGGGGCTGCGAGCCCATGGGGGGTGGGGTCACCCAGGAAGCGGGGGCAGCGCTGCCGGCCTCTGCGTACCCTCTGTCCTGCAGGCTCCTTGCAGGATGAAAGGGCCGCAGTGACGGTGACCTCTGCAGAAGGCTCTGCAGCAAAAAGGACCACCAGGCTTGAGGGGCTCTGTGGGGCTGCCTGTCCCCAGCCCCAGACCTGCGTCTCTGCCAGCGGTCACAGGTGGCACAGGGCAGGCGGCCCCAGCCCGCAAATGCCCCAGCCCACCCGCTGCTGGGAGGTGGGTGCACTGCCGACCCCAGCCCTGCTGCCGGGTGCCGTGCCCCCTTTCTGCAGGTGAACTTAACGCTGGGCTGTGAACCCGGGCTCTCAGCTCTGAGTCTGGCAAGCCGTGCAGGGTGGCACTGGCCATGGTTGCGGGGCCCTTGGGTGCCACACGAGCCCACAGGAGGGGCTCCTGGGTTCGCTGCCCCGCACCCATGAGAGCAGTCGGCATAGGACGGAGGGCGGGGTGGGCCAGGCTCCTCCTCCTATGGCTGCCCTGACACTCTACAGTTGCATGGTGAAGGGCACCAGGTGAATGTGGATGAAGTGGCCTGGCTGCCTCGAGTGCTGTCAGTGGTGGCCGGCTGTGGCCGGATTCCACAGTGCCCAGGGCGCTCCCTCTGTGAACTTGTGCCCGGGACCACGTGGTGGCCACCTTGGTGACTGAGTCTCCATCACTTGCCTGCAGCCTTTGCAGGCAGTTGGGGGTGCAGGGTGCCTGGAGGGAAGGAAGTATCTCAGAAGACCCCCGGCCTACTGTGCCTGGGAGGTGTGGGTCCCACAGAGCCCAGCCCCAGGGGACCTCGGCCCAGCACCTGCTGAAGGGCAGGTGCCTCCTGTCCTCACCTGCCCCACGCCCACTTCCTGTGCTCAGGGGCAGGTCACAGTTGCTACTCCCCGGGTGCTGTCCCCAGCCTGGCTGGTGTCCTGGGCTCTTCCAGGCTTGGCTCCTCCCCAAATTCCCTGCAGGGCAGGAAGCGGGCACAGAGGCTGAGGGGCTCGGCTGGGCACCCTGGCCGAAGCGGCATTTGAAGGGCGTGGCCGTGGTTGGAGACGTGCAACCTTGGTCCCTCCTGGGAGAGAAGCCTCCTGGTCACTGCCTCCCCTGCTCCCCAGGCCCAGCCCCTGGAAGAAGGGGCTCTGGGGACCGCACCCCCAGGCCAGGCCAGCGTCGCCCCACCTCCCACCCCAGTGCAGGCCCAGGCTGCCAAGTATACAGACAGCTCTGGCCACAGAGTCCAATCCTCTGTCCCTCCAGGAAGGGAAGGGGACTGGGCCTGGCACGCGGTGGTCAGTCGTGACCTCCCCCTCCCTCAGGCGGGAGGCAAGGGCCTCGTGCTCCTGGCAGCTCTGGAAAATGCCCGCCGCGCTCTTACAGTCAGCTTGCCTGGTTTATTACCTCCCTCCGGGCTATGCAGCCTCCTGGGTGGCTGAAACCAGCAAGGCAGGGCCTACCACAGTGTGGGGCACTCTGTCCTCCCGTGGCCTCAGAGCACTCCCTGGGCTGGCACCCCAGGTCCCAGGGCCGCAGTCCTCAGAGGTGGCAGCCTCAGGGGGACATTCAGGCTGAGGTGGCAGCCAAGCTGGGCTGCAGGCGTATGCCCACATCCAGAGCCTCCAGGGACCATCAGGCTGGGGACAGAGGAGGCGGAAGACAGCACACAGCTGCCCCTCAGGACAGTGTTGTGCGTGCAGGCTGGCGGGACCCCAAGGTGAGTGGGGAGGGCCCAGGGAAGGGGTAGGCAGCCCTGCTCTTCCGCAGCAGTTTTCACCCCAGCACTCCAAAAAAGTAACACAAATAATAATCATTATTAAAATTAATGAAGACAGCCCCAGGGCAGTGGCGCACTCTGTGATCTTGGCCCTCGAGGCTGAGGCAGAAGGATCACACTAATCTGAGCCCATCCTCGATTGTGTAGCAAAATTTTATCTCAAAGGAACAACAGAACAAGTGCTCTGTCCGCTCCTAGGGGCTCCAATAGTTCTGGGGGCTGCAGGGTTCCCCAGGCACCCCGAGCTCTGTGTGTCACTCATGGCTAGGTCAGGAGGGCCCCAGCAGGGGTCGGGCTGGAGGACCCCCTTAGGGCTGAGGGCCTGTAGCTCCCCTGGGGCCCCACACCGAAGGCCACCAGCCTGCTGTCTCTGAGGAGCCCCGCGGTGCCCCCTGCTGCCCAGTGTCCCAGCGATGCACTGAAGCAAGCGCACAGGAGCACCTACTGAGCGCGCGGTGGCAGGCACCCTCTGGGCAGGCAGGCAGGAGTCCAGCCAGCCTCACAGCACAGGGAGTCCTACAGCCTCCCCCGCCCCCCGCTGGTCTGTCAAAGCTCATCAGGATGTGCCTCAGGGTGCCTCAGGAGAGGGATGCAGGAAGGCGCTGGGGTTCTGGGCACCAGCACTGGTGTGCTGAGCAGACCTGGGGAGGCCCCAAAGAGCCCGCACCCCACAGCGGCTCCCACCCGGCCGTGGGCGCGGCGCGCTTCTGTGTTTAACCAGGGTGCTGGCTTCTGCTGAAGCTGTCGGCGGCAGTCTGCAAACATCCTCCGCGCCTGCCAAGCGCCAGCAGCACCAGCCGGCCTCGCAGTGCCTCGCACAAGCTGCCTGGCCTGGCACCAGGCTCCCACCGGCCTCCCCGGAGCTGGCAGCCTCCCCAGGGTGCCCTCCCCGCTGCGTCCCCATTCTGTCAGGGGCTGTGTTCCCCACTACCTCTGCAGTCCTTGGGGGCCCCGGGCCGAGGGGAGGGGGCTGGGCTCAGTCACCTAAGGAGGAGCCAAGGAAGTTCGGGGGGATGGTAAGTTTGGAGGTGTGGGGGCCCTGGGGAAGGGGGCACACACATGTCATAGAGTCCAGGGACAGGCCGGTGGCCGATCGGGGTTGACTATGCACGTGGTCTGGCAGCAGCCCTCTGGAAAGGTGTCATGCAGTTGGGCTCCAGCTGCCATGAACCCTCCACTCTGGCACACAGACACAGGGGCTGGCATGGCCACGCCCAGCTGTCCCTGCCACCCACAGCTCCTGGCGGACCCCGTAGGCCCAGCTCAGCAGGGACTCCTGGGCTTGGCATTGGCGGGAGGGAGAGTCTGGAGCCCAGGGAGCCCTAGCCGGGGCCCTGAGCACCCACCAGCTTCCAGGCCAGCCTGGCTCTGTCCGCCAGATTCCCCGGGCTGGCACTGCAGGTGCTGGCCTCCAAGCCCCTGGAGGGGCTCAGCTTGGCTTTGGGAGAGCGACTTGGTTTAAGACGAATAATCACACTGCCTCTGGCCTTGTGGGTAAGTCTCTGCACACCCCATTATCAGAGTGGCTTGCTGTCCCCTGGGTGATAAAAGTCCAACCTGCCTGAGTCAGGGGCTGTGGGCAGCTTTGAGGACAGGTGGGAGGAAGAGTACCCCACCTGCAGCCTGGGTGCTCCTCCGGCTCCGCTTTCTTTCCCACACCCCACAGTGGCCTGGGACTCTGAATTTGGGGGCTGCTGCAGAGCCAAATTCAGAGGAGGAGGAGAAGGCAGCAGGCGCCTGGACCCACAGCTCACTGTCCGCAGGCCTGGCCTGCTACCCCAGGCTCTGAGGCTCTTGGGGCGTGTACCAGACCCTGCGTGGGGGGCGGGGAGCCTCAGCCTGGGGTCTCTGGGCCTGGTACCATCCTGGCTCTTCCAGTGGGTGCCTCAGTTTCTCTCATGTCTTTCTCCACCTCGGAGGGATTGGCTATGCTCAGCTGCCCAGGAGCTGTGGGCCAGGCCCTGGCCTTCCCAGGTACCTGCCGGCTTTCTGGAGCCAGGGACCTCCCCAGAGACAAAATGTCTGCCTCAGACCAGCAGCCCCCAGTGAGGTCACAGACGCAGCCCCCAGGGCTCGGGGTCCTAGGTGCCGAGAAATCCCAACTTGTACCTGGAGAAGAGGGCTGGGGCGAGGGGTGGGGGCACGACAGGCAGCTGCCTCCAGCCCGGGGCCAGCCGAGGCTGGGGGTACAGGCCACCTTGCGCTGCCACCTACTCGGCTCCCTTGGAGGGTCCTGACCAGAAGCGAGGGGGGAGGAGGAGGGCAGAAGGAGCAGGGTGCCCTCGGGCCAACACCTCCAGCCGGAGGGCTTCCATGCTGCCCACCTGGGTCCCCAGGGCTGAGCTCATAGGACCGGGGCTGGGCTCAGCTCAGCCTGGGAAGCCTGTTGTCCAGGGTGGCCCAGTCACCCCACAACCTCCAGATGTAACTACTACTGGGTGGACAAAAGCTGAATTCATCTTTCTTCAGGCATTTTTAAATTTGGGGCTAACGCGTTCATGAAGAGCTATTGCTTCACGGCGGAGCAAACGTCCTCGTGAGCTCACGGAGGGAATCTGGTAGGACCTCCTGCTCGAGCCATATTTCCTTCCTGGAGCAGTTAAAGATGCTGCGCGAGGGGAGGCAATTAATTTCTGAGTTTATATTACACCTGATAACACAGTGGGCTGTTACCGAGAGGCAGCGACATTAACCTTAATGTGCTTGGCAGACGTGGCTGTGGACTCTGGCTTCCGTGTCCCTGGGGGCCTGGCAGCCGAGTGGGTGCGCAACCCAGGAGACAGGGCAAAGGGGGTGGGCGCTGGTGTGGCCATTGCTGCAGGGGCCACAGGGCAGTGAATGTGGGCTGCGGGCAGAGGTCACTGTGAGGGCGGTCAGAGGTGGGGACAAGGCTGGAGACTGTGTAAGGCCTGAGCTCTGGGGACCCGGGCTCCCACAGAGGTAGTCAGGGCTGGGAGTTCGGAGGAGTCTGGGTTGCCCGAGTCACCTGGGCATGACCCCCGCCCCGTCTGCCCCCTGTCGGTTCATTAATCAGCTAACCAGGCTGCATGGCTGCAGGACTCAGGAGCCTGAAGCTCCTTCCTCAAGCAAGGCCCAGCTTGGGCTGGGCGGGTCCTCCAGGCCCCTCTGCCAGGCACAGGGTGGGCCTCCCAGCTCAGAGACCCCATGGCTCTGCCCGTGGCCTGGTGGCGGCCCCACGGCCCTCTGCGTGGCACGGGGCTCCCCCGCCACTCTGCCCCAGTGCCCCTGGGCTCCTGTGTCCAGGTCCTTCCTTCCCACAGGGGGCCTTGAGGACCTCAAGCCTGCATTGAGGCTGGTGGTGCGGGGCAGCAGCAGAGGCAGCGGCCGGCTGCCCACATCTTGCCCGGGTCTCTGCCAACAAGACTGAGATGGATCTGGGAGCATACAGCCTCACACCTATAACTTTAAATTAAAAAAGCGGCGTCTGCTTACCGGCTTGTGCGGCACCCGGCACTACGGCCCCATAAAGCCGGGTTACAGAGCGAGCCATTACGCGCTGCGTTTACTGTATGCACATTTCTAAGTGCTCGGCAAACGGCAGCTACTTACAGGCAGGGAAGGAGAGCAGCTTCATTTGGGGTAACAAATGATGCTTGATTTGATTTTAAATGCAGTGACAGCCAAATTTATTTCTTATGTAATCACTTCCCTGCGCCACGGAGAGCGGGGCCCTATTACGCTCCACCGTGCAGAGCCGCTCCGGAACCGCCGGAGGAGGTGCACGAATAGATTATGTTTATAGGGCCGGCGAGACTGAGAGCGCAGCGCGCACCCCGAGTGGGCATTTTGTCACTTATACGGTAGCTTATGTCATTATTTCTTCTTGCTTCTGATTTTTCAGTAATAAAAATATAGGCCATGGGGTTCTCTTTGCATTACAGATAAACCATTTTGATTCTTTACTAAATATTTTTTATTAATCTGAAGTACTATGAAGCACCTGAGCTGATAAATCAGGCTGCAGCCGTCATCTTCCCCCGTTCCACGAAGGGACATCCTGGGTGAGTGTCTGGTGCTGGTGCGGCACCTCCTCCCAGGTCAGGATGGTCCCTCCGTCCCTTCCGTCCCACGTGCCTGCGTCAGGCCATGGTAGGCAGAGCCCCGGTGCGTTTGGGGCCACCCAGGATCAGCCTGGTCAGGAGGGCGAGCCAGGGTTGCGGGTGGCGGCAGGAGGCCCAGGGTGGCCCAACCCACTCCCTGCCCCTGCGGAAAGGACACAGGCATGGTGCCTGTGGGCACAGCCTCTTCGTAGGACATTCTCTTCCAGCCCTGCTCGGCGCTCCTCAGAGCTGTTCGTGGTCACTGCCTGGCCCGTGTGGGGCCGTGGGTGCTGCAGCCTCCCCCAGCTGGGGCCCATCCCTGCCTGGGGCTCATGTGCCACCCAGCTTACTCACGAGGGACCTGGGGGGCAGGGCTCCCTGGCACTGAGGACACAGTGAGTCTGGGCTTAGGGGAGTTCAAGTGGCCCCGAGCTCAACTCCAAAGGTGGGACTGGTGCACCTGCTATGTGAGCCCACCGTGGACACCTGGACAGGCTTGCCCAGGGCCAGCACCCTCCCCTGATACACAGCCACCTGCTCCGCACGTCCAGGCCTCCCTGCCTGTCCCTGAGTGGAAGGCTGGGGGTTGTGCTCCATAGGCAGTGGGCAGGGCACATTTGCAAAGATCACTGGGCACGGCTGTGCAGTTGGCTGGCTGGCGCTCGACATGGAGCGCCCCCTCCCAGGAAGCCGCCCTGAGTCACATCTCAATCCTGCAATGCCGGGCATGGGACAGCCCCTCCCTCCATGTGGACCGCCTCACCTCCTGCCCCTGTGCCACTGCCCACAGGCTGGCCGGATGGTGACATTGTGTTGGGGTGGGCGGCACCTGAGACGTGGCCTCAGCTGCTGGAAGCGCCCTGGTGGAGGAGGGACAGGGACACCCGCTGGCCAGGCACCAAGAACGCTGTGTTCCCGCCACCCCCTCAGCCAGGACTGGATCTAAATGCTGCTCATGAGCCTGGCTGGCCCGCTGTGCCCGCGCCAGGGATGCCACTCAGCCCGTCCCCAGAGGACCTGGGGCAAAGCAGACTGCAGGTGGGGCAGAGCCCAACCGCCTCCCAAGGTCTGACTATGCTGGGGGGGGGAGGGAAAGGTCTGATTAATTCTAAGTACCACCCAGGGCAGCCAGGCCCCACCCCACCCCCTGCCTCAGTTTCCCCAACTCAGTGGTGGGGATGGGGACCCACAAGGCATCTATGGGCCACAGCCCAGGCCTGAAGTAGAGGCATGGAAGGTGGCCTGGCCATGGGTCCCTGGTGCCTCCTGGCCCCAGCCCACTATCCTGAGGCTGGTGATGCCCCTGCCCCAGTCTGGCTCGGAACCCACCCACCCTCCCTGGCCAGCTCCCCATAGTGTCCCACAGACGCCTGGCACAGGGAACAGTGCTGGAGATGCAGATGGCGGTGCTTCATTCCACAGGGCTGTGGGACCAGGCTTGAGGGCCTGGCACTGCGGGCAGTGGGTTCCTGCTCAGCCCTGCTGGAAGTGCCACCCCGTGGCCCAGCCCAGGCATTTCCTGGGTCTGTCCTCTCAGGGTCCCTGTCTTGATGCTGTAGGGGTATGCCCTCCATAGGGGCTGAGGGAGGGGCCCAGCTGTGCTCCTGTGGCTGGCGCCTCATGTTGCGACCACGCTCTGGGGGCCAAATCGAAGCCAGCGTCCCGGCAGCTCGTACTCAGTGCTCTCACGCCCACGACGATATGGTGCCCTTGTGCCAAGGTCAGGGCCCAAGAGTCTTCCAGTGGGCTGCAGGCGATGGTGCCAGGGATGGGGGTTCTGCAAGTGTCATTCAGGGGCTGCCTGCCTGCTGCAGCAGCGGGCCCAAGGGGAGGGACAGTGAGGCACAGGGTGCCCCAGAGGCTGCTGCTCAGTGGGACTGGCTGGGAAGACGCTGCATCCTCTCTGTCCTGTGGCCCCTCACCCCGGCCTGGGTCCACCCCTCAGCAGGCTACAGCCGTGTGTGTAGAGTGGCAGCCACCAGCTAGGGCCTTGCTCCCTGGGCTTGGACTCGGGAGGCGTGGAAGGAGAGGTGAGGACAGCCCCTGTCCCCAGCTGCCTCCCCGCCTCTGGGAGCCGTGTCCTTCGGGGAGTGGGAGCCCTTGGAGGGCTCACGACACCACATCCTGACACGCAGGCCAGGCATCTCCAACTTGGTCTCAGCTCGCCGTGGATACAGCTCTCTGTGGACACACCTCTCCGTGGACACCACCTGCACAGGCAGTGATTTGATTCATGCTGGCTGTGGTAGCGAAGTCCTGCGAGGCTGAGGCAGGAGGATCAAAAGATTAAGCCCAGGGCCCTGCGGAGATAGCTCAGTAGAATAAGCGCTTGCCTGGCAAGCACAGGGTCCTGAGTTCAATCCCCAGCACCACAAAAAAAAAAAAAAAAGAAAGAAAGAAAGAAAAGAAAAAAAAAGATTAAGCCCAGGCTGTGCAATTTAGAGATTTACCAAAAGCCTGCTTTCGTTTCTTTGCTTTTTTTCATGTATTTGGTACAGGGTCTCACTTGCAGCAGCTCAGACTTGCAACAATCCTCCTGTTTTCAGCCTCTCCAGGGCTGGGATTACAGGCGTGAGCCACCACACCCAGTCTCGGGGCCGGCTCAGTGCGCCTGGGAGTGGAGCCGGCACTGCATGTGGTGTCGGGGATCGAACCCCAGTCCCTGGGCTTGTCCTTTTTCTGTTGTTTGTTTTTTGTTACTAGGGATCGAACTCAGGACCTTGCAGTTGCCAGACAGGTACTTAAACCACTGAGCTATCTCCCCAAACCCCTGTTGAGCTATCTTGCTGGTCCTTGAAGAGCTTTTTTCAAAGAGATGGAGGAGGTAACTCAATATGAAGGTCTGGGGTTCAATCCTCAGTGCTGAAAAATAAACAAAGGGGGAATAATAAGGAAGGGGTCAGTGGGACCGGGAGATAGCTCAGTGGAATAAGTGCCTGCCTGGCAAGTGCAAGGTCCTGAGTTTGATTCCTGGTACTGAAAAGAAAAAAGGGGGGGGAATCTCACTGCAGACCCCCACTGCCAAGCTGGCTCAGGCCCCATGAGACCCCTGAGTCAGAGCCAGGCACCGGGGGTTCCCAGCACTGCTCCTCAGTGCTGAAGAGGTGCAGCACTGAGAAAGGCACTTTGCTCACTGTTATGGGTTCCCTACCAGGAAAATGTGGTGTTTATAAAATGTGGACTACTACACAGCCGTAAAGAAGGATGGATTGAACTCACTCACAGGGAATCGGATGCAGCTTGAAAGTGGGGTTAAATGAGCTGAGTCAGACACACGAGCTTGGCTACTGCCTGGATTCTCTCAGATGAGAAACCCAGAGTATGAATAAATTAAAGAGTAAAACAAAAGACAAGACAGCAGGAAACAGCCCAACACAGAGGCCCGGCAGGAGGGGAGAAGGCAGCAGTGCGCAGGCGTCTCGTGACTGCCAGGAATGCCAATGCGGGCGACCATAGCCGAACTTTAGGGGAGAGAGGACAGAGCCCTGGAGCAGCCGTGGATAGGGCAGGGGGGACCGGCGAGGAGCGGCTGGGCTTGGAGGGTGGCTGGGTGGGCAGGGGGAGTGGCTGGGCTTGGAGGGTGGCTGGGTGGGCAGGGGGAGCGGCTGGGCTTGGAGGGTGGCTGGGTGGGCAG
>NW_004524699.1:1390286-1397486 GCF_000260255.1 Octodon degus | reverse complement strand
GGGGGAGCGGCTGGGCTTGGAGGGTGGCTGGGTGGGCAGGGGGAGCAGAGCACTCTTGACCACCATTTGAAAACTTAGATGTTTAGAAAACTTGAAACAAACAGATACAGACACTTCCGAGGGCCACGGGCCACTGCAGGGCTCCCCGCGGCATGGCCAGAGCCGCCCTGCTGTCCTGCAGCACCACGCGATCACCCTGGCTCTGGCCCCGGGGCCCACATTGCTGTGACACAGTGGCCTTGCAGCGTGGGCACGGGGACAGTCCTGCCCCTCGTGAGGGACGCACGGTGACCTCCAGGGCACGCGGGTGGGTGGGGCCCACATCAGGGAGAGGGGGTGCGGCGGGCGGTGTGTGTCAGGTGCAGGACCTGGTGAGGGTGCCTGGCACCGGGCACAGAGCCGGGCGTTGCCTCAGGACTCTCGCAAGCCAGCAAGCAGGCTGATCTGGGCTCTCGGAACCTGACTGGAAAGTTATGGCAGGCGGGAAGTCCCAGACGCTGCCACAGCCAAGAGGGGAAAGTAGCGCAGTGTCCTGCGACAGAGGAAAGTGTGAGCTGGAAACCGAGGAAATCTGGTACTGGGAATGAACTCAGGACTTGGCACTTGCCAGGCAGGTGCCTGCGCTGCTGAGCTATATTCCTGGCCCTGTTTGTTTATTTTAAAGAGAAAAAATACTCTTTCAAAACAAGCTAATGGGGGCAACAATGGTTAGCACATTATATATTGTTATCTTTAAATTAGTTACGCAGAGTGCAAGCTGTCAGCATTTAATCTGGGCTTTGGTTAATTGAAATAGCCACACTCCTTCTGGGGAGGCTGCCCGCTCCTAGGAGCGGTGTGACTTGGGGTACCCGCGACCCTCGGCCTCTGGGCCCACGGGGCTGTCCCCTAGGGTCGGGTCTGCCGCAGCGCCCCCTAGCAGGGCACCTGGGGAAGAGACTGCAGGAAGGGGAGAGGCACCCGAGGGCCAGAGCAGCCACATTTTAACCTGTCGTAATGTGGATGGTTTTGTTATGAAAAGCACCAGAAAGCCATTAATGTAAATCATGAAATATTCAGTGAGGAAGTTCCTTAGCCGTCTGGGTTCCCAGAAACAGGGCTGGCGCTTCCTGCCTCGGCTGCGGCCCCAGCTCCCGGGCTTCTGCAGACGCCATTCCAAAGCCGGGGTCACTGCTGTGGCCTCACTGACCCGACCAGGAACCGGGAAAGATGTGTTGCTGGGGGGCTGGGCCACCGTGGCCCCTTATGTGTGTGGGGGAAGGTCACCTGCGAAGGCCTCCCTGTCTGAGGCCGCCGGCACCCAGCCCTGCTCCAGGACTGACACAGGGAGTGGCCGCAGTACTGCCCCTTCTCCGTGTCCCTCCTGGCCACAGTCCAGGGCTCACACCTGTTTGGTTCCGAAACTGTCCTCTGAGCCACACCCCACTGCCGGTGGCCAGCTCCCTGCTGAGAAGAAAGCAGAAGCAACAGAAACCCAGCCAAGAGCGAGGCGCACAGCCGGGAGACAGCTCAGCGGGCACGGCACCTGCCGCGCACGGCACGGTCCTGGCTTCGGTTTCCAGCACCAGAAAAGAACTAGGAGGACAAAGCAGCGAGGGCAACTGCTTTCCCAAGCCCCAGAAAGCGACACAGGGTGCACAGCAGTGGGAGAGGTACCGTGGATATGGGCGCCGGTGTAGACGCGGGAGTAGTGATTCTCCAAATAGCGAACAGAACTACGAGCAATCTGAAGTTGCCCCTCTGGGTCTGTGCCAAAAAAAAGCAGGGCCAGGGCCAGAGAGATAGTGATCTAAGTGCCTGCCTGACCAGTGCAAGGACTCAGGTTCGATCCCCAGTACTGCACGTCGTGCTGGTCCTGACCTGGGTGCACCGAGCTGGCGCCGAAACTGGGCATGGTGATACCCGCCTGTAATCCCAGCGCTGGGGAGGCTGAGACACGAGTATCTCTTCGAGTCTGAGCTGCATAGTGAGACCCTGTACCAAATAAATAAACGAATCTTTTCAAAAAAGCAGGGACAGCATGGGACACTTGTCCCTCATGTCCACAGTGGGAGCCACGGTGAGGGTGAGCTGTCTGTCTGCGGTCCGTCTGCACTGTGGATGTCCCACCCCAAGCAGGAAGAGGTCTGACCCTGCTGCAGTGTGGCCCAGCGACATCACCCAAGAGGCATCCCCCACCACAGGGGGACAAGTGCCACGTGACCCTGCTTCTGTGAGGGCCCAGTCCACCAAGCCACAGCGCAGGAAGCAGATGTGGGAGTCAGGCACCGAGGCTGGGTGGAGGCCCCACTGTCGGATGAGCGTGCGAAGCGGCGGGTGAGGGCGAGTGCAGCACTGTGCAGATGTCACTACCGGACGCTTGCTAGTGAGCGTCGCAGACCCTGCTGCAGCCTGCCATCCAAAGAGCCCTTGGCTGCGAAGGCGGCCACGCCAGCCATTCAGCACCTTGGAGAGGGGCACCATGGAGTCAGAGCGAGGCCCTGGGCCCTTGGGCTCCCCCGTCCCTGCACTGGGTGGGCCGCCCTGGGAAGGCGTGGTCTCCAGGCCACACAAGGGAGGGACCCACAGCAGAAGAGGCAGGCCCTGGTGCAGCTGGGGAGGCCTGGGCGGCCTGCTCTGGGCCCTGGGGACCCGGAGAAGCCTGCTGCCCATGCTGGCCCCCTAGGATTTTCCACGTGCTCCAGGACCTCTGGACCCAGGACCACCCTGCTGGGCTGGGCAGGAAGGACCAGGCAGGCAGGCATGGAGGGAGGAGAGCGGTGAGCCCACACCGGCTCTGAGTGCATGGCCCGAGGTCTCCCAGGGCCAGCTTGTCTCCGGGGTGTGGACTCAGGAGGGGCTTGTCATCCTCCTGTCACAGAGTGCAAGGGCCTGTGGTATTCAGTGGGCAGGAACTCTGATGGACGGGGCAGGCCTGCCCTCCTGCAGCCTCTGTGGTGCGCCGGTACCCCCTGCACATAGCTCCAAGCGCTAGGCCATCGGAGAAGGCCAAAGAGGCCGCCACTGAGACTCCCTGGGACACAGTCCCCGACACCAGGCTTCCCCCCAGGTTTTGGTACCCACAGAGCACAGAGCTGCTAATCTGTGGGGACCCCTGAGGTGTACCCGCACTGGGTCCCTGGGCCCTGTGGGGTGGAGTGCTGGATGCCCACAGGAGCCAAGACATGACTTTGTTCCCACCCCTGCACTGCTGCCCTGGAATGGGAGGTGGAGCAGGACCCTCGAAAATAAAAGCATGAAATGGGCATGGTGGTGCACACGTGTGGGCCCAGCATGTGGGAGGCTGAGGCAGGAGGACTGCAAATCTGAGTGCAGCCTGGGCAACTTGGTGACTTAAGGAGACCCTGTCTCAAAATAAAGAGAGCTGGGCGTGCAGCACAGTGTGTGAGGCCCGGGGTTCGACCCCCAGGGCTGTGGGCTCCCCAGGTTGCAGTTCTCTGAGCCTAGTGGGCATGCAGTTGCCCTGTCATCACATGCATCTGGCTTGGGCAGCTGAGGCCTGGCAGGTGGAGGCCCAAGGACTCCAGCGCCCATCCAGGGACCCACCCCAGGGTGGTGCTGAGGGCCCTAGGTGAGGGCAGCCTCAGGGCAAGGCTGGGCCAGGGGTGCTGGGAACTGGGATGGGGGTGCTGGCGCCCAGGGTGGCCGCTGGCCCAGCCCAGCGGCTTTGGGATGTCAGAGGGGGCTGGCCAGACAGGCTGGGGACAGGAGGCCGTGATGGAGATGGTGCTGGGTCCTGAGGAGGGACAGGGCCTGAGGGTGGCCCTCTTTGGCCCTTACGCTGTCTCAGAAGGAAGTGTTCCCTGCTTCCCTTGAACAGCCAGGGCTCTGTGAAATCCTGCTTCCACTTAAATGTGTGTTTGTGCATTGCTGTGGTTTATGGGACATTTGGACCCGGCTGTAATTGCCTTAAGTGATGGAAACGCTGCTGGGAAGACACTCCCAAGAAGCCACCGGAGCTCCTTCTTTCTGTCCAGCCCTGGGTGCCACGTCACAGTAAAGGAGCTGAGAGCAGGCCAGGAACCTGTCCTGGTCCTCCCAGACCTGGAGCAACAGTGAGGGCACAGGAAACCCATCCCTGGCACCGGCTGCTCCTGGAGCCAACCTGGCTGGCTGCGCCTGGCTTACAGAGAAACTGAGTACTTGGTCTAAGATCACACAGCGAGCCAACAGCAGCAGCAAGAGTTGGTCAACGTGTCTGACTTTGGGGCCAAACTACTTGTCCTGTCCCCCAGTCACAGATGGCAAAACAGAAACCCGTACTGCTCCGGCTTGACTGAAGTAAGGGCTGCCTGGCAGATTAGGAAAAGGCACCCTGTGTCAGGGTGGGTCGCGGCATAGCCCCAGGTGCTTGCCTGGTCCCTGACCACTTCCCCTTAGCACAGGCCCTGCTGTTTCCTAGCGTCCACAAGCCAAGTATTTTTGCCTTCCATGCCGTTTGTCACTACATTTCTGCCTTGGAACCGGCCTTGCATGGACTGCACCCTCCGACCCATGAGCCGGGAGCTCCCCTCCTGCTGTGAGCTGTGGGCATCCAGTGGTGTCCCCGCCGGAGCAAGCTAGCCAGTAGACCTCTCCTGCCTGTTGTGTGGTCGGCTGCAGAGGTGGAGGCAGGAGGGGGAGGGCTCAGACCCCACCGTCCCCAGTCAGCCGCTCCCCTGTAAGGCAGCTGCTTGTCAGGACTGGCCGCAGGAAGTCTTGTCCCTGTCCCCAGCGGGGTGGGGACCGGTGAGCTGCGTGGTCAGATGCCCAGCTCCCCAATGACCAGGATGATCGCTGCCATTTCATTATCTTGTAAACTGGAAAATTATTATTCATGACAGCAAACTTAAAAATGAAATAATAAGTCTGTCCTTTTAGAAAGCAGATTGGGATGCCAGAATATTCATGAGCTGTGACTTCACGGGAGATTACCATTTGGTTAAGTCAGCAGCAGAGGAATTTAGGGAAATGCGCCTGTCAGTCTGAGGAAACGGGTGATTAATACTTTCCTGTTTGCGGGGCCCCTGAACGGGTGCATTTTCAATGTAATAATTAATTAACCTTGGGATCACTCACATTCCTCGGCTCCTGATGCCGCAGCCTCGGGTGGGGCGCGGCCCTTCCTAGCCCAGTGCCCAGCCCTACTCTTGGGGCCTCTGAGCTGCTGCCAGGGCACCCAAGAGGCTGGGCTGCACCCAGCAGGAGGCTCCCGGGGTCGGGTGGCCAGGGGTGCGGCACTGCAGTGGTGAGTGCCCGACCTCTTGGTGAGTAGGGACCTGGGGGCCCTGTCCTTGTGCCCTCCTGCCACCTGGCCTACTGTGGGGATGGGGTCTTTGGAGATGGTTTGGCTAGGTCTCCAGGTAAGGTCCTTCTGGAGTTAGGGTGGCTGGGGTCACCAGAGCAGAGGACAGGGAGACAGGGACGGGCCATGACCAAGACTAGTGCAGTACAGCAGGAACCACTGAGGTGGACAGGAGGCCCAGCAGGTCTCCTCGGAGCCCCACAGGGACCATCCTTGACCGCTGCCAGGGACCTCGCCCTGTGGGCCGTCCAAGGAAGACAGGCCTATGTGAGAGACGGAACCACTCTCTGGGTTGTGGCCTTTGTCATCCCTGTCACCATTGTCACACGGCTCAGCTCCCATGCAGGGTGGGGTCTGGTGGGTGCTGACGGGACACGGGCAGCACGGGGCCTCCAGGAGCCACAGTGTGGGGCGCTGGCTCTGGGGAGAGCAGGACAAGTGTCCAGCCACCTGGTGTCTCTCTTTAGGCCTTGGCGCTCCTCTGCAGAGAGTGGGCCCCGAGCTGCGCTCACACTGCGTGTCCCAGCTTGGTAGAGGGGCTCAGGGCCCAGGGGCTCAGCTCCGACCTCTGTCTGACCTCTGTCCTGATGCCACTGCCGCCCGCTCCTGTGGCCCTCCCGGAGCCCTATGCCCATGCTGCAGGCTGGCACCTTCCCCAGCCAGCTCCTCTGGGTCCTGCAAGTTTGGGGATGGGACGTGGGGATGCCAGGCCCCCAAGGTCCTGGTCACCCGCAGGGGCAGGGCGTGTGCACCCATTCACACACTGACCCACCACCAGCACGGGTGCCAGGTACACAGGCCCAAGCATAGAAGCACCCCCACCCAAATGCACTCATGCATATGCGTGTGCAACACACACATATAGACACACACACACGCATGCACAGACACACACATGCACGCACCTTCGCCCCCCCCCTTTCAGGCAGGACAACTCTCCTCCGCCCTCTAGTGGCTTTCTTGAGGCACTGCCACCTCCCCGACTTTTTCTTCTTTTAGGCTTTAGGGTTGAACAATGACTGTGTAGACCAGGTTGGCCTCAAATTCTTGATCCTCTTGCCGCAGTCTCTGAAGTGCTGGGATTATAATGTGCAAGATCATTCCCAAAAGTCTTCTCTTTCTTTTATTTTGTCTTCTGAGATAGGCTCTCCCTTGCAGTTTAGGCTGGCCTCGAGTTCACTCTGTAGCTCCGGCTGGTGTTGAGCTCACAACCATCCTCCTCAGCCTCCCAAGTGCTGGGATTGCAGGTGTGCAC
The DNA here is from genome assembly GCF_000260255.1 of Octodon degus. Classification (NCBI taxonomy): domain Eukaryota; kingdom Metazoa; phylum Chordata; class Mammalia; order Rodentia; family Octodontidae; genus Octodon; species Octodon degus. Next base: position 1,390,947 of record NW_004524699.1, on the reverse strand, counting down.
CACCAAGCCTTTACTTTCCTAATCATTTCCAGCACAGTGGGGGTCTCTGAGGTAGGTGTGGGCGTTGGGACCGGACTTGGGGTCCCTTTGCTGGTGACCAGCCTGCCCAGCCCTGCCAAGCCTGGGCTTGACTTGGACGCTATATAGGGCTTGGGGGTTGGTGCCAGCCGGGCAGGGGTGGTGGTCGCGAGAAGCTTGGCCCCATCCTGGGTGCCACCGCTCAGGGCAGCTGGGGCAGCTCACTCTCTCTAGGCCCTGTGCCAGAGCTGGGCATCTATCTCAGTGCCTGGCTGGACCAACAGAAGCTGGAGTGGGCAGGAGACCCAGCTGAGGGTGAGGAGATGTCCCTTCCAGCATGGGGTGGGTGTTGCCAGGCCTTGGAGAGGGGTTGGGTGCAGTGTCCCAATACCACTGCCGCCCGCTCCTGTGGCCTTCTGGAGCCCTGTGCCCATGCTGCGGGCTGGCCCCTTCCCCACCCAGATCCTCTGGGTCCTGCAGAATCTGGGGACAGGCCACCTTTGTCCTCAAAGCCTCCCCATTCCATGCTTGGGTGCACTTAGAACCTTCTTGCTCAGATTCCTACAGGAAGGAGTGGATGCCGCGACAGCTGTGCTGCCCTGATGATGGCAGCTGGCACTGTCCCCTGCCCAGGCCTGGCTCC
>NW_004524699.1:1387551-1389562 GCF_000260255.1 Octodon degus | reverse complement strand
CCTCCTCTCCTCTTCCCCTCCTCCTTTCCTCCTCCTCCTCCTCCTCCTCCTCCTCCTCCTCCTGTCTCCAGCTACAGTGGGAGCTTGGTGCACAGGCTCTGCCAGTCCTGGGGCCCCACTGCCTATGGCCTCAAATCTGTCCCTTCTTCCCTATCCTGGGCCAGACCTCCAAGCTGCTCCCTGGAGGTTACACAGCTTCTGGCCAGGCTGCTACTCTTCTCAGTCTTCGCTGTCCCTACCCTGGCCAGGTCAGTTCCCTGCTCTCCGCTGGCAAATGCACCCCCATTCTCCCAGAGTGCATTGGGTCCCCCCGATCGCCCTGATGACACCTCCCAAGGCCCACTTCCACTCCACAGAGTGGGAGGCTGCCCCTTGCCTCTGCTCTGCCGGGGTCTCCAGCTCCCCTTGGGGTGTTGAGAGGTCACCATCCTGCAGGGATGTGCAGCCTTGTCTCGCCTTTGCTCCGTAAGGTTTCCAGGGCATGAAGTTAATGTGCAGTTGGTTGGGGCCCAGGCCTGGCCCAGCCTCGCAGTGGTTCGTCTTAGCCAGCTGTTACAGAAGACAAGCACCAAATAAAGCACAGTCAGAAAGACTGCACTCAGGACGAAGACGCCGGTGCGGGCCACTGCAGCGGGGTCTTGTCTGGGAGAGAGACAGGGCAGGTGGGCGAGACACGAGGGCAGCTGAGGGTCGTCGGGGATAAGTGGGGCGGGGCGCCCTGGCCCCCAGGACGCAGAGCCTGGGGGGCTGCTAGGCTGCCCTAGCAGGGTTCTATGCACATGGGCAGTCTCGCCCACAGAAGGGCCACAGCCAGGTTCCCCCTGAGAGGAGCCACGGACGAGGCCTGCGGCCCCGGCTCCAGCCTTTCGTGCAGGCGCCAGGCTGGGCAAAGTGAGGAATCACGTTTCTAACGAGCTCCCAGGGGAGGCTGCTCGGAAAATCTCTGCTGGAAGGCTGTGCAGTCTAGAGGAAACAAAATAGGGGCCATGTGTACAACTAAAATTTCCTAGTGGCCATCTTCTAAAAAGGGGATTAGAAATGGGTGGAACTACTTGTTCTGTGTGGAATCGAACCCAGGGCCTTAAGCTGGCAAAGATTCTACCGCTGAACGGCACCTTTGATGAAGATGAATTTTTTTAGTGGAACCGGGGCGTGAACCCAGGCCCTTGCACTTGCCAGGCAAGCACTTATTCTACTGAGCCCCCTCCCTGGCCCCAGTGAAGACGAATTTTAAGAATATGTTTTACTTAACCCCAAATATGTATTCAGTATAAACATGCAAACAACATAGGGCCCTGGCCGCACTGTGTCACATCCTGTCTTCTGCCCTCGCTAAGAACCAGGGTATCCTTGGCCCTGGAGAGCACGCCAGTGAGGACCAGCCAGCGCTCCGTGACCCCGGGTGCTGAGAGTCGCAGAAGGCAACCGCGGCTGCAGAACTACAAACCCCAGAACTACAAATCCCGGCAAGCATCTGGCGTTATCATGACGCACTTCCTACGCGCGGCGAGAGCAAGTGCGGGCTATAGAACTACAATTCCCGGCATACAATAGGAGCGTACGTGACGCACTTCCTGTGCGGCGGAGACAGCACGCCCCCGGCGGTTGTGCTGCAGCAGCGCGTTGGCAGCGACGATCGCTTGGGCCGCGACAAGTGACGGACGGCCGGGCCGAGGGGAGCCGGGGCGGGGCGGCGGCGTGGCCCAGCGAAGGCGCGCGCGGCAGCCTGGCCCCGCCCCCGCCTGCCCGCCCCGGTGACCTTCACAGGCCCGGGCGACCGGCGCAGGCCCGGGCGGCGGCGGCGCGATGTTCGTGCAGGAAGAGAAGATCTTCGCGGGCAGGGTGCTGCGGCTGCACATCTGCGCGGCCGACGGCGCCGAGTGGCTGGAGGAGGCGACCGAGGACACGTCGGTGGAGAAGCTCAAGGAGCGCTGCCTCAAGCACGTAAGGCCGGCCCCGGCGGGGCAGCCCGCGGCGCCCGGGCCCTCCCGCCCCCTCCCGCGGCCGCCCC
>NW_004524699.1:1365250-1387416 GCF_000260255.1 Octodon degus | reverse complement strand
CCCCGTCCCCCGAGCAGCTGCGCGGAGCGCTTTCCGAGGCTGCCTGCGGGCCGGGCCGGCTCTCGCCGCGGACCCCGCCGCTGCCCTTCGGTGGGGCGACGCGCACTCAGCGGGGAGCGTCGGCGCCTGGAGTCCGCGGGAAGAAGCGCTCCTCGGCCGGCCGCGCCGGCTCGCCGACCTTGGCGGCGGCCCGGGGACGGCTGGACCCGAGCCGGGGCTTCCGGCCGGGAGTGGGGTGAAGGGGGTCTCAGCTTTTCGGTGGGGACCGCGTGGGAGCCGTCCTGCGCCCGTGCGCTTCGCAGGTTGCCCGCCAAGCTAGGGCTGCGGGCGGTGAGGGCGAGCCTGCAGTTGCGCCAGACCTTCGTATCTCTCGCGCGTGTGGCGGGTGGAGTCCTTCTCTAAGTGTCAGAGAGGTGACCAGACCCACGAGCCCCCTCGGGAGCACCCTGCACTGCGTGGGAGTGGGGGCGCTGAGCGCTGGGGGGCTCACAGCTCAGTGGCAGCTTGTATTTTAGTCTGTCTACTTATTGCGATCATTTTGCGGTTCAGGTCGGCCTGCCGGCCGAGATGGGCCCGCGCTGTCCCGCGTTCGTGCGTGCCCGCAGTTGGGGTGAGGTCCGGGCTTACCAGCGTCCCCAGAGCTGACAGCTAGCGCAGGCCCCTTCCTTAGGAGGCGTCTGGACGCTTAGGAACTCCAGGTGATCCTCCGGGTGCTGGGATTACAGGTGCAGGCCATTTTGCCTGGCCGCTTATATTTTTCATAGCCTAGCTGGTGTTGACTGTTTAGAAGCAGCACCCCGCTCCTGTGGGCTCCTCGATGGCCCAGAGTGGCCATACAAACAGGTGGGAATTCCTGGGAAAAGTGAAAAGAGATTGCCAGCTCCAGACCGGGGGATGAGGGGGATGAGGGGTGAGGCGTTGAGTTTCACTCAACACTGCCGACTGAGGCAGCGTTTTATGGAGGGGACTAGGAAATGATCCATGAATGCTTACTAATAAACTTTAGGGCACTTGGGGTTAATTAGGCAGCCAGTTTCGGTGTGATGCTAATTATTTGTGATATTTATCGTCCCAGTGGGCACCGAGATGGTACCATTTGGGATCTTTCTGTCATTATCTTCCTCTACATTGAGATTTTATTTCCCCCTGCAGTCTCCCCAGGTGCGGAGGGTCTGCGCAGCAGCAGGGCACTTTCACACCGAAAGAGCTGGCATGAATTGTGGGGCTGGAGTGCTGAGCCCTCAGAAAATGTCCCCATGCACGTCCCATCCGTCCTGGAGCCAGAATGCCCTAGTAGGAAGGAGCAGGCTCAGGTTGTGCACTTGAACGTCACCCTGGAGACCAGGGCCCGCGTGTAGGTGGCAGGGCTCAGACAGCGTGTCTTAGCTTGCTGTCCCCCTTCCGTGTCCTCAGCACACCCTCACACTAGTGGTGTCGGCGGGTTTCTTCCCGTTTCCTGCGCTGTGCCTCCTCCCCCAGCGTCTTGGGGGGCCACTGCCACAGGAAGAGGGATTATTGCCTTGACTGTAAGGAAGCGGACTGCTCTTGGCCTTTGCCTTTTTTGTCCCGGCCAGAGTCTCTAGCATCTGTTGCTCAGGCCTGGCAGGGGCGCAGGTGGGGCTCTAGTCCAACAGGCGCTGGGGCTAAGGTCTGTGGTGTCGGTGCCAGAGCGCAGCATAGCCTGGCTCATGTGGCTCCACGGAGCTTCAGGTCTCCTGCACGTGCCAGAGCGCATCGGGTCTGAGCGAAGCGAAGGCGCGGCTCCTCTGCAAGGACACAGGACACAGGGTGGGCGGGCACACAGGTGTCTCCACCGGGGTGCACGTGCGGGTGCGGGCGCAGAGACGGCGGCTCGCGCTCAGCAGGGCTGACGTCCTCAGTGTGCTGCTGGCAGGGTGTGGGGGCAGAGTTTTGGGAGCCAGGATGAGGACTGTTTCAGAAAATTGTGTTTCCTTGACTGTGTTCTGAATTTGACTTGAGTTTCACTCAACACTGCGGACTGAGGCAGCGTTTTGTGGAGGGGACTAGGAAATGATCCATGGTGTCAACCAGGATTACCTGCAAGCTGTAGGATTATAAACTAGCTCTCCCCATATTTCTGGGAGCAGGCTCTTGCCAAGCTCAGGGGAAGTGGGGCTCCCTGCTCTGCGGTCAGTGGCCTTTGTGCCCCACGATCATGCCAGTTTAGGGGAATGTTTGGTAACCCTAGAAGCCTTCATGACCCTTTCTCAAAACTGTTTCATCTAGTTACTCTTAAAAGGCTGGCGTTGAGAGTGGACAGCACTTCAGTTTTTCCTTCTTTTCCATTTAGCAGTGCATGCTGGGTATTTCCAGGCCTCCATGGTCACAGGGCAAGGTGATGAGCAAACCTATGAGGGGCCGGGTGCCACACCTGCCTTGTGCCAGTGGCCTGGAGGACCATGGGCCGGGTATCCTGGGGTGGCCGTGTCCTCCTGCAGGCCAAGTGAGTGTTGGGAAGCATCCTGTGAGCAGTGTCCCTGGCCTCTCGGGCTTCTTCCTTTCCTGACATGCAGATAATTCTGTCCCCCACGCCGTGCATATCCCCTGTGAAAGCCAGCAGTCTGGGCCTGCACCATGCTGTGGAATGGGAGCTCTTGTGGGACCTTCCTGCAGTATCCGAGGCCACTCCGCTCTTTTACCCAAAAGCTGGGGCCTGGGCAGGGCTGGAGCTCTGCTCCTACTCGTATGAGGCACTGCAAGGCCAGGCCCACAGTGTGCTTGATGGGAGCCTGCAGTCCTGCCGCATGTGCGCCCTGGGCAGCTGAGTGGTGCTCGCAGAGATAGGAGCCTGCAGAGGTGTCAGGCAGCGTCATCAGCAGTGTGACACTATGGGGCTATGAGGCGACAGTGCGTGACGGGACGGGACCGAGGTGTCAGTAGCCATAGGAGTGGCTTTTCAGGTCCCCGTTCTCACAAGTGCTGTGCCCGTCTCACTGCCCCAGATGGGTGGCCTCTGCTGGTGCCCAAGGACCTCAGGCCCTTCTTCCTGTGCCACATGCCGTGCTGGGCTGCAGGGCCCTGGCGACGTACACAGAACTCAGTACCCACGATCCCCTCCGAGCGGCCCCAGGAGCTGCCCTGAGCTGCGTCTGCAGTGTGGGCACACGAGCCGAGGCTGCAGCCCCCCGTGGGCTGGGCCCAGTTCCTGGGCTCTCGGCTCTCGGCTCTCGGCACCAGAGTTCTTCCTTTGCTGTCCCTCCACTCCTGTCACGCACCTGTGGATGGAAAGGGGACAAATGTACATGATACATCGGTCTTTGGTTTGCCAAGAGGCAACAGAACTGGTTTTTTTTTTTTTTTTTTTTTTGGTGGTACCAGGGATTGAACTCAGGACCTTGTACTTGCCAGGCAAGAGCTTATTCTACTGAGCCATCTCCCCAGCCCCAACCTGTTTTGACTTAAAAAAGACTGTCTAGCTGGGCATGGAGGTGCACACCTATCGTCATAGCTTTTTGGGAGGCTGAGGCAGGAGGCCGTCAAGTTTGGGCCCAGCCTGGGTAACGACATCTGTCAGCACAAAAAGAATTAACTAAACAGAGCTGGAGATGTGACTCAGTGTAGAGGGCCCTGAGTTCAGTCTCTAGTACTTGGGGAAAAGGGGGGAGCACTGTAGTGAACTTTCCAGACCGGAGAGCGGTTTGGGTCGACAGTGCATAGAGCGTCGCGTGCCCAGTTTGAGCGGCCTGAGCTGTGTGCAGCGGGCGGTGTGAGGCTGGAGGGTCACGCTGTGTGCAGCGGGCGGTGTGAGGCTGGAGGGTCACGCTGTGTGCAGCGGGCCGTGTGAGGCTGGAGGGTCGCGCTGTGTGCAGCGGGCGATGTGAGGCTGGAGGGTCACGCTGTGTGCAGCAGGCGGTGTGAGGCTGGAGGGTCACGCTGGGTGCAGCGGGCCGTGTGAGGCTGGAGGGTCACGCTGTGTGCAGCGGGCTGTGTGAGGCTGGAGGGTCACGCTGTGTGCAGCGGGCGGCGTGAGGCTGGAGGCCCGGGTTACGCGTCGGGCATTTCTTCTGCCCTTGGTGCGGGTTCTGTGCTTTCACTGTGCTGTCCCGTCAGCTGGGGAGGAAGCCCCTAAGTGCCTGTGTGGCTTCGGGTAGTGGTCCCTGTACCACATGACATTGTGACTCATTTCCCCCTTGCATTGTTGAATTCTGTCCCTCAGTGTGCTCATGGGAGCCTAGAGGACCCCAAAAGTGTCACCCACCACAAACTCATCCATGCGGCTTCCGAGAGGGTGCTGAGCGACACCAAGACCATCTCGGAGGAGAACGTGCAGGACCGAGGTGAGGGCGGAGGCCTGGCTCGTGCGTGTGTGGTGTCTGTGGCCAGGTTGGTTCTGAGCGAGAAAACTGGACCGACGCTTGTTTTATTTTTCCTTTATTTAAAAAGTATGTGTTATGGAGTATTTGTGAAAAACAGCAGAGATCAAAACTGAGCAAGCAGCAGACTCCAAGAAGCCAAATGTGAGCTTTATTTTTAATTCCGCTCAAATCAAACCCAGACTCTGGAGCTTCTGCGGGTTTATTTTTGGTTTGAAACGATGGCCATGGCTGTTGTTTGCGCCTCGTAGTGAGACGTGCTACCACACACGTTGCTTCATGCTTACGGGCATTTAATACCAACTTAGCTTGGAAATCCCGGAAGCGAGGACCCTGGGCATACGGCTTGCAGACCGCACGAGGTTGTCGAGCCTGGCCCAGTGCCGTGGGAGGTGGGTGGCCCACCTTGGGGACTGGGCAGCAGCCACACCCCAGGCTGTTGGTTCCCAGCAGCCCACGAGAACAAGGGCATTTTGCCAAGATTTTCACCAGTTCTTTGTCTGGTCATCAGGACTCTGCTGGGCCACGGACTGGTGACCCATGGTCTTGTTCTTGCCACCCATAGATCAGCCAGGGCCATGTGGCGGCACAGAAATGAGGGTTCTGGATTTAGGAGGGACCCAAAGGGGGCCCTGCTTTCTGTGTTCAGGAGGGGCCCACAGCACCCTTCATGTGGCTTAGGCTGTGAGGCCGGTGCTCTTAACAGATACTGATGTGGTTTTTCCAGATGTCTTGCTGTTGATAAAGAAGCGAGCCCCTGCTCCCCTCCCTAAGATGGCCGAGGTCTCAGCAGAGGAGAAGGTGAGTTTGCAGCTTGCTTGCTGTGGGCGGGCTTTCTCCGTGTCTGGTCTCTGCCCGGCTGGCCAGAGCGCGTGGCAGTAAGTGGTTCTCTGCTGAACCAGCCCCCATCTGCCTCCAACGGGGCCCAGCCCTGAGCACTCCATGCTGTGCTGCTGTTGACTTAATCCCTCTGTGTTCTTTTGCCCCTTCTGTCCTTGTGCAACTGGACTAGGGCTGGTGCCACAGGACAGTCGGAGCAGGTGTGCAGAGCGAGGGTGACGTGGCTTTGTGCCGCTGTCTCAGAGGCCAGCTGTGCCTCTTGTCTGCTTCTCGCAAGGCGCAGTTAGGTGTCCTGGCGCCAAGGGGTGGTCTGTGGTCTTCATCTTTCTGGAAACCCAGCTGCCTTAGACACTGGGTGTTTGTGGTTCAGCCATTGCCCGAGGCACATTCCGGAGACCCCACTCCAAGGGCCTGTGCCCTGGTACAGAGCCCCCCTCACGCTTCACCCAGGGTGCTGCATTTCTTCTGCAGTTCTGAAAGGCCAGGGAGTGCATTTGCTCCGGGGAGAGCAGCCCTGCTCTTGGAGCTGGGCCGTGGCCTGAGAGCGGGTGAGCTATTTTTGGGGCTTCCTCTGGGCTATGGATGTATAAGGAGTACCCTGGGCTTGGGCCACGGTATCTTGTATCTTAAGCCACACCTGGCTGCAGCTTGGGTGGCACAGGCAGGGGGCCAGGGAGTGGCCCACGCCTGTGCTGGGAGCCTGCCCACTCCGAGAACTGCAATGATAAGGCAGTTCTCGCCTTACAGCCGGCAGGACAGCAGGGTTCTGGTGTAGCCCAGCCCGCTGCAGAGTGTGCGGGACCCAGCAGGCCCCCTGGCAGCCCTGCTCTCCTCTGCACCTGTTTGCAGAGTGAGCTCTGGAAGCTGTTAATGCATGGTTGTGATTAGTTTTTCTAAGTCAAAAGAACACGTGTACTTAAAAACTTAATAATTACAAATGTTTTAATAAAAGCAGTAGTTTCCTATCGTACCTGAATCACACTCCCTAAAGGTGACCATTCATTGGTCTTTCAACCAGTGTCTTTGGCAGCCCTCCTCCTGGTTGTGGGCTAATCCGCAGGCATTGTGCTGTCCTCCGTTGCCCCTTTAGACTGCTGCTGAGCCTGCCCTGCCTTCCTTCCTTCCTCTCTCTGAGGGTGTTGGACTGGAATGTTAGTTGAAGTTGGTCTCAGGTTCTATTGTTATTTAAACATTGTTCTCAGCCACAGGGAAAGCAGGATGAGTTTAGGAAAGCTAGGTGTGGCAGCTCTTGGGAGGCTGAGGCAGAAGGATCACAAGTTAAAGTCCTAGTGAGGTTACATAGCAAGACCTTGTTCTTAAAGAGAAACAAAGGGCTAGGGAGATGGCTCAGTAGAATAAACACTTCCCTGGCAAGCACAAGGGTCTGAGTTCAATCCCCAGTTCCACCCCAAAAAAAGAAACAAAGACACACACACACACACACACACAACACATTGCCTAGGGGTTGTGGTAGTGTGCAGGCCTCACATTCATGGTGCCCTGTGTTCTGCACCTAGCACCACACACACACATACGGATTTTCCCCCTCTGGCATTACACACACACACACACACACACACACACACACACACACACACACGTGTTTTCCCTGGCATCCAGGAACTTTGAATGTAGGGCCTTGGTGCTCAGCTATGTTTAACCATTTTTCATTTGGAGACTTAGCTAAGTTGCTGAATTACCCAGACTGATTCTCTGCCCTGACTTCCGGAGTGCCAGGCACGTAGGCCTGAGCCCCCGCTCCAGGCTTTGGTGATCTTTTTGGGCTACTCCACATTTTCAGTGTTAGTAATCGCCGTCATTTCACTTGCTCGCTCAGTGTTTCAGTGCTTGCTCTAGCTTATCGCTGGCTGTCTCATCCTCAGCACTGCTGAGAAACCCCTGGGCCACAGGCTCCTGTGTCAGGCCCCTGCTGGGTGTTCCTTGCGGTGGCTACACCCCTGCACAGTCTTATTTATTTATTTGGTACACGGTCTCACTACATGGTTTGGACTCATAGTGATCTCCTGTCTCAGCCTCCCCAGTGCTAGGATTACAGGTGTGCCCCACCACACCCGGTTTCGGTGGCTGGCACAATAGGCAGTGCCCCGGATTGAACCCAGGTCCTTGCGCTGGCCAGGCAGAGGCTTAAACCGCTGAGCTGTCTCCCCAGCCTTCGCCTCTTTCTTCTGTGCCCGGACTCTGTGGCGCTCCCTTCCACTAGCCAGTCATCTCATCACAGACTTGGTTGTAGGGCTGCACCTGCCTCTCCACTCTCCCCTCGTGTGGTTTCTTATCTGGAGTCTTGTGCGGCATCCAGGAATCAGCTGCGCTCCTTGCTGCAGGCTCAGGGTAGAAGCAGCTTCTGGACTCCTGGGCAGATAGCAGCTGCCCCCGATTCCTCCCGCCACCGGCCGGCCCGTCTCTTGCTGGTGTCAGCAGGGTCCAGCTCTCTGCCCCTGGAGGCACCTTCGTCCCTTGGTGCAGCCTTCTGTCTCTGCCGTTGGCTGTGTGGTTCCCTAGAGGTGGATCCAGGTCTTCTTGGGGTTCACCTGACTATGCCAGGGTCCCACAGTGTTTCCCTGCGCAGCCGGCTGCAGGGTGGCTGCAGGGTGGGAGGAGGGAGGTGACTGACACCTTTGGGTCCTGCTGCTGCGGCGGCATTGAATGGCGTCCGGCCTCATTCCTGGCTTAGTGGGAGCGACCTCCTTGGCCTTCTAGGCAGCGAGGTCGGGCAGTGTCGGGCTGTGGCGAGCGCGCTCGGGGCCCGCCCGGGAGCTCCCACCTGGCCTGCTCTGGCGGGACCTTCAGGTGTGGCACAGGCTGTGGTGCGTGCACACGTGGTGCTTTTCTGTGCTGGCTCGTCACACTGGGATTCGGACATTTGAGCCCGGGACGTTTTGCTGCAGGTCGTCTCTGCTCGCCCCCTCTGCCGTCTTTGCCTTTCGGTCTCTGGCTCTCAGGGCTTGGCCGCTGGGCCTGCTTCCTCCTCCGCCGTGCACCTGTGGCCCGGTGCTCATGCTGCGGGCAGGTTGTGGTGCCCTTCTGTCTCAGTTCTTCCCTGCTGCTGCTCTTCTCTTCCTGTGCCTTTCTGTCTTTTGCTGTCCCACTTTGCCCTGCTCTCCGTGGCTGGATGTCACCTGCTGGGGTACTCTGTGCCGGAGTCTGCCGATGGCTGGCTGACCTCTGGCTGTGTCTATGCTACCCAGGTAGCACAGCTCGGCCCTCTGTGGGCCGCAGGCCCCGGCTCTCGGCTCGTGGAGGAAATTGGCTTCTCTGGGAAGTGGGCACATCCCGTGCTGGCAGCCCAGAGCTCGGCCACACTGTGGCCTTTGTCCTGAGGCCCAGTCTGGAGGGCTGGCAGTGTTGAGCTCATGGCCTTAGCCTGCGGCTCCGTCCACCTCTCCATGCCACCTGAGTTTGCTGGTGTCTCTCTCCCCTGGTTCGATGTCTTCTCCATCCTTTCTGGTCGTCTCTGCCATCCTCATGCTATTGTCAGGCTTAGTGAGGCCACGTGGGGAGCAAAGACAAGCTACCATTTGGCCTCCGCCATCTGTGTGAGGCCTCGCAGGTCCTCTCAGAGGACCAGGCCGGCTTTTTGTCTCTCTGCCTGCCATGCTAACAGCATGTGGGGTCCAGTCCTGCGCACCTCACCTGGGTGCTGGCCCCAAGGCTGAGCACGGCACTCCCCGCAAATGCCCAGCTCTTCGGGGTTTGCAGCTCTCACTCGGAGGAGTGTGGCGCACGCCCTGCTGGCCGGGTTCCTGCCCCTGAGCTCACTGCAGACTCTCCCACTCCTCTGCAGAAGAAGCAGGAGCAGAAGGCTCCAGACAAGGAGGCCATTCTTCAGGCCACAGCTGACCTCCCCGCCTGCAGCGTGGACCGGGCCGCAGTGCAGACCACCATGAGAGACGTGAGTGCTACTCTACATGTGCCGGGTGGGGCCGCGTGGAAGCTGGTCGGGGGGTCCCAGGAGCCCCCCTGAGTAGCCTGGGAAGTAGGTACCATGGCTATTCTGGAGGCTGAGGCAGGAGGATCACCTGAGCAAAACCTCAAAATCAAAACAAAGTACTCTGGGAAAGTGAGGCAGGGCATTTAAAAACCCTGCTAGTTTTGTAGTGTTTCCATAAATCTAAAATTATTTTAAAACAAGAAGTCTGAAAGACACCTGGAGGCAGGGCGAAAAGCATGGCCACTTCATGGTGGACGTGTGAGTTTGCCTGGGCTTGGCTGAGCTTTTCGGTGATGTCTGGGCTCTGAAGTCACTTGGCCTGGGAAGCTCTAAGCAGCAGAAGCTCTGGCAGTGTGCGTGAGCCCGAGCAGGCTTGGCATGCTCATTCAGAGCGTGGCTGTGGCCACCTTCCGCTGCCCCGACCCAGTCAGATCTGAGTGCCGCTGTGAGCCTAGGTTGAGTTAGGCTGGCGCCTCTCCTGGGGCGTCCCCCAGTGGGTCCCGTGTGCACGGGGGCAGTGTCACTACTCTGCAGCCACCCCTGCCCAGCCCCGAGTGATGGGTGGCGAGGCTGCTCGCGGTCTCCAGGCTGGGCGTGGGGGAGCTGGGGCACAGCAGGTCTTGGAGTGTCATGCCAGCCCTTCGTTGGTGCCTCTGCTGCTTTGGGGTGGCCAGCAGTTTCCAGGTCTGCAGCCCCGGGGCTCAGCGGCTGTCGCACACGGGTGTGTCTCGCTGTGCGTGTGGATCCCCTTCTCCTGCTGTGGCGTCCCCTGATGCACGAGCTGGGCCAGCCCTGGCCTCTTCTCCCCGCCTGGCGGCTCCCGAAGGAGCGCAGTGCGGTACAGACTCAGGTTTGGGGCGCTGGCGCGGGGTGCAGGTCGGCTGGGTCGCCTCACGTTCAGCATGGCTCCTTCTTCCTGGTGTAGTTCCAGACAGAGCTCCGGAAGATCTTGGTGTCTCTCATCCAAGTAGCGCAGAAGCTGCTCGCCCTGAACCCTGACGCGGTGGAGCTGTTCCAGAAGGCCAATGGTATGGGCGGGCCGGGTGGACCAAGCAGCCTGTGTGTGCGCTCACGTGCTTGCTCACACACATTCACGTGACGCCCTTGCATACGTGCGCACGTACAGGCTCTTTCACACACGTGTGCACGCACATTCTTTCCCCGTGGCCTCGGACCCCAAGCCCACAGCCCTCTGGAAACTGGCACCATCTCTCACCACCCAGCCTGTGTGCCACGGGGGCCGTAGCTGCTTCATGCACGTGGTGAGGGCTGACAGTGGAGTCGGCGGTCTTGAGGTCACAGGTCCCACCAGGCATGTGCGGGCACAGATGGCCGACATGCCGTGGCGGAAGGGCTCCTCACACTGTCTCCCATCGCCTGCAGCTATGCTGGACGAGGATGAGGAAGACCGCGTGGACGAGGCCGCCCTGCGGCAGCTCACAGAGATGGGCTTTCCTGAGAGCAGAGCCTGCAGGGCGCTTCGGCTGAGCCAGTACGTGGGGCCTCCCTGCCTTCCACGGATGGGGGCTGGGTCGTGCTCTCCCTCCCAGCTCGGGCTGAGTCCTCTCCAGGGTGTGCGTCCCGAGGCACCTCCCAGATAAGCACTGGCAGTGCTTAGTTTAGCATCTCGAGGTGGTGTTTGTTGTGGTCTTTCCCTTTTGAGAGAGGATCTCTGTATCGTCCGGCTGGTCCCAAACTCGGGGCGCAAGTGAGTGTCCTTCCTCAGCCTCTCGCGTAGCTGGGGCTGCCGGGCCCTGGGCCTTTTCAGCCTGGCCTGTGTGCTGGCTGGCCTGCGGCTGTGCTCTTGCGCTGCTGCAGCCTGCCGGCCAGAGCGAGGCTCCCTGGGACAGGGACGCTCATGGCCATTTTGAGTCAGTGGCGCAGTTGCCCAGACTCCCAGTCAGCAGGCTTCAAGGGACTACGACCTTTGTGCTCTGGACCTGTAGAGTTTTAAAAGTTTGTGTGGTGCTGGAGCCTGAACGCACGCTGCAGCTTTGTGCACAAGGGCGAGTGCCTGTCCCAGGCCGCACCCCGGCTCTCTGGGATCCTGTGTGTAGAGTGAGAGGCCACAGTCCGTGAGGCGGCCTGTACTTGCCAGAGTCAGCCCGCGGGGGTCCTGTCACTGCTCTGGGAGAGCTGGGAAGTCTGTTGTCCCCTTCCAGCATGTCAGTGCCGCAGGCCATGGAGTGGCTGATTGAGCATGCAGAAGACCCGGCCATTGACACGCCTCTTCCAGGACAGGCTACACAGGCTGCAGCAGGCGCTGCGGCTGCAGCTGCCACCTCTGAGGCTGCAGTGAGCGCTGCTGAGGGAAACGAAGAGTGGGATGAGCTCACGGAGATCTTCAAGAGGATCCGAAGGAAAAGGGAGTTCCGGGCCGACTCTCGGGTATGCGTCTGCATCTACGCCCGTGCCCCGTGCCGCCTGTTAGGAGGCTGGCAGCGCAGGCTTGCGCGTCCCGGCTCAGGCCGCCTCATGCTCGCCCGAGTGCAGGGAGGTCATTTCCTGAGGCTCCCGAGAAGGTAGCGGATAGTGCTGCTGCTGTAGCCACAGGGCACAAGCAGCAGCGCCAGGAGCAGAGCAGTGGGCACCGGGCGGGGAGCGCAGGAGCAGCGGCAGGCCCTGTGGTGTCTGTCCGTAGCCCTTCCTCACGGCTGCCTCTCCTGGGTCCGCTTTCTTGGGCTGGGATTTGGGGTTTGGTGCCTCGTGTCCTCTGCCCTTCGGCAGTCTTGGCTGTGTCTGATCCTGTGCGCCTGCTTAAGGTGTGGTGTGAGGTTTCTTAGGGCCTCCCCTGTGGAAACCCCGTGGAGCCAGGCTGCAGGGATCTAGGCCGGAGGCCTCGAGTGTGCTTAGAGAAGGGCTGAGCGTGGTGTCTAGCCAGGGCCGGTTTTGTCTTGTACATCCTGGGTTTGTCCACTTCCGAATGCTCTGCAGGCCCTGCTGCTGCCCCCCGCTCATTTCCTGTCACTGGGGAGCTCCCCTTCTTGTGAGTTCTTCCTGCATCTAGTGTTGGAAATTTCCATGCTGTTTCAGGCTGCATTTCTAGGGCCCAGCAGGGGTCTCTTTCTCGTCTGAGGATGTGGTTCACATGTGGCAGTTTTGAGTTGCACTCTTGGTGTCCTGCAGGAGGACAGGTGGGCTTGAGCATTGCTGGTCTTGGCCCTGCCTAGTCCTGGAGGATTTGCTCGGCCATCAGTTCCTATTCTTTATTTTTTAAATGTATTAGGTACAGAGCCTCATTATGCAGCCCAGACTCCTAGTGATCCTCCTGTTTTCAGCCTCCCCAGCGCTGGGATCACAGGCGTGCAGCACCACGCCTGCTCTCGGCCTGCTCAGTGCCCCCAGGGGTGTGGCTGGTGTGGCATGTGGTGCCAGGGGTCAAACCCTAGTCCCTGTGCTTGCCTAAGCAGGTACTTAGTCCACTGAGCTGTCTCACAGGCCCTGGTTCATCCTATGAGTTAGCATATGTTTCCACTTAGAGCCTAAGTGTTAAATATTAAATATTTTTTGTGGTATTGGGGATTGAACTCAGGACCCTATGCTTGCCAGGCAGGTACTTATTCTACTGAGCTATCTCCCCAGCCCTATAGTTTGTCTTTAAAAGAGAAAATTGGAGTAAAAGCATCTTTCTTAAGTAAAAGGTGAAAGATTTATACAATCAAGAAAAGCCTGAGTCTTTCTTAAGTGACATTTCTGTCCCCATTTAAGCTGGGTGTATGTGCTTGATTTTTCTCTAACACTACACTTGGATGCCGCAGACCCAGGGTGAGCAGGACGGGTGGGTGGGCTGCTTTGAACTGCTCCTGGGGCACAGATGCCCGAGCTGGGGCCACTTGGCTGCGGCTGTCTTCAGGTCCCGCTCGCCACAGCTCGGACCCTGGAGCCTGGGCAGCTTCGGGGGCTTGGAGGTGGAAAGGTGTTGTCAATGGCCAGCGGGGTGCCGCGCGCGAGGCTGGGCTGCCACGTCTGGGCTGTGGTGCTGACCCGCTGTGTGCTTCTGCCTAGGCTGTCATCTCTCTGATGGAGATGGGCTTCGATGAGAAGGAGGTGATTGATGCCCTCAGAGTGAACAACAACCAGCAGAATGCCGCTGTGAGTACCGCACGTGCCTCTGTGTCCCTGGCTCTCGGAGTGTCAGCTGCGTTGTGTCCCATGCCCCCACACCGCTCATCATTGAAACTTCAGGGCAGAAGACTCAGCTCAGACAGCTTTGAAGACCTAGTCAGGCAGAGTGGCACACGCCTGGAGCCCAGCACCCTGGGTGGCCGAGGCAGGAAGTTCATAAATGGGAACCCAGCTGTGACAGCTCATACCGTCTCAGAATTAGAAACAAGAAGGGCCTGGGGATGTAGCTTATTTCAGTGACCCTGGGTTTAATCTCCAGTCCCCCTCACCCACTGAAAATTCGGAGAAAATTCTGGACCTTTTCTAAAACATGCCTTCTGCGTGCGAACTGTCCATGTGTGTCCTGGCTCATCTCAGATGCAGTCCTGGGCTGGCCTCGGCTGCTGCTGTCGAGCCTTGGTGGGGTCGGGTGGACTGGTGACCTCCACTGTGGACAGGGTTGAGAGCCTGAGCAGCGAATTGCATGTCCAGCCCTGCGGGGTGCACTGGCCGGGGAGCAACGCAGTCCTGCTGGGCTCCCCCCTCCCCGGGGCGCGTGGGGGTGGCAGGGCAGCACTGACACCCCATTCCGCCTGGGCATGAGGCGGTGGCCAGGCTCAGCTGCAGCGCCAGGTGTGCTAAGGTCCTCCTGTCTCTCTCAGCCTGGCTGGCTGGGCCCCGCTTGTTGTGTTGGGCTCCCTTCCTATCAGAGCAGTGCTTGGGGCCTGGCACAGGGCTTGTCTCGGTGGTGTCACCCGCAGGAGCTAACGGCTGTCCCACACTCTTGGGTTTCAGTGCGAGTGGCTGCTGGGGGACCGGAAGCCGTCCCCTGAGGAGCTGGACCAGGGCATCGACCCCAACAGCCCTCTCTTTCAGGCCATCCTGGACAACCCAGTGGTGCAGCTGGGTCTGACCAACCCCAAGACACTGCTAGGTACGTGTGCCTTTGAGATGCTGGCTTGGCTGAGGACACACAGGTGCTGGTGAGGTGGCACTGGGGCCGAGGCAGCTTCCTGCAGGTGTGTGTCTGCGAGTGGCTGGGCCTGGGAGCCCAGTCCAGCTCGGTGTACAAGCTCCCGCCGGCTCCGGTGCGCCATGCTGGTGGCTCGTGTAGGAAGCACACATGAGGAGAAGGTTGGCGTGGCTTGGGCTTAGGTGTACGGGGCTTCTCTGGTAATTGTGTATTTTTATTGTTACATATATTCTGCACACACAAAAATGCATAATGTCTGTAACTATTGTGTGTGTGTGTGTGTGCGCGCGCGCGTGTGCAGGGTTTCACTGTGCAGCTCAAACTTGTAGTGATCCTCCTGTTTTCAGCCTCCCCAGCACTGTAACTTTAATAACACAAGTAGCCACACGCGAGCTACTCAGCTTGAACAGGATGGCCACTTGTTGGTGTCCCTGTAGACTGGCTCCAGGACTCCATGTCAGAGTCTCTAGCTGCTCTGTGTGTGAGGTGGCAGGGTTTTAGCTGGTGACTAACAGGTTGTTTCCTGACCATAAGCCGTCTCTAGAGTACTTGCAATGCCTGGTGTAGGGTAGTGCTGTGTATGTTGTTACCTGGTTTTTTTTTTAAAGCTTTTATTTGGTATAGGGTTTCGCTATATAGCTCAGATTCATAGTGATCTTCCTGTCTCAGCCTCCCCAGTGCTAGGCTTACAGGTGTGCGCCTCCACACCCAGTTTTGGTGGTTGGCACAGCATGCTTCGGGTTCTGGGGCTGGCATGGCATGCGGTGCCGGGGATCGAACCCGGGTCCTTGCACTTGCCTGGCAGGCGCTTAGCCCACTGGGCTCTCTGTCCAGCCCCTGTTATCTGTTGTGTTCAGGGAATAATAAGAAGACGGCGCTCTGCAGGTGTAGTATATATGTGATTACGTTCCTGAGCAGCTCTGTTCCCAGCTGGTCGGGTGTCACGGCCCCTCTGATCCCCTGTGCGTGCCGAGCCTCCTGCCCGCTGTCCCCTGGGGTGGCTGCTGTTCCCAGGCCCTGCCCCCTCTCTGCTGCCCCTTAGAGCTGCCTGCAGGCATGGAGGCGCTTCCCCGCGGCCCTGTGCACTCTGCGCCGCTACATCGTCCAGCAGTTCACAGAGCAAATGTGCCATGGTGCGTCCTCTGCTGCCCCACGGTACCTGGGCTGTCCTCGCACGTGGCGCTGTTCACTGTCCTGTGCCGCTGTGCTTGAGATGTAGCTCAGTGCAGAGAACTTGGGTTTAATCCCCAGACCCCGCACCCACTGAAGACCTGAGAACAACTGGACCTCGTCCAGACGGCGCCGTCTGAGGACTGGTGCTGCCGCTGCTGTCCCAGGCTGTGTTGCAGGGCCCCTCCTCAGCGTGGGTAGTCGTCAGGAGGCCCTGTGCCGGCAGGCAGGACAGTGGTGAGGTGGGCGCCGTGGGCGGCCTCAGGCAGGCAGCCTCGGGCAGGCTCCTGTCAGAAGCGGATCAGACGTGCGAAGGGTCTTGTGTGACGCTTGGGCCTCTTTTCCTGGGAGATTGTTTTTTTTTTCTTTTTCTCTGTCTCTTTTTTTTGAGCCAGGCTCTTGCTCAGGGTTGCCTTGAACTTGCAGCAGTCCTCCTGAGCGCTGGGGCTATAGGCACAGCTACTTTGCTACTTCGCTGCTCGCTGCCTTCTGCCGCCATGAAGTGTTGCCCCCTGCACCGCCCCTCGGAAACTCCAGCCCGCCTGGGAGCCAGCCAGCGAGCGGCTGAAGCCTCCATAAAGCATGAGCCCAGTAAACCTTTCCACCGTCAAGTTTTGGTTCTTTTCTCATTTGTTCAGAAAGTTCTCGTCCCCAACAAGAGTGACCCTCCACCAGTTGCGCGTCCTGCAAATGTTATTGCTGGGTTGGTGGCTTCGTGCGGCTTGCTGCGGTGAACAGGAGGCCTGTGTTTTGGCGAACTGGGGTGTATCTGGAGTGCTGCTTTTGTGTTAGGAACCTTTGGCAGAAAACCTGCATTTGAGGCCGTCTTTAGTGAGTTCCTGTCATTCCCAGTGCCCTTTCCTACCGAGAACGAGCCCCTCAGTCTTCGCTTATGCTGCAGTCCTGGGGGATCAGTGTGTGCCGGCCAGGCTCTGCATGGGCCAGCCCTCTACCCCTGCCGTAGTTTCCTTGTTTCTGAAATAAAATACCCAACACCAAAACTTGACGGTGGAAAGGTTTATTGGGCTCACCGTTGATGGAGGCTTCAGCCGCTCGCTGGCTGGCTCCCAGGCGGGCTGGTGTTTCCGAGGGGCGGTGCAGGGGGAAACACTTCATGGCGGCAGAAGGCAGCGAAGTAGCAAAATAGCCACAAGCAGTAACAAAAGCAGCCCTCTTTCTGTCCCTTACCTTGTGTCTGACTTCCTGCCCTTAGGCTGGTAGCACCCACCCCATGTGGGATGCCTTTAATCCTAGCCCTGTGCCAAGAACCGGTCTTAGCATCACATATTCCAGGTCCAGCCTGAAAAGCCGCACCTGTGACTGCGTGAGGCCTGTGGGGGCACCTAGACACGAGCCAGCACACTCTGCCCCTGGCCTCCCTGAGGCTCGTGCACGCCCCCTTGCACAGGCAGCGCTGTTAGTCCATGTCTAAGAGTTGCCAGGGCCTAACAGCCTTTGGTATTGCTGCAAAGCCCAAGTCCAAAGTCTCCCTTGAGATTTAAGGCAGACTCTTGGCTGTGAGTCCCCGTGTAAATAGAAAGAAAGTTAAGGGTCTAACATAACAGTGACACAGGATAAGCAATTCCGTTCCAAAAGGTACAAATGGGAGGATAGAAAGAAACAGGACCAAAGCAAGTCCAAAATCCAGCAGGGTAAGCATTAGGTCCTGGGGCTCTCCTGTGTCACTGCTGGTGGCTTTAGCTCCCGCCACTTTTCTCTTGGGCCGGCTCTGCTCCCTCCTTGCAGTTCTCCTCAGATGGTCCACATCCCTGGCGTCTCCAGCCTGCTGGGGTCTCCTCTGCATCTGTGCTCACACTCACAGCTTCACGGACTCCCCTCTCAGGAGCACACTGCCTGGCCTCCTAGGTCTCCTGAATCTGGGTGGAAGCCCTGCTGACCCCACAGCTGGGATTCTGCATGCCCCTAAAAGCAGCACTGTGTGGAGGATGCCCAGGTCTGCCGCCACTGGAGCAGGAGCCAGCCTTCCTTCCCTCTTGGCTCCAGGGGTCGAGTGCCCGGATCACTGAGAACTCTGAACCCAGCCTGAGGAACGGATCCGGGGCCACTGCCGCTCCGGAGCATGGTGCTGAGGCTTTCTTTTCTTCTACCTTTGCAACTTTGAGTCTGTAAGGGGTGGAGTTCTGCTTCTTGTGATGCCCCCAGACCACATTTTCTACTGTCCTGCTCCTTAGAAACTAAGATCTCTGATCTAGCGCTGCAGTCCCCTGCTCTACAGGAGCTTCCTTTCCGGCCAGATTCCCATTTTAGATCATTCTGCTGGGCTCTTTGCTTTTGACTCTTAGCATAGATCTGCGTAAAAGCACCTAAGAGTGTTGCCTTGAAATTTCTTTTGCAAGATTAGTCTTTGAAGGATTTTTTTTCTTTCTTATTTTTTGGCTGCCTCAGGGTGATTTAAAGGCAGGTCTGGAAAGGCATGAGGATCTGGGGATCGACCCAGAATGTCCTGAGTCTGACTGCCTTTGCTTAAGCAGGCACTTAAGCAACTGAGCTAATGGGCTGGCTCCAAGACTAGTCTTTGATTCTTAATCTCAGTCTCAGGCAGAGTCCCTGGACAAGCACAGAATGCAGACGCTTTGTGCCAAAGCATGCCACACGCTGTGTGGAGCCCGGCAGCCCATGCAGCCCTTCAGCAGAATCCTGGGCCGGGCCTTCCCCGGCGGCCGGTTTTCTTTCTGCCCGCTCCCCGTTGCCGTTGCTCTCTGTGGGTTGGTTCTTGCAGACACGTGCTGGTAAAGGCCAGCTCTTGTCACCCTGTAGTCCAGGCACTGAGTCTAGTCCTGTCTGCTAACCCACTGTGACTGGTTCATGTCGCCTGTAGGGACAGTCTTGGTCTCGGTGAGAAACGGAGGCAGGAATGAGAAAAGATGGACAAGACAAAAGCTGGGCTGCGTGGTGGCTGGTCTGCCTGGTTGGTGAGACAAACTCACCTGCAAAACAAAGTGGTCATTTATTTATACCTTTGCAGAGTCACTAATCTGTGACACCAGGTTGCCTAGAGACGAATAGCCAGCCTTAACCAGACGAGCGATTTATGTCAGGCCTGAGGCAGCCTGTCTGCTTTAGGCCCTGGGGCCCAGTCCCGCCTCCTCACCTTTGACCGATTCCCCAGCTTCAGTGGCTCCCAGTCTCACCCCTTCTCCCTGTGGGGCGGACTGCCCAGGCACACCGGCCTGTCCCTGGCTCGGGGGCTGAACTTGGGCGTTGGGGGGCTGCTTCTTGCAGCAGCGTGTCCCCGGGGCAGGGCGTCTGCCCTTGGTGCAGCAGGGCTCAGCGGGCTGGGGCTGCAGACATCCCGCTTGCTGAGGAGCCGCACATGGCAGTGCCGTCCTGCCAGTCTCGGCCAGGCTTCCCGTGCTGCCCTTCAGCCAGGCTGGCCTGCCAGGGCCGCACACTTACGCCGGGGCGTGCCTGCTGCAGTCCAGAAGTGAACACTCCTGGGGCTGGAGTGATGGCTCAGTGGAATAAGCGCTTCCCTAGCAAGCGCAAGGGTCTGAGTTCAATCCCCGGTTCCGCAAAAAAAAAAAAAAAGAACAGAAGTGAACACTCCTGATGTGGGTCTCAACAGTGACTGTTTTTTGAGAAGCACAGAACATTCATTACAGAAGGTTGGGACAAGAAAATAGGATGAGGGGTGAGCTGCAGTTCCTCAGAGTCCCCTCCCAGTGCTCTGTCTTGTGCCGTTTCCGTGGTGTCTAGGGTCCTGGGAGATTTACCTCAGCGCCTACTCTCCCATCCTGCCTGCCTGGGAAGTGGGGCTTGCTGGCCGAGGGCGGGCGATTCCTTCGGTGGATGCAGTCTGGGTTCTTTTTGCATATACTGTTCCCATTTCTGGTCATTAAATGGCTGCAGGACCTCCTGCTGCAGTGACCCTTTCTCATCCTGGTCTTCAGCGCAGCTTGTGTCTTTGGGGACAGGTGGCTGGGCATCCGGCCGCTGCTCATCAGCATGTCCTTTGCTCTGCCTTTGGCTGGCGCTGGCTGGCCACAGCCCCCGCCCGCCACCCGATTGCCATCTGCATCCCTTCCTCTTCAGTTCTGTCCTCACTCCGGCCCCTTGCACCCCGTGTGCGATCTTGGGCTGATCTTCACCTGCGGCATCCGTGCCGGGCTCTCTGCGGAGCTGGGTGCGGCTTGAGAGCACCTGCCCTTCTGTGCACGCTGCCAACCCTCATTTCTTTTAAGTCACGGGTGTGTTTGAAACCCAGAAGCTAAGAAAGCGCAGGTCAAGTGCAGAATCTTGGGACCAGAATCCCACTGCAGCAAGGCTGACGCAGGAGGACCGCAAGTTCGAAGCCAACCTGGGGGTTAGTAAGACCCTGTCTTCAAATGAGAGGAGGTCTGGGGATCTGGCAAGGGATGCATCCTTGCCCGGGCATGCCCAAGGCCCTAGACTCCATTCCAGCCTTGACAACAGTAAAGACAAAGGTCCTTCCTCACGTGAATGCTCGTCTGTGCGCCTTTTCGTAACCGACTCCCTTTCTCAGGGCTTCGCTGGTCTCTGCCGTCCTCCGGAGCACATTGCGCTCCCTGTTGGGAGGCAGTGGGAAGTCGGGCCCGGTGTCAGTGAGGACCAGTCCTTTCTTGTTGAGGCCGCCTTCTCACAGGCACTGATGTGGCTTTCTGAGGGTTTGCTTTCTGAGACTATAAACTGGTTTCTCGAGGCTGGTGTCGGGGAAGTACCAGGAGGGTTTTCCTGGCATGCATGGAACAGAGCCTATTCCCTCTAGCTCCAGTCCTGTCAGGGTCTTCTCGCCCCTGAGAGGCTGCAGGTCCCTGCAGTGCAGGTTGAGCCCCCGACTTAGGGTCCAGACGCTCGACACAGCTCCAGCCTTGGAGCACTTGGACTCAGTGCTAGAGACCACACAGCCCCAAACAGTGTGCAGGCCCAGAGGCGGAGTCCCGGATGTGGGGCCGTCCTCTGGGTAGCCCTGTCACTGAGGCAGTCGGGTGCGGCACAGACCGCTGACCGGGGCAGGGCCTGACCCTTTGTGTGGCCACTCGTGGGCTTTTTGCTAGGAGGCGTTATGGTATCATGCGTCTACCTTTTTATTTTTACGTATACTTTTTGCAGTGTTGGGGGTGGAGCCCAGGGCCTCGTGCCTGCTGGGCAAGCGCTCTGCCCCTGAGCTAACCCCAGCCTTCCATGACGTGTTCAATGGCAATGTCTAGGAAACCAAGGTGGAATGTCTACATTTTCCAACTCAGTGGTGGTAACTGCCCCAGGGCCTGAATGCATGCACGAGTCTTTTCTTTGGCTGATTATTTCCTCAGGTGAGGTTGTAGGCCACCGTGTAAGTTGAGGCGATTTTCAAGTCCTCATGGTTGCCACCAAATGGCTTTCTGGAGGCTACAGTGTGAACACATACAGGTCAGCTGCCACCTGGCCTGTGGGACAGCTGTTCTCTGTTTCAGATCTGCCGGATGGTGTGCAGGGCTGGCATGGGCTGTGGAGTTGGGCTGCATTAGCGCTGTGTGAGCGCAGTCCGTGTGTGTGTGCGTGTGTGCGTGTGTGTGTGGTGCTGGCCCCGGCCCTGGCCCCGGCCTTGCACACACGGTGAGCACTGCCAGTGTGCCACACGCTCCTGGCAGGAGCTCTTTGGCCTTGCGTCTGGGTGCAGAGGCCGTGTGGCACGGGGGCTCTGGGCCCAGTTCTGCTGTCTCCGCAGCCTTTGAAGACATGCTGGAGAACCCGCTGAACAGCACGCAGTGGATGAACGACCCTGAGACGGGCCCCGTCATGCTGCAGATCTCCCGCATCTTCCAGACGCTGAACCGGGCATAGGCGGCACGGCCCTGCCCGCCTGTCTGGCCGCAGCCTCCCCAGGTGAGGCGCAGGAAACCACGCCCAGAAGCCGTCTCCAGCTCGAGGGCTTGGGTCTCCAGTGCCACGGCGCTCTCCCTCCCTGCCTTACTGCTCAGAAACTCCTGCCACAGCGAGCTGTGCCCCCAGCTTCCGACGAGCTCCTGCAAGGGCTGGCTCGGTGGGTGGTGGCCAGCGCCCCCAGGCGCTGTGCTGGGGTCCAGAGTGCTCCTAGACGCGCCTGTGCGCTGCTGCCGAGCCTGCTTGTTCGTGACTGAAGGCGTGTCCGAGCCAGCGTTGTGCCCAGCGAGCTGCCGTGCCCAGCGGGTCGGTGGCTTCTGTAATAAACCGGCCCTTTCCTACTTTCTGCCCGTGTACTCCTTCAGGGCCCGGGAGGTGCCGCCGGCCTCCCGAATGCACCCCCGCACAGGCGTTACTGCCACCTCCAGCCTTGCTGGCAGCGTGCAGGGTCTGGGGTGGCGACCTGGAGCTACCGTGCCTCCACGTCAGGGACGGTGGTGGGGCAGGACATGGCCACCCTGCCTTCCCTGCTTCCCTTGTCCCTTTTCTCCCCTGAGCATTTTTGGGGTTTGGAGACAAGAAGGTGAGTTTCGCTCTGAGTCCCGCTCCTGCCACCACTTGCAGCACCCCGCCTCAGCCCACCCTCTGTGGTACGCCGGCTGGGGCCTCGGCTGAGCCGTCCTCTCCCAGCTGGTCACTGCGCTGAATGCGGTACCACTTGCTGCTCTGACACAGCTGCCTCAGCCCTGTGCCAGCCCTCGGGGCAGACTCTGAGGAGGCTTGGGTCAGGGCTGAGACGCGGGCCACGCTGGCCCAGGATCCCCAGGCTTCTGCGTGGAGTTGCCCAGGGGCTTAGGAGGCGGCGTTTTCTCAGGGTGGGAGCCTTGCCTGTGGGCTGCTCCTGAGAGCTGGTTGCACCCTGCTGATGTGGTCTGGGGGTGGTGGGGCTGCCCCC
>NW_004524699.1:1351839-1364565 GCF_000260255.1 Octodon degus | reverse complement strand
ACTTAGGTTGAGTCAGGAGCGTCAGAAGTTTGAGGCCTCCTGCCTTGGCAGCTTAGCAAGACCTTGTCTTAAAGCAAAAAAATCAAAAGGGTTGGGGATGTAGCTCAGGGGTAGAGCGCCTTGGGCTTGGTCTCCAGTGCTGTAGAAAGTACCAAACAGGCTCATTTTAGCTTGGATTCTGTACGTTTAGACCTAACAGAAGTACGTGAGAAGCATGTCACTGGGTGCAGGAGACCATGCTGCGTGGGACCCTACCCTGGCTCTGGGCTGTCTGGAACCAACTAAGCAGCATCCCTGGTAGGAATGGGCTGCTGGTCACCATGCCCAGCATGCCAGGCCTGTACCCCAGGCCAGGAGAGAGGAGGAAAAGGAGGAGAAAGGCATTCCTGAGAATTCCCGAGGGCCAGGCACGCAGAGCTGGCCTCCCACACGTGCGGCTGCACTGAGGCCAGGAAGGTGGTGCTCGGTTATCTCTGATGGGCACTCGGCCTGCTGCTGTCTCGCAGCACTTGCTGTTCTCTGTGGGCTGCAGGGCCCAGCCTGCTGGTGGAACCTACTAGCCAAACAAGTCCCCGGGGGAAGGTTTGGAAAGAGAGCTGGACAGCTAGACCTTTACCCAGGATCCCTGGGACTGTCAGGTGGGTGTGGGGCCCAGAGAGGGTGAGGCTGGGTTCTGGGCTCTGCTCCAGGCTGGGCCTTGCCCAAGACCGCCAGAGGACAGGTCATCCCTGTGGGTCATGCAGCAAGGGGGTGGGGCAGAAAGCTCCAATACCACGGGCCATACCACGGCCCTCTCTGGCCGCACTGGTTGGGTGGGCTGGCATCCTGGCCTCACGAGGGATAGTGCTCTGGATCTGAGTCCACCCTGCCCCTGCCTGGGCAGCTCGGGCTCCATGGACAGGAATGGCAGTGCAGGGTTGGGCCTTAGCGTCCAGACCCCATGGTGCCTCCACAGGCTTTACTGTGGCTGGGCGTTGGCAGAGCCACCCCAGGGTAGGAAGGGCACAGAGGGCAGGAGGGGCAGGTGAGTGGGGAGGTCCCCTGCAGACAGGTGAGGGGTGGGGCCCAGGCAGCACAGAGGGGACCGGGCTGCTGAGCCTGGGTCTGGGTCATGGCCAGTGGCTCCTCATGACCCTGGTTGTAGGCTGTGAGTGGCCTAGCAGCCCTGTCCGTTCTGAGTGGACACCAGAGGGGCAAAAGCTAGTATCACACATACCTACACTTCTGAGTCACAGCACAGCAAGCCCAGGGGTCTGTGCACAGGCAGTGGGCAGTTGCCCGTGGCCCATCCACACCCACAGCCTGACAGCAGCTGCTGTGTGTAGGACTTTGGGGATACTGTCACAAAGGAGAAGTGCTGTGGAGGTCCACTCATCTGAGGTCCCTGGAGTCAGAATTGTAGGATATGGAATGGGGTTCTGGGGATGGAGGACACGGGGACAGTGTCGGTTAGTGCAGATGAGTAGCGGTAAGCATGGTGACTGGCACACGTGGGAAGCTGGGCCTGGTGCCACGTGCCCGTGGTGCCAGCCCTGGGAGGACGAGGCGGCGGGATCACGAGTTCCAGCCCAGCATGGGGAACTTAGCACCTTAGTAAGACCCTGGATGAAAATAAAACATAGGGCCAGCGAGAGAGTTCAGTGGACTAAGCACATGCTTAGGCAAACGCAGGGACCAGGATTCGATCCCCAGCACCACGTGCTACACCAGCCCTGCTCCGGGGCACACTGAGCTGGCCACCAAGTCCGGGTGTGGTGGCGCATGCCTGTAATCCCAGCACTCGGCAGGCTGAAAATTTTAGGAGGATCACTAGGAGTCCAAGCTGTGTAGTGAGACCCTGTACCAAATACATAAAAAATGAATAAATAAAAAAGGAACTGGAGCTGCGGCTCCGTGCAAAGGCCCTGGGTGCAGTACTCAGTTCCACAAAAGAAGAGGGGTCTCACCCTCCTCTCCAGGGCTGAGACAGCTCCTGGGCCTAATGCATCGTCATCTGGTCCTGGCCGGCTGTGGAAGAGCCTCTGCTGGAGCCGCATGCTGCAGCAGCACCAGCCTCGGCTGCGTGCCCTTGAACCCAGCCTGGGTTTTCCTGCTCTTGCTTGCTGTGGGCTCCTGCTCGGACCCGGCTCCACCCTGGCACCTCCCGCACAGGCCCTACATCTGGCTTCAGGAGCAGCAGGCATGTGGGAGTGGGGCCTGTGCCGGTCCGCTGGCCCTAAGCAGTACCGCCCGCTCAGTCCACAGAATGCACCCTGCTCCAGAGCCCTTGTCCCCAACATCCACGAGAGCCCAGAGGAGACCTCGGGAGCCAGGCTGCCCAGGTCACCTCATCCAAGGAGAGCGGGCTGTTTGATGTGGCCGGTCCCCTGTCACTGGAAGTGCTGGCACCAGACCAAGCCCACACCAGAGTGTGACCACCACAAGGCTGTGACCCAGGCTGTGTCATGGTCTGGACTGTGCGGGCCGTTGTGTCCCGAGCAGAGGATGAATGTGGCAAGAGCCTGCGCAGCCGCTTGGCTGTGGTCCTACCAGGGTGTGGTGTACCAGCTGACGCTGTGGGTGCAGAGACCAGGATCAGTACAGCGCGCCTTTGGGCATGGCCGCCTGGGCAGTGTCCCAGGGCTGACAAGGGGACTGGTCAGCGCATGCAGCAGAGGAGAGGGAAAGGCGAGGTCCTTGGTGCCAGCGGCCCTGAGGGCTGGTCTGGAGGAGGGCAGTGCTGGCTGCACAGGAGCCTCAGCTGGAGGCCTGATGGCGCGGCTGCTCAGTACGCAGACGTGCGTGAGCAAGCCCCCTTGGCGAGCACTTACACGTCACAGGGAAGAACTCGAGTTTAAATTAACTCATTGGCGCTTGAAGTAAGTCATCCCTCTTCAGCGGCAGAACTGAGCAGGTCAACTCGATGGATCTGGCTACAGTGAGTTCTGTGAGGGCAGGGACTTGGATGACTCGCCCGTCCTCTGGCGGACAGGGCAGCTGCATTTCTAGGGACCCTCGAGCTTGTGGATGGGACCAGGTTCCAGTGGAGGCCACAGGTTGGGGCAGGCTCATGCCCAGTGTCCTTTGCTGCACTTGAAACATGATCCAGAGGGGCCTCGGCACACCATTTTGTTTAGGCTTCGTATCACCTTGGTCCCACTTTGATGGGAGCCCCGGGTGCCACAGCCAAAAGCTGGCACTTGTGTATAGTGAATTTTTGTCTCTTATTGAAGACATAAAAGCCACATTAAGTCTCCCTGTGGGGCTTGGGGACCAAGATCTGCCTCTTTAAGCTTGGCACTAATGTCAGGAGCACATTGGGAAATGAAGTGGGAGTAAGAGATGCCTTCAGGCCACTCAGGGTCAAAAGTAGTGCTCTTGGTTAAGGCATCTGTGAGGCGAGAAAGAAACTCAGAAGAGTTTTTACCAGGTGCTGAGTCAGTTGGGGGGCTTTTGATAATTTATGGCTGTGAGAGAAGTTTTGAGACCTGCTAACTGTGGTTAGGGAAGACTGAGCATGGTTTATCTTGTGGCTGTACTTTTCTGCTGGATGTTGCCAAGTTGAAGTGAGGCCTGGTAATTAAAGATAATTCCTTGCTATCTACAGGGCCAGTTCATCTCAGGATGTACGTCGAAACCAAGCATAGTGCCGCTCCAGGACCAAGACGTGGGTTATCCTCTTGGCCCATCTAGCTTCCTAATTTTTGGTCTCTAAACTTCAGTTGTTGACCACCTAGAAAAGAAGGCTAATTACATTACATTGTAGTGGGAGTAATACACTTAATTATTAAAATTGTATCTGAATATAAGCACCTTGAAATAGAAAGTGTAACCAGAAGACTGTTATTTCTTATCAACCATGGTTGTTTTAGTAGTTAAATCCCTGTAGAATGTTAACAGACAACAGCTATATAGTTTTGGTTTTTTGAAGGAAGAAAAGGTTTATTTAGCTCCCAGTTACTGGACGTTTCGGTCCACACTCAGCGGGCTCCAAGGCAGAGTGGCACACGCAGAGGGCAGCAGTACATGGCGGCAGCAAAGAGCAAGAGGAGCCAGCGAGGAGGAGCACCAACGGTGGCAACAGAGCGCAACATACATTGCCTAGCTTTGCAGAGAAGACCTGGCCTCAGGAGTCCTCCACAGGGTGTAGCATCACGGTCGTGATGACATCGCCCACTCTGCAGGCTGGGGAGATAGCTCAGCAGTCTAAAGTGCCTGCCCGGCACTCGCAAGGGCCTGGAGTCAACGCCCAGCGCTTCATGCCTGGTGGGCCCCGGCCCCACGGGAGTGCCATGCCAGCCACCAGCACTGGGTGTGGTGGTGCACGCCTAGAATCCCAGCACTGGGGAGGCCGAGACAAGAGGATTGCTACAAGTCCAAGCTGCATAGCAAGACCCCGTACCAAATAAAATAAATAAATGTTATTTTATTTTATTTTATTTTTTGTGGTACTGGGGATTGAACTCAGGACCCTGCGCTTGCCAGGCAAGTGCTTATTCTACTGAGCTATCTTCCCGGCCCTAAATAAATTTTAAAAATTAAAAAAAAAAAAAAAATCACCATTTTGCTTAAGCATCTTTAAATGTGATGGCACAGCATATAAGAAGAATTTGCAAAACATAAAACTCATCGTTACTATATTTTTCTTTTAGGTCGAATGTAGTGTACCAAGTTTGAGTGGGAGCAAGCCAACTGAGCAGAGCGTAAGGCTTAGGCGAGGTGGGGCTGAGAGCGACAGCCACAGCCCTGAGAGCTCCCAAGTCCTGGACTGGCGTCCCTCAGTATACCTGCCTCAGGCCAACTTTGCTAGCTTGTATGGCCGTTGGGTATGGTGCCAGGCAGACTGGCTTTACAGGTCTGACCAACTCGGGGGCGGGGGTTGTCTTGCCCAAGGCGTTGGAGAGCACGGCACACCCTCCAGCTTGTAAGTGGGGCCACTGGCCGGCCTGCGACTGCCAAGCAGTGTTGGAATCCTGGCAGTTAAGGTCCTGGGGCCGAGGCAGAGCCCGCGAGCTCGTCCATCTGAAACTTTCTCCGATTCCATCACGGACTTTCCTTCTCTCCCGCTCTAGCAGCTTTGGACCTTTTCTCTTGGCCCAATTGGGACAAGGTCTTGCTGAGTTGACCAAGCTGGCCTTGAATTAGGGAACCTCTTGCTCAGCTTCTGGAGTAGCTGGGGTGACAGCTAGATGCCATCATGCCCGGCTTGTGCCTGTTTTCGTTTGGTAGTTTGGGTTTGGACATTTCATGTGGAGGGAATCCGATCGCGTGTGATGTTCTGTCCCAGTTTCTTTCACCCACGAGGAGGCATGGGCTGGTGTTTTTTGTTTGTTTTGTTTTGTTTTGAGGAATACTGCTCATTCCTTTAAGACCATCCACTGTATGGAGGGACCCATGTGTGTGCCCCTCCCATCCACGCCTGGCTGTGGTGCCCCTTGGCTGCTGACCCGTCTAGTCTGATATCCCTGGAGCCTTTTTGCCATCTTTTTTTGACAGTTGCTCCTAAATACCTGGGTTGCTTAGGTTGGACTTGAACTGATCCTCCTCGCTCAGCCTTCCAGATACACACCTGGCCCCTTGGGGCTTCTGACACAGGGTGTCTCCAAGTTGGAGGGTGGCTGACCTGCAGAACATGTTTACTCCTGCTTTCCATTTCTACAACTGTGCTAAAATGTGCATGAACATTTGCCATGGTGGCCATTTTCAATATTGAGTGAGCAGGGCACACCAGGGCATCCGGGTAACCCTGGGAGCCGGTGGAAGAGCCGCCTCCCACAGCGCTGGGCCGTGCACCCTGCAGTGTGGATCCTGCAGCATGTGGGGCTGTTTGCAGGTGACCTGGGATATTCTCGAGGTCATCACACTCTGGAAGCCCTGGCTGGGAAGACTCAAGAGTCACTGAAGCTAAAATCTGCCCTGTGTGGTAGGGCAGGAGGAGGCCTCATTGCCTAAAGCAGTCAAGCTACCTCAGCCTTAAAATAAACATCCTGCCTGGACATTGCAGGCTATTAGTCGCTAGACAACCTTGTGTCTTATAACTTCATAAAGGTAGAAATAAAGGCTCTTACTGTTGTTTAGGGGCTCGTCTTGCCAAGCAGGCAGACAAGCCCCCACCTGACCCAGCTCTCGTCTTGCCTGTCTTTTCCTCATTCCTGGAAATGAGGAAATGGATCACACTGGGAGACCAACCGATCCCAACTTCTGACACCCAACCGGGACCTGGTACGGGCTAAGTGTGGGCAGCAGGAACACTTCCAAAGAGCGCACACGAGGGAGGGAGGTGAATTGGTCAGTGATAGGTCTTTGCAAGTGCTCGGTGCAGCAAAAAAAAAAACAGGCAGAAGAAAGAGAAAGGGGCTTTATTTTCTTTGAGGACACAGGAGAGAATGTGGGGAAGGATGAGAAATTCTCTCAGTTGGAACAAAGGGAGGCTGAAGCTTTTATGGCCCTTCGCCAGGGCTGGAGTTTGGAGGGGATGTTCAGATACACCTCAGGGAGCTGACGGGGGTCTTCCCTGAGGTGGGGGAAGGGTGGAAGTAAATTACATCTTGGGCTAAGTTGGAGAAGAAGGGGGAGGTGGTCTTGGGAAGACAGGCTTTTGTCTTAAGGGCATCAGCCATATTAGATGACCAGCATGCAGATTTTAACAATTCCTGTAAGGACAGGACCTATCAGCCAGAGCTAGCATTCAGCACAGGCCTGCTTGATACTGGCATATTAAGTGTAAAACTTGTGGATGGAGGCTCACTAGGGCCAGAAACCGGTTCACTTGGGCCCAAAACAGGTTCACTAGGGCCAGAGAAATAAATGAGTATAAAGAAAACAAAAGTTGGAAAGGCCCAGACAACTCAGTGGACTAAAGCACCTGCTTAGGCAGAGCGGCGCAGCCTTTGATCCCCTGCGTGAGCTGAGACAGCGACCAAAACTGGGCATAGTGGCACACGCCTGTAATCCCAGCGCTTGGGAAGCTGAAAACAGTAGGATCACTACGAGTCCAGTCTATGGAGTGAGACCCTGTACTAAAATTTTAAGAGAAAAGAAAAAAAAAAAAATACTTGAGAGAAGCCAAAACAGAAAAAGTTAGATTGAGTTAAAAATAGGTTGGGGCTGGAGAGATAGCTTAGCCGTCTTAAGCGCCTGCCTGGCAAGTGCAAGGACTTGGGTCCAATCCCTGGTACCACATACCATAGTGGCTCTGGAGTCCCAGAACCCCAGGCGTACTGTGCCAGCCACCAAAAACCGGGCACGGTGGCGCACACCTGTAATCCCAGCGCTGCAGAGGCTGAGACAGAAGGATCACATGAGTCCAGGCTGCACAGCAAGACCCTGTACCAAATAAATTATTTTTAAAATAAAATAAAAATGTCTTACACACACAAAACTAAAAATAAGGACAGACAAGAGTTTCAAAACTATAGATGTTTATAGATGTATATAAAAAAAGTTTGTTGCTTTCTTGGCTCTTATACTTACGTTATTATCAAAGACCATCATAAATGACTTAGAGTACTTCTTTTAAAATCAGGCCCCAAATGGAACAAGGAGGGTGAAATAGATACCACACACAGACTTTAAACCTTCTAGCTTTGCTTAGAGAAAAAACCAAGAAGTTCTTTTAAATTGCAAGCAGTTGGTTCCAAGTGACACGCACTGCCAGAGAGAGAGACAAACTGGGTTCGGAGAGGGCGCTGTGGGTTGGTGAGGTAGCTCGGTGGACTAAGCACCTGCGTAGGCAAGTGCAGGGACCAGGGTTGGATCCCAGCACCACGTGCTGTGCTGGCCCCCTCCAGGCGCGCTGAGCCAGCCGGGCACGCTGCCGCGTGCCTGTAATCCCAGCACTCGCGAGGCTGAAAACAGGAGGATCACTGCAAGTGGGAGCTGCATAGTGAGACCCTGTACCAAATACATAATTTAAAAAACAAAACAAAAAAACCAGGACCCCACGCTTCGGTCCTAGGCTAGTCCAGCTAAGATTTTCCAGCTGCCTACACATCTTTTTTTTTTTTTCCCCGGAACCGGGGATTGAACTCAGGCCCTCGCACTTACCAGGAAAGTACTTATTCCACTAAGCCATCTCCCTGGCCCCTGCTTACACATCTTAAAAAAATCCTGCCTAGACATTGTTGCTGTTAGTTGCTAGACAGCCTTGTGTCTTGCAGCTGCATAAAGAACTGAAGGTCCTTGTTTCGGGGGGAGCCACCGCCTAAGCCAGCTCCTGCCCATCTTCTCACTCTGGCCGCTGATTCTCCGATACAGCAGATCACACCGAGAGACCATCTGCTGGAGCACTTGCTGGGAGTGTAATTCTCAGCCCCTCCACATGACCAGCAGTAACGCAGTATGTCCATCTCGTTCAACATTAAAAGACAAGAAGTTTGGCTTGCTGTCCTTAGCCGAAGTAGTTTTTTTTTTTTTTTTTTTTTTTTTTTTTTTTTTTTTTTGCGGAACTGGGGATTGAACTCAGGCCCTTGTGCTTGCGCTTGCCAGGGAAGCGCTTATTCCGCTGAGCCATCTCCCCGGCCCCTGAAGTATTCTTCCTTGAGACCAGAATGTTTCTTTTTGCCCTGGTGGGATGGAACTCCAGGCGTGTGCATGCTGAGCAGAGGCTGCGTCACCTCAAGAATGCACTTGGAGAGCACGACGCGGGGCCTCTGACCAGCTGTGTCCTGCTCAGGGCCACCTGTGGTGGCAGCGCAGGCCTCCAAGGGTGTCGCAAGAAGCCCTCTTCTCTGGAGGGTCTGCTAGACAGCATGATCTGCGCTGTGGCCTTGTGTCACCTGCCTGGTGCAGAGCAGCCATTCATGGGATGAGGCCGAGGCGGGGGACCAGAGCCCAGGAGTGTGTGTCCCAGACACAAGGGCAGCTTCACAATCTTTGGTGTCTCTGCTGCCCGGTGACCCATGACCTCTAGGCAGCTTCTGTGGACACGGTCACTGGAGGGTCACAGGTGGGCCCAGCATCTAATGAACCAAGTTTCAAATTTTATAACCTGTGTGTACATCAAAGCCAAAACTTACTCAGTTTTTTCTGAAATTTTAAGTTCAGCATATGCAATTTTTTTGTCTTTTTGAGGCAGAGTCTTACTGCGCGTCTCTGGCTGGCCTGGAGCTCACTTTGTAGCCCAGGCTGGCCTCAAACTCATGGCAATCCTGCCTCAGCCTCCTGAGTGTGGGATTACAGGCACGTACCAGCACACCTGGCTAGCATATGTATGCACTAAAATATGCACTGTATAAAATCTGACATTTGTGGGGTCGGGGAATTAGCTCAGTAGAATAAGCGCTTGCCTGGCAAGTGCAAGGGCCTGAGTTCAATCCCCAGTTCTAAAAAAAAAAAAAAAAAAAATTGACATTTGCTTTGAGGTGGGGTCTGGCTCTTGCCTAGCTTGGCTTTAAACCCCAAGGACTTCCTCAGCCTGGCCTCCTGCGGAGTCCCCTCTCCAGTAAGGGCCAGGTCTGAACCCCTTCCTGAACCTGTGTTAACTTGGGCCGTGCTTGCAGCCC
Source organism: Octodon degus (assembly GCF_000260255.1). Lineage (NCBI taxonomy): Eukaryota > Metazoa > Chordata > Mammalia > Rodentia > Octodontidae > Octodon > Octodon degus. The sequence continues at coordinate 1,355,083 of NW_004524699.1, read as the reverse complement.
AAGTGTACACTGAAATCTTTTCAGACCACGGCAGTGGGAGGTGCCTGCGTAAGTGGGGGGTGAGCAAGCGTGTCCACATGCACTTTATGGTCTCGCTGTGGGACACACTGGTACAGGGTCTCTCCAGGTTGGTACGTGACTGTCCCTTTTGCAACATCTCCACCTTGTGGCCTTTCTGTTCTTCTGGGTCTTTCTATTTTGTGCTCAGAGTGGTGACAAGAATGGCTGTCCCTTCTCCAGCAGTGGCTTTGCTGGGCATGGCCTGTGGGCCTGGGAGACAGGCTGCCCGCTGTGAGCAGCCTGGTGTGAGGAAAGTGCCCCGGAGAGGCCATACCTCGCTTGTAGGTCAAAACACACAATTTTAGATTTAGGGAATCAGAATTAAAATGGGGAGGTCTCACTTCTGCCTTCACAAAGTTAATAAAGGTGAGGTTTGCCTTTTTTGCTGCTTGGGAACTCACGCGATGCTGCCCCGTGCTCCCCTGGCTCGGGTGGCTGCCCCAGAGCCCCAGTGTGCACTCCGGCCCCTCAGGCACGCGGTCCTCCAAGCCTCCCAGAGGACCTGAATCGGATGGGTGCTCAGACAACCCTACACATGGCCAAGCCTGGCAGGGGCCTGGAAAGCAGACTGAGGGGCTGGAAGAGGGTTTGGGTCCCTCAGAACCCCATGGAGGCGAGGGCAGAGGCAGCATCTGGGGAGCCCCCCAGCCCCGTGGGAGAGCGCACCCGTCACTCGGTGGCTGACGGGGACACTGCCCTGTTGGTGTCAAGGTTTCACTCTCCTCCTGACTGAGGGCTTCAAGGAGTGGCCAGAGGGGAGGTAACTTCTTGAATCTTCAGTCTCCAGGGCTCCTCTGGTCGCTTACCTTGGGTTGCTCACGCAGGCTTGTCCTGTGGCCGAGGCAGAGCCACCTGTGTTTCTGGGCTGAACGTGCCAGCTCCCACGGGAAACATGAGCGAGGGACAGAACGCCTGGCTGAGATTTCCTAAAGGGGTAATGTCTAAATACAAACAAACTCAAATCCCCACACAGAGCCGCACCATCCTCGCCACCGTGTCAGAAGGGCTCTCAACGTGCGGTTCTGCAACCCTGGCCACGGCGCCTGACTGCCGCTTCCTGCTCTCTGGTTTCTACCCCTTGACCTCTGGCTGCTGGGTCCTCTACCCGTCCCCTCCCTTGCATGGTCCAGTGTCACCACCCACCCACACTGGCACTTCCCTCCACAGCTCTGCCCTGGTCAAACCCAGTGACTCCACCTTGTTTTCTGATGTTCTCACTTGGGGGACAGGCTGAGCCGCTGGCTTTCTGTGCACTTCCAGCGTCTCCCAAGGAGATGGTGGAGATGCTGCCAGCGTCGTGCTCCATCCCTGGAGCCCACACGACGTCCTGGGCATCTGTCTCCGCGCTCCCACTCACAGGGCCTCGGTCCTGCCCTCAGCAGCCAGGCTCCTGGCCCCGCTCAGCCTGCTGCCCTCTGGGTTCCTGCTGCTTATGCGACACCAATGGCTGTCTTCCCTCCTTGTCATCAGACTTTCCCTGCTGCGGCATCCAGGGAACAGTCCCACACTTGTCTGCTCTTCGCAGCAAACATACACCTTGGGGTTTCCTGTCCTCCTGTCCCTCCTGTTCCACAAAGCTGCCCATCAGGGATGCTTGCACATCACCCATCCAGTCACGCACCAAGCTCCTGATCCGGCACGACTCCCCTGCCTTGGCTCTCCGACCTGTCCTTAGGATTGCTTTGGACTTAGATAAAACTCATAAATCCCCAGAAAAGCACAAACTATTGAAACTGGCTCAAGAAGACACAGACGATCTGAAAGGCTACGCCAAAGGAAGAGACAGAACCAGTAATCAAAAGGTCATCAATGAAACCCAGAGCCAGAAGGCCTCAATGCTGAATTCGCAGCACCGAAGAACACTTAAAGAACTAGGACCAGTTTTTCATAAGCTTCTGAAATACCTCAGAGAAGGGAACACTTCCCTCTCGTCTGAGGCCAGTAATAACCTAACGCAGAGACCAGAGGCCACAAGGACACTGCAGGCCCACTTCTATCAGGAACGTGGGGGTGAAAATCGGCAACGACGCAGTGAACTGCAGCCGGAAACACGCCCGAAGGTTCAGCCAGTACGCACAGGCGGGGCCGTCACGCAAGGAAAGCCCCACGACCGAACGCGGGTGTCACCCCACGAACGCTCCGGCCCGGGGACCGAGGGGCTCTGGCCCGATGCAGGGCGGCCCCGCCAGTCCGTGGTGGGCTGGCCGTGCCTGCGGTGCAGGGACAGACGACACAGACGACTTGCGCGCCAGGCTGCGGCCAGAGGCCTGCGGCGGGCCGGACGGCGGGACTTGCGGCTGGCGTGGCGGGCCAGAGACGCACGGGGAAGCTCCTGGGAGCCACAGGCGCTCCGCGGGCGCCCCGCAGCCCTGGCGGGACCGTCGCAGGAACGCGGCCGCTCGCGCACGCTCCCCCGCCGGGGACCTGCGGCCGCACCTGCCCGCCGTCCCTCTCCGGGGTCTGCACGCAGCGGCAGCGGCGCGGCGTCCGCCCCTTCCCAGGCTCGCGCGTCGCACGGCTCCTCCTCGCTCGGCTCGGGGCGGGGAGCAGCCCGGCGCCCGGTCCCCGCGCGCGGCCCTCCTCTGGCAAAGGACGGCCGCCAAGCAGAGGCGGAAGCCTCCGGGGGCGGCTCTCCGCTCCGGCCCACGGCGGGGTGGGGGTCCGCGACACCCGAGCTCGGCCCTCGGCACGCGGACGTTCCCTGCGGATCGGCCGGCGCCCGCCGCCGGGGGAGCGACTGGGTCTCCTCCGGCCGCGAGCGGGACCTGTAGCCGGGACGACCAAATCCCAGCGTGGACGTCGACGTGGATTAGGGCAACCCTGGAAACACGCAGGCCACGGGTTCCGAGGGGTTGCTAGGCTCGCAGTGCCCCGGGAAGGGGTGGGACCGGGAGTGCTTACGGCGCCTGCGGAAAGGGGCGGGCCAGCGTGGGGCTGGGGCGGGGCCTCGGGCGGGGCTTACGGCGCCTGCGGAAAGGGGCGGGCCAGCTTGGAGCTGGGGCGGGGCCGCGGGCGGGGCTTACTGCGCCTGCGCAAAGGGGCGGGTCAGCGTGGAGCTGGGCGGGGTCTACTGCGCCTGTGGAAAGGGGCGGGCCAGCGTGGGGCTGGGGCGGGGCCGCGGGCGGAGCCCACTGCGCCTGCGGAAAGGGGCGGGCCAGCGTGGGGCTGGGGCGGGGCCGCGGGC
>NW_004524699.1:1283257-1351190 GCF_000260255.1 Octodon degus | reverse complement strand
GCCCCGGTGGGGAGGTCTTGCGTGCGGGCTGCCCCCGAGGGCCGTCCCGGGCCGCCCCCCACGGTCCTGAGCGCGGCGGGGCCCTCGCGTGGTGGCCGCCGACCCCAGCCGCCTCCTGCAGCCTAGGCTGGCGGGAGCCGGGACGCGGGAGGCCTGCGTTCCCGGGAACAGCGTGGCTTCTCGAGCAGTCCCGTCGGCCGTGCGTTTTGGTAACAGTACTTAGCCAGCTAGGCCGTGGGCTCCCTCGCAGGTAGAAGTTGCTTTGTGCCAGCCGTCGTGATCCCCTTTGGTTAGTTCGGACTGTGAAGAACTAGGTAACCTTGCCGTGGGGTCCCGTTGGTGCGGCCTAATGTGCTTAGTGGATTAAGACGCCCGCTGGTGCCCTGGGAACCCCCAGAGCGGGATGCACTGATGGGCTGCGCCTGTGGGCGCCGCGTTCATCGCAGGTGCTTTTCCTCAGGAGCAAGCTCGAAGGCTCAGTACTGGTGTAGTGGCCTTAATTTGAACTATGCGTTGCCTTGATTCTGGTGGAAAGGTCACGATTCTACAGTACCACTGAGATGTAGGAATAGTACTTTCAGGAAGGGGTCAGCGGACCAGTTTAGAAAGCTTGCTGAGCAGGCATTCTGCTGGAAGTCCTGAGCTGTAGCCCTCGGCCTCCACTTAGTCATCAGGACACTCGGGGCTTAAACACTTAGCTTTGTTTTAAACCTGTTTTGGTGTTGCATAAGCAACAGTTTGGAAATTGACCTTTTTCACTTTTCATTTTTACAGTCGTTGCTTACTGGTTTTGTTAAACCTCAGGTTCTGTGTAGCAGTGGAGAAATGCTGCTTTGGATACAACTTTGTCTGATTTTATGTTATATTTTGTTTTTTTGAGATAGAGTTCTTGGTATGTAGTTCAGGTTAACCTTAAACTCGCATTTGTGCCTCAGCGTGCTGAGTGTTGGGACTACAAGTGTGTACCACCACAGCTGGTTGCTATACCTGATGTTAAAAAGAGTTGATGATGTGCGCATGAAACGCCTCAGAAAGTTACCTGTTGTGTCCCCGGCAGTTAGTGGTACTCACCTCTCAGCAACGTGCTGCAGCAAGATGCCCCCTCCTTGCCACACGCCTCCCACTGACCACGGGTCAGGCTTTGATTTTTCCTTTACTTCACCGCGAATCTTGACTGCACTGTGTTGGGTTTTGCATGGCTTTGCCCTCTTCGTAGTGATGTCTTCCACTCTCCCTGCGCTCCTTTCCACAGTTCTGTAGTATTTCGCGGAAGTCTGTCTCCCTGAGTGTTCTTGCTGTTAAACATGGTGCATCGTGGGCTCAGCTCCTGGGCTTCAGTCCTGCGCGTATTTTTAAGATGGTACGTGTGGGGACGGCTTGGGCCTTGGGATACTTGCAGCGCTTTCAGAAAGCTCTTGCTTTATTTTTAGCAGGGTGAGTGTGGGTTTTCTTTTGTTACATTTGGCCAGAGCATTGGGCTTGGGATCTGTCTGCTATGTAGAGGTAAGTGTTTCTCTTGGCGCTCTCAGGTTAGTGTAGTCCATTGATGGCAAACGTGTTAGAGATTTCGGTGGGCTGAAATACTGGCTCGGCACGCACACCATAGGCTCCCCAGCGATGGTCTGGTCTAGCTGCGCTACCTGATTGCTCGGGAGTACGTGTCGCCTCGTAAGATAAGGAATCAAAAACTTGATACTACTATGGACTTCGAAGTTTTGGGATTGTTAAGAATTGGATATTTGAGGACTAGAAATATGAGTAGGGAGTAAAGGCCAGGCACCAAGCTGGGATTTCATTTATTTTTGAGACAGGGTCTTACTGTGTAATTCAGGCTGCCTTTTTTTTTTTTTTTTTTTTTCCCTTTGGTGGAACAGGGGATTGACCTCAGGCCCTTGTGCTTGCCAGGCAAACACTTATTCTACTGAGCTATCTCCCCGGCCCCCAGGCTGTCTTCAAACTCACTGTGTAGCCCAGGCTGGCCTTGAACTCACTGTGACCCTCCTGTCTGAGGTCCCAGAATGTGGGGGCTGCAGGAGCATGCCACACTTCCAGCTCCATCCTGGCGTTCGAACCTGGAAGTGGCCTTGCTGGTTAGAGGTGCTTGTACTAGCAGAGGGCTTGTCTCCCCATTTTAGCAGTCCAGTTCCCACTTATTTTTGCTAAATGAGGTGTCTGTTTTGTAGCTAGCTTTAGAAGGGAGTAGATACAATTTTATTTTTCATTGAGAAGCCTTCTGAATTTATCAATCTGGGCAGTCCCAATTCAGATGCCTGATGAGACTCAGTTGTGCTCCACTCAACTTGGTATTTGTGCTGTGGTCCTGGGGTATGGCTTGCGGCTGCCCCATGTGAGGTTGGGTCTTACAGGAAGGGTTAGAAAAGGGGTTTGGGCTGGATCGGCACACTCTCTGCCCCTGAAAACTGCCGACTTGGCGCAGGTCTTTGTTTTCTTTGGGAAGCCTCCACTCACAGGTCCCCTGGGTTGCCCTCCTTGAAGGCAGTGCTTTCTGTCTGGGTGCCCAGTGGGGAGTTGGCTGTGGGGGTTGGGGTGGCTTAGGTTCCTCACCCAGCACTCTGTTGTTCCTAGGTTGTGAGGGTGAACCAAACCGCTCTCCTTTGCTGTAGGAATTGAAAGCAGCTGAAACTCCAAGGCTGGCTGCCTGAGGCCGGGCTGCCTTTTTGGCTTGCCTGCAGGAGTGCGGGCCCCTAGGCTGCCATCTGTAGTGAGTGGCGGGCTGGGCGTGCCCCTTTCTGGCTGTGGACATGTGGTCCTCCTCCAGTGTCCTTGGGCTCTGGTGCCATAGCCGAGATTGTGACTGCCCTGGCCTTTTATTTTTAGATTCCCGTTCCATTTTTTGGCCAACTCTTGAGTTTCATTGACAGTCTTAATTGTTACTACCTTTAATTGCAAAAAGCTTTGTGGTTTGGAGACAGGTTAGCCTCAGACGTGCTGTGCCGTACCTCGGTTGGGTGCTGACCTCTCAAGCCTGCCTCCGCCCGAGTGCTGGGGTTATAGGCATGTGCTGCCAAGCCTGGCTGCCACTGTACGTTGTGTATGTGCCCTCAGCTGACGCAGACTTCCGGCCTGGCTGCAGGAGGCGGTGAGGAGAGCGGAGCTCTTGCTGCTCCGCGAGGACCATGCTGAAAGCAGCAGGGAGGTATGGGAAGACTCGGACTAGTTGCAAGCCGTTGCTGTGCGGCTCCTTCCGCACAAGCTGACTGGCCCCTCTGCCCTGAGCTGCCCCTGCCCACCTCTGCACTTCCTTTCCTGCCTCCTGTTTTCCACCCTTGCTAGAGTCATTTTAGCTGCTGATCTGAAAAGCTGGCTGTGGAGGAGGAAACCCTGGCCCAGTGGTCTTGGGAGCAGGGTCCATCCAGGGGAAGTTGTGGCTGGCTGCAGTGTGCTTTGCTTCATTGCTCTGGGGTTCCTGGGGAGCTGTGTGCTGTGACCTCTCCATCCGTGGAGCCCCTCTGGAGCCTGTCACTGGCCTGGGACCTCCCTCCCAGTGAGCCTCTGAACAGCAGCACCTTTGGATTCCAAGTCTGAAGCACTTTGTCCATGTTAGGGGGCGATTTCAGAGAGAGTTTGGAGGGTGTTCTAGTAGTCTTCTGTTCTTGGCAAGGAGAGGGGTGCTCTTTCCTAAGTGAGAGGGACAGAGCGCCTTCAGGTGTGTAGTGCTGTGCTTGGGGCTTGTGCAGTGGAGGAGGAGGGGGAGGACAGAGGGTCTGGGTCTGCCCTGGTGGCTGGGGGAGGCTGAACTCATGATTCTGAGGGGCTTTGGTTTGCGCGGTCTCCTTCCTGTCCTGCTGCCCATCTGGGACACTGACAAGAGCAGAAGTCCAGCTTTACCTCCATCCATTCTCCTTTAGGTCTGAGTTCCTCCGCAGGGCAGGGCCGGCTGCTGTCAGCATGCTTCCGGATGCTCTTGGGCAGACTTCTCAGAGGGGCCACAGCACATTTTGTTCCTGCTTATCCTTAGTAGTCAGCGTTACAGTCAAGACGGAGCCCAGTGTTACAGTCGTGGTCAGTGACAATCTAGTGGCTACTGTGTGTGTCTTTTTTTATTATAGGGGAAAAAAGTGACAAGTTACTGATACCATGTACATGGTAGATTAAAATCTGCACCAGTCTCAGGCACACGAGTAATATGGAGTTCATGTGGGCCTTGGATCTCACCACGGTGCTGCCAGCAGAGAACCTGGGCTCAGAGAGGGAGCGCAGGGAAGGCCAGGCGAGGTTTGTGGGCTCAGTCAGTAGCTAGAGTGGAGGGCGTGAGTGTGCGCGTGCACGCGTGCGTGCGTGCGTGCGTCGGTCCGTCCGTCCGTCCCGGCATGCATCTGTGCACCTGGCAGAGGCAGAGCCCCCCCCCACCCCCCATGAGAGGTGATCTGCAGGTGAGGGACTGGCAATGGTCCCGGCCTGCCTGAGTGCTTGCAGGAAGGTGGGAGGAGCCAGGGCTGAGGGGTGGAGGCAGGAGCCAGGTGGGACAAACTCTAGCTGGGGTCACTGCTGTCACCAGGTTGGAAATCCCAAGGGCTCCCCTCCTGTTGGGATGAGGAAGGCAGATTGACTGGTAAGTGGAAGGGGGATGAGCTGGGGGGGTTGTGGGTAGGGGTGACCTAGGGACCATAGTACCTGCAAAGGGATAGTGATAGTTTCTAGTTTCCTGGCTTTGTTATCACAGGTGGAGAGGTGGCCTTTGATGTCTTGTTTCTTTTTAAAAACATTTTATTTATTTATTTATTTGGTACAGGGTCTCACTACACAGCTCAAATGTGTAGAGATCCTCCTGTCTCAGCCTCCCTAGCACAGTGGCAGGCATGTGGTGCTGGGGATCAAAGTTGAGTCTTTGTGCTTGCCAGGCAGACGCTTAGACTGCTGAACTGTCTCTCTAGCCTGATGTTTTATTTCTGTTGCTGGCTTTTTTTTCCCTCTCCCAGTACTGTGGAGTGAACCCAAGGTCTTTGTATTGAGTTATCCCTAGTCCTTTTTAATTTTTATTTATTTGTTTAATTTAATTTTATTTTTTTGGTGGAATCGGGGGATTGAACTCAGACCCTTGCGCTTGCCAGGCAAGCGCTTATTCTACTGAGCCATCTCCCTGGCCCCTAGTATTTTATTCAGAGAAAGGATCTCGGTAAGTTTCCCGGGCTGGGCTTGAATCTTTGATCCTCCTGCCTCAGTCTCCCAGAGTGCTGCCATTCTAGGCTTGAGACTCCTTCCGCAGCTGACTTTTTGGGTCTGTTTTGGTGGCACTGGGAATTGAGTCAGGGCCTTATGTGTGGTAGGCAAGCACTCCACCACTGAGCTACATCCCCAGCCCCAGCTGACTGCTTTTTTCTCTCTCTCCCTTGCCGCGCCCCCTTTTCTTTCCTTTTAACCTGGAATGGAGCTCAGGACCTTGTGCTTGGCAGGCAGGTGCTTGTGCTGCTGAGCTATATCCCTGGCCCTGAATTTTTTCTTGAAGTGGATATTGGGGATTGAAGGAAGGCCCCCTTTTTATGTAGCTGCTCTTCCTGTGATGCGGGGTTGTGTCCAGATAAAACCATTGAAAATTGGAAGTGTACGTTAGGTCTGTAGTGCTTATAAATTAGCCAGCACTTGGCAGGGTGGCTGTGCCACCCTGGAGGGTCACAGTTGTTTTCCCAGTGACCCTGGCATCGTTTGGCATATGGGCAACCTGAGGGGAGGTCAGAATTGCACATAGTTTCTGCTGAGTGCACATTGCCTTTGTACCACGTGAAGGTTAAAATTCCACACTGCCTTACGGAATCCGCGTAAGCCGTCCCTGAATCAGGATGCGTGGCGTCTCAAGCCCCGTGTAGGGCAGGCTGGGTATACGGGAAGACCACTTGGGGCTACTGAGAGAAGCACAACAGGCAGGAAGGAGAGGGGCCTCCGGGGAGTCTGCTGAGTGTGGCGGGTGAGGACCGAGGGGCATGGCAGCGGGCAGGTGCCAGGGAAGCTGGTGTCTCAGGGACTGCCGGTGTAGGAGGAAGCACAGCCCAGGGGTGATAGAGTATAAACTAGCCAACCCCGGCCCCATTTGCTCCATGTGTGCTGGGGTGCTCTTGCAGTTTTTGAGGGGGAGGGGTCACTTGAAGTTGGGGCTTTCAGTCTCTTTGAAGGCAAGTGCTTACAGCCCACTGGAGGGCGTTTTGTTACTGTTTTTTTGAACAGAGTCTCACTATGCAGTTCAGGCTGGCCTTGAACTCATGGGACTCCATCTGCTTCCGCTTCCCAAGTTTGAGTTCTGGGGTGACAGGCGTGCTTTTCTGTGCCTGGCTCCATTGCACGTGTGAAGTGCAGACTTATTTGGACCTTTGAGAAAGCCCTCTCTACTGAGGTATAATTTGCATGCCCTCAAACCCATGTTTAGGAGTGTAGTTGGGTGAGTTTAAAGGAAGGTGCGTGCTGCTGTGACCATTGCCGCAACTGAGAGAAAGTGCTTTCGTCCTTGTTGAGGTCCCCAGAGTCAGCAGGGCTTCCCGAGCTGGCCCTGGTGCTGCAGAGGCGCCTCTCCGTGGAGTTCCTGCACCTGAGCACACAGCCAGGCCTCGAGCGTCCTCCTCCACACCACGGACTACAGCCATGCGCCGGGAGCGTTGGGCCTCCCCTCGCCCCTCTTCTGCTTTCAGCTTTGGGGAAGTCTCACTGACCGGCCTCAGCCTCCTGGGCAGCAGGGATTGCGGCACGTGCCCCTGCCCCAGCTCGGGTGGCATTTGGAGGTTTCCTGTGAGGGTCCTTTTGTTTGGTGATTGTGCCATTCCTTGGCACAGTTGTCCGCAGTTTACTTCTTTCCCTGTTGGTAGGTGGTGACGTTGCCTCCAGTTTTTCACTATTGCAGATAAGGGTGCTGTGAACATCGTGTGGACAGATGCTTTCTTGAGTCGCCAGATGTGGGCCTCTGGGTCAGTGCACGTGGCCTTGGGAGGAAGTGATTTCCAGAGCAGCGGCATTGGGCTGGGTATGGCGGCTGCTCCGCCGACTGGCTGGCCCTGGCGCTGGCCACTTGTAATTTTAGCGTGTGGGTGGATGGGCAGTGCTGTCTCGCTGTGGCTTAGGGTGCATTTCTTTGGTCACTGATGATGCTGGCCTTAAAAATAAGTTAGTCATCTGAGTACCTGTTTCTGTGAAATACGTTTTATAATCTTGGTCACCTTTAAAAAGTTAAATTTTTTATTGGAAGATAATTGTGTTTAACACACAGCTGTAAGAAATACTGCCGGGGCCCTGGGCACCTTTACGCAGTCTCCCAGGGGCCACTTGGAAAGCTGGAAGAACTGTGAGCCAGGGCTTCCTGCCCCGCACCCGAGCTCAGCCTTGAGGCCGAGCCACGGGCCAGGAGCTGGCCTCCCGGGTTGAGGCGCCCCTCCTCACCCTCAGCGGCTCCTTAGCTGCAGCCCCGTGTTGACGGGTCGCATTGTCATTGTGTCCAGCTCTGTGTACGGTTTTAATGTTTCCCTTGGCGCCTCCTCTGTGACTCACTGGCCTAGTGTGTTTGGGCCACTTGAGCACCTCTGTGTGCGGAGTTCCTAAGTGACCGTGATTCGGTGCTCATTTCTAGGGGTGGGTGAGTGCCCGAATGGGCGCCAGTGGACTTGGCTCTGCCGAGGCCCTCTTCCTGTTCGCAGGCTGTGCCTTCTGGGTGTCTGCGCATGGAGAGGACACTCCGGCCTCCTCGGCCACTTGAGACAAGTGCTGCTCCTGTTCTTCCCTTCCTCACCACCCAGGGGCCCCGCTACAGTGGGGGTGCAGCTCTGGAGTTCTTGTAGACTTCCCTGTTGGGGCTTTGTTGCCATTTCGATTTCTTTTTTTTCTATTTTTGTTGATAGAGGGTCTGGCTACACAGTTTGGACTTGTAGTGATCCCTTGCCTCTGCCTCCCCAGTGCTGGGATTGCAGGCGTGCCCCACCACACCCAGTTTTGGGGCTGGCACTGTGTGCACCAGGTTTTGGGGCCAACACGGCATACCGTACTAGGGATCGAACCGGGTCCTTTCGCTTGCCAGGCAGGTGCTTAGACCGCTGGGTTATTTCCCCAGCCTGTTATTTTAATTTCTAATAAGATAGCATACTCTGGTTTTTATCTTTTAAACTTGTTTAGGTGTGTTATATGGTCTATTTTGGCTTGGTGACTGTTCCATGGGTGTTTGAAAATGTTCATTGTGCTGGCGTGTTGGGCACTGGAAGTTGGACGCAGAGGTCGGTGCCCACTCTGCCCATCTGGCTCACGCGTGAGACCTGGCACTTGCCAGTGTCCCTGACTGTACTTGGAGCTTTCCGTGGTGTTTTTGTCAGCTGTTAGCTGTTTCCTGTATTTTGAGGCTCCCTGGTTTGATGTGTACACAGTGAGGGTTTTGAGGACTTCCTGGTGGATTGGTCTTTTTTCTTCTGAGTCCCTCTGTGTCTTTAGTACTACGCTCTTTTACCAGATGAGACTGTAAGGAGGTGGCACTCCTCTGTGCTTGTGCTTGGTGTGGACCTGCGATCCGCCATGGCCGAGGAAGTGAAGTGGAAGAATACCAGAAATAACTTCTACATTTGAAATTTCATGCACGTTGAGTCACTCACTGAAATCTTGCCTGCTGCCCGGGAGGGGACTCATCCCGGTCCCAGGGCTGTGCTCTGCGGAGGCACGCGCCCGCTGGTCCTGACGTTCACATCTAGTGCCGTGGTGTGCCAGGGTCTCACACCAGAGTGCAGAAAGCAGCAGCGCTGGCCATCTGTCACCACAGTGTCCCCATGGGTAAGGCACTGCCCCTCTTCTGCTTCTTTTTAAATGTTTGCATAGGTTGTTGTTTTGTATCAGCTTACTTTCTAACTCATTTCCATTATTGATGTGAAGTCAGTTTTTGGGACAAGCACGTCATGTCATTTTTTTTTTTTTTTTAAACTTACTTTGCTGTTGTCAGTCTTTTAATTGGTCTGTTTAGATTTATTGTAATTGTTGTTATGTTAGGGCTAAAGTCTCACATTTTGTTTGTTTCTCTTTTTTTCTGTCTTCCCACCCCCACCTCAGATGGGATTGAGCCCAGCGTCTTCTTCACACTGAAGTAATCTCCAGCCTTGCCTGTTTAAATTCCTTGTTTCCCGTTGAGTTGCCCAGGCTGACCTCATATTCGCAGTCCTCCTGTCTAAGTCTCCGGAGTAGCTGGGGTAGCTGGGCTTAGGGCTTGTGGTTTTGGTTTTCATTGTATGAAACTTTAAGAACTCAAAGGCGAAAGGCAGTCTGTGTTTATCCTGACTCTTCATCTTTCTGATCCTCCAAGACTCCTTTTTGCGTGTCCTTTCTCTTGGCTTCCTTTAGCCTCTAGGTTTGCTGGAGACAAATTCTTTTACTTCCCTTCATATGAAATGTCAGTATTTCCCCTGTACTCCTTAAGGGTGGTTTCACTGAATATGGAATTTGTGTTTGAGCAGCATTTTCCTCCAGCACATGAAAGATAGGTGCCGCCTCCATGGCTCCCATCGCTGGCACTGTGTCCCCGGCCACCCAGCCTCCCGCGTGCTTGGAGATGTTTTGCCTTTAACTCTGGAATTCGCTAGGATGGGTCTCAGGCATTCCTGGGGTAGGCAGGCGCTCTGTGTTTTGTCGGGGCTGGGGCCTTGGGCCCAGCAGCTCCCGCAGGCCCCGCCCGCCCCGCGGCTTGCCTGGGTCTGCTAGGGACTGTTGCTCCAGATGTGCTCTCCAGCCCTGCACCTGCCTGGGAGTTTTTAGCTGTGTCTCTGCATTTTCAGCTGGATACTTGTGACTTTTTAAAGCTTTTTTGTTGTTGTTTTGGTTGTTCTCTCCCAGCATATTTATAATTGCTTGTCGAGTCACTTTATGGTAGGTTTTTTTGTTGTTGTTGTTGTTTTTTTTTTTTTTTGGTGCCTGCTCAGCCTGCCTGGGGCAGGGCTGGCATTGCATGTGGTGCCAGGCATCTGAACCGCATCCCTGTGCCTGCTTAAGCGTGCCTAAGCAGGCGCTTCAGACTGCTGGACGCTCTAGCCGACCCTTTACGGTAGTTACTGGAAAGTCTTTGTCAGGTAGGTGTTAGCTGGTTATCGTTTTCTTCAGTGGAGGTTTTCCATTATTTCCTGATCACATGGCTTTTCTGTTAGGAGATGCTGGGCGCTTGAGCCTGGGCCCCGTGTGGGCTGTGGTCTGCGTTGTGTGTGCCTGTTGTTTTCTTTTGGCGGAACCGGGGATTGAACTCAGGCCCTTGCGCTTGCCCAGGAAGGGCTTATTCCACTGAGCCCTCTCCCCGGCCCCTGCACCTGGTTCCTGCTGGTGGGCTCTGTCCCCGGACACAGCTTATGGGCAGCACGGTCCCTGTGGCTAGCCCTGCCGGCCGCTCAGCTGTGTTTGTCGCGTGGGGGCGGAGCCCCAAGCCCGACAGGGAGGAGTGCCTCGTGTCTCTGGGGTGGCCCGCTCACCTGGTGACTCGCTTGCAGTGGGGCAGCCACAGCCCGGTGGGGAACAGCAGTGTAGGAACAACAGCTGGCTCTGTTGTGGGTCCCGGGATTCTTGGTGTTGGCAGTCGGGCCTCCTGTTGGTGCCCTCCCTCACGGGGGTGGGGGGTGGGGCAGGGGAGGGGAGGGCAGGGGGCTTTCCTTGCTCCACCGGGACTCCACAGGCTCTGGCTGGCCTGCCCACGCCCCAGCATTCTCCTTCCTGTGTCCTTAAGCTATTCAGGGCTTGTAGCTGCGCCTGCAGGCAGAGAGGAGGATGGAGTCTGCCGACCTGGTCTGACCAGAGACTCCTGGCGCTTTAGAAAGGGCCTTTGTCTGTGGCCGGCATCAGCACTACTGTGGTGCTCGCCGCGGCTTTCTTTTCTTAGGCCTGCAGGCATTTTGAAGTGCTTCTTGAAGCTGTGATTTGTGAATTTTGCACAAATTGGAAGCTTCTCATCCACATCTACTTAATAAATACTCTTCTGCCCACGTTGGTCTCTTTTCTCTCTGGGCTTTCAGTTCCGTTTTCCTGACACCTGATGCCTGTCCTTTCCCTTCTCTGCACGTTCCCTTCCTGGGTCTCGCGCTCTTCCTCCGGCATGCTCCAAACTCTTTTCTGTCTCCCCTGGGTGTGAGCCACTGCGCGGGCTGCAGAGGTGGCTGCGTGGCTGAGCATGCGCGAGGCCCTGGGTTCAAACTCAGAACCTCCAGAAACACCTGTGGTATAAATTTACCTTTGGTGACTGTTCTTTTCTGTTCCAGAGTTTCTATTTTGTCCCTTAATGTCAAGAGCTTTTCATTTTCTTTTTTTAAAATAGCTTCTCCAGGGCTGGGATAGCTCAGCAGCATAAGTGCCTGCCTGGCATGTGCAAGGTACTGAGTTCGATCCCTGGTACCAAAATAATAAGAATAACAATAAGAAGAATAACAATAAGAAGAATAACAAGAAGAAGAAGAAGAAGAAGAAGAAGAAGAAGAAGAAGAAGAAGAAGAAGAAGAAGAACAACAACAACAACAACAACAACAACAACAACAACAACAACTGGAATAGCTTTCCTTTTCTGCCAGCGTTCTTGCCTGTTTTCTGTCACATTTGACACCATGTCCTTTAGCATCTGTGGCTGTGATTGCTCAGGCTGAGGTCCGTGAGTCTGCTTTTCCTCTGGGCTTTTCAGTCTGGTGGCTGTGGGCACCATCCCTCCTCACGCTCACCCTTGGGGGCTTGCTGCGCTTCCTGGCCCCTGAGCTGGGCTCTGAGCCGTGTGTACCTGGGCATTTCTCTGCCTCATTCCTCCCCTGGCACACACAGGAGGCCTCGGTGTCTCGTGCACCTCCCGGGACGACTGGCTGCGGCTTTATGCCTCCCTCGCTCCCCCTGCAGTCTCTGTTCTGTTGAGTCTGTCAGTGAGTTTTGTGTTGGTTTTGTCTTTTTCAGTTCAAGAATTTTTTTATTTTTTATGTATTTAGTATAGGGCCTACAGGGCCTCTCCGTAGATTGGCTCATAGTGATTCTCCTGTTTTCAGCCCCCCAAGCGCTAGGATTGCAGGCACACACCGCCACGCCCAGTCTCAATCCCATCTCAGCACACCTCAGAGACGGGGACAGGGACCCAACCCCAGCTGCTGCGTCAGTTCAGGAATTGTGATTAATGTCTTTCAGTTTTCTTTCTGTGTTGAGCTCTTGTGTTTCATCACCTGCCTCTTTCTAGGTATTTGCATGCTCTGCTGCTTTATGCCAGTTTACTTTCTGACCTGCTGCCGTCACTGACGTGAAACGAGCGTCTCTTTCCTCAGTAGCATGCCTGCAGCTGGTGGAGCCGGCTGCCTTAGCGCGGCGGCAGCCCAGCGCCTGGGTCCTCGCGGGCTTGGCCTGCTCCATTGACTTCCCCCGACTGTGGGCCATGTTTTCCTGGTTCTTTGTGTCAAGTGGCTGCGGATGGCGTCCTGGATATTTGTGTTCGGAAGCTTTTGGGAGTAATCTGAGAGGCCTGAGTGCAGATAGGCCTTTCTGCAGTGGGACTGACCCTTGTTCCAGTAGGTGCTGGGAGCCAGTGGCCCGTCCTGCGCTTGCCTCAGCTGCAGGCTCCGTGGCCTCTGGAGAGCCAGTCTGTGTCACCTGTTTCCTGCCACTACCCAGAGCATGGGGGAGGCCACTGGGCAGGCCGTGGGACCCTTTCTTTGTCATTAGGCACTGGCAAAAGGCTTGAAAACAGTTGCACTTCTTTCCCTCCCCTTCAGATCTGGATTTGCCTCCCAGGAGAGAAGGCTGACACCTAGGTAGAGCGGCGGCCAGGGGCACCTTCCTCCGGCTGGCTGGCGAGTGCCATGTCCTATGCCAGCGGAGCCTCAGTGCAGCATCTGTGTGCACCGCCCTCCTGTCTGTGGCAGAGACCCTTGAACGAGGGGCCCTCTGCCCTCCCCTCGCTCTGGGAGACTTCCTGTCTTCTGGGCCTCGCTCTCGCTTCGGCTGTCGGGCCAGGGTTCTCAGGTGTCTTGTTCTCTTTCTGTGTGCTGGCATTGGATACCTTGGCCAACTCGTGTGGCGGTGCTTCCTTGGGGCTGCCAGTGGTGCCCTTTCAGGGAGCCCCCGGGCACAGGGATCTTGGTGTGCATTTGGACTCCCCTGGCCCCTTTGTTTCCTTATAACCGGGGAGGTATCTTTCTCTGCTGGGCCTGGCCTTTTTTTAGGGGGTATGAGGAATTAAACTCAGGACCTTGCACTTGCCAGGCAGGCCCTGTGCTGCTGAGCTATCTCCCTGGCTTGGGCCTGGCTGTTTAGAAGAGCTGTGCTGTGCCTGCTGGGCTGGGGATGGGCATGGGGGATGGGCAGCAGCTCAGTAGTAGACTCTGAGTCCCTCCTTTTGGCTCCCCTGTCCTGCTCCGTGTCTGGGCTCCTGGCCCGAGCTCCAGGGTAAAGTCAGGGCAGCCTAGGGCAGGCGGGACGGCTATGCTGGCTCCCGCCTGTCTTTCTGTTCTCAGGCACTGGGTGCCTTCTGCTGTGGTCTTTGGGTTCCCTGCGCACTGGGCTGCTTTTCTGCCCCCTCCAGTGCCTGTCCTCTCTTCAGAGCACATTGCAGTAATCCTCTAAAGTCTTGGTTGGACAATTCCGACATTCGGTTCATGTCTGTCAATTGCTTTTCTCTTGAGTTACAGGTTTTCTTGTGTTTGCTTTTCTCGTTTGCTGAGGGATTTGGAGAATATCCACCCACTTCTTTTTTTGGTACTGGGAATCGAACTCAGGACTTCACTCTTGCCAGGCAGGTACGTGTGCCACTGAGCTATCTCCCCTGCACTGTTGAGGGATTTGGGAGGTACAGAGAGGTGCAGTGGCCACTTGGCTCAGCACATTTTGCAGCTCTGTGGGACCTGTTAGGAACTGGGATGCTGGTGTTCTGTTTCGCCACTGTCCCCCAGCCCCAGGAGTCGCAGGGCACTGCTGGCGGGTCTTCCCAGCCAGGCCCTCCTGGCGGGCACCAGGTGAGATGCAGGCTGTGGGCTGCCTGTGCCCTCACGGCTATCACCGTGGCTACCGCAGGTTTCATGTCATGCATGGGCAGAGGTCCCCTCACCCCTCCTTGGGATGCCTTCCTGGCCCAGCTCGAAGCCGAAGTTTGCACTTTCACGCCTGTGCCTGTGCAGCACGGAGGCGCCTCACCAGGTGCCTCGCTTCTGCCACTGGGGCACGGGGTTGTGGCTCCCCATGGTACCTGTCGGTGCGTGGGTGTGGCCCTGCTGTGGCCGGGCCAACTTTTCACTTTTACTTTTATTGTTGTCATGGTTCTGTGACTCAGACTCGGGCCTGGGCATCCAAGCAAATGGCCCCCACGGGCTGCAGCCCCAGCTTCTGGTCCGGGGCCTGCAGGCACATGCCACGGGCCTGGCTTGGGGGCAGCTTGGCTTTTTTTCCGTTGGGGTACAGTAGTGGTGGTCTGGAGTCAAAGGATCTCCAGCCGCTGCCTCTTGGAGGCCCCTTCTGCTTGCCTTCTCCTGCCTGAGCATCACTGTACCATTGTGTTCCAGGGCTGATGGCACCAAGCCCGCTCCCCTGGCACAAGAGCCGTGGGGCTCTGCGCGCGGCTGGCACTTGCTGGGAGGAGCTGGGGCTAGTGTGGGCACGTCCACCGCAGCCCTGCTCAGGCGCAGGGTGGCTGAGGGCAGCTGCTGCCTTGAGTGTGTAAGAGAGACACCAGGGATGAGGAGGATGCTGAGACCCGCTGCGTGGTCACCGTGCTGTGCTGCATCCGCTCCAGGGGCCCAGTGTGGGCGAGTGGTCTGGTCCTCACACAGCCCGGCAGGTGGAGGCCTCTCGTGTCCCAAGCTCCCCGGTGGGGTTTAAGGTTTGGAGGCCAGGCAAGAGCACAGCGGGAACTGGGTCCACTGTTGGCTGCAGTCCCCACATTGGCTCCAGGCTTGTCCGCACCCTTGCCCCCTTCAGAGCACCTTTCCCGCTCCGGCAGGTTGTGCCCCGGCGAAATGCAGCCAGCAGAGCAGAGCAAGAGCTTCCGGAGAGGTGTGGCCAGTGCCCTTGTGCTGTGTCCCGTCCCCGGGGCCTGCGATGGCTGCACCTCCTGGCCCGGGACTCTCCCACTGCTCGGCCCAGGTGGCGTTTGGCCCTCAGCCCGTAGTCTGTCTCTTCAGTGTTGCTGGGTGGCCCCTCTGAGAGGTGGCCTGCCTCCCTCTGAGCTGTGCAGCGCCGTGGTCGTGCCCAGCCACTGTAGTTCCTCTCTTTGGCCTCTCTCCTGGGCCCACCTGACACGGTCTGCTCTGCAGGCCTCCTCTGCCCTCCGACTGGGAGACAGCCTCCGGGGTATTGTCTTATTTATCTGTTTTCTTTCTTTCTCTCCCCCCTCCCCCAGTACCAGGGATTGAACTCAGGACCTTGTGCTTGCCAGGCAAACACTGTCCTTCCTCCGTGGGTACTGTGTTCATATATGGTAGGTGCCAAGTGCCACCCCTTTGGCCTGTGCCTCTGATTCCTGATGATGGCATTCCTCTGATGCCTGCCCCGGCTGAGCTCCTGCCCGTGGCAGCTCCTTCCCTGTCAGCTCCCGGCTGCTGGCTCCTACCGTGTCTCGGCCAGCAGGGCGTCTTTCCATGTAGTTAGTGCTCACACTTCTCTGGCTGAGAGACGGACGCTTCTGCTTCCTTCCCAGGCCCCTCGCTCTCCTCAGCCCAGAACCGCCACCCGCGTCCAGACCTGCCCTCCACTCTGAGCAAGAACAGCAGCAGATAGTGTGATTTCTTTTTTTCTCTTTTTTTTTGTGGTACCAGGGATTGAACTTGGGACTTTGTGCTTGCCAGGTGGGTGCTTACGCTGCTGAGCTATCTCCCTGGCCCCAAAGCAGCACACAGAGTTTTCCTGCCCTCCAACTTCTGCTCCTGAGCAGCCTGGCCTGTCTGTCCTCACCACATGCGTGCAGAGCACCTGACCCTGATCACCCAGACAGCTCTGCAGCGAGGGCGGTGGGTGCTCGGCTGAGGACTTGCTAAAGGAACGGGGAGACACTGAGTTTGTCCCTCCTGTGTGGATATGCGGAGTCACGCTTAGGTTGCTAGGCCACCCCTGGCCTGTGTCTGTGTGGTGCCCCCACACCCTGTGGGTGGGGTGTGTTGGCGTCTTTGTCCTTGTTGGAGCCTGGGCCTGAGTGCTGCGGCTCTTAGACCTCACCTCTCTGTTATCTTCCTACTCTTCCTGGCTTACCCAGGTGCTCAGTAGTCGTTGAACAATTCTGCTTCATTGGGTTTTAGAAGAAATGGAAAGTAAGTCACCAGAAAGATACTCCAGGCGTTTACAGAGCTGACTTAAAAATAGCTGTTGACTGATAAATTGGAAACATCAGGTTCTTGGTGCCTGCGCTCCACATCTGAGGGCCTGGTGGATGTGAGGGGTGTGGCTGGCCCATCCCCGAGCAAGCTGGCTTCTGTGGCTGAGGCGGAGGGAGTGTGCGGAGGACCTTGGGTGCAGAGCTCTCCTGGGCCTGTACCCTGGATCTCGGAGCTCCTGTGGTGAATCGGAAGCATGGGTGGCTTCCCTGACTCATGTGCACGCAGGATTCAGAGTTGAAATGACCCAGGGAAGCATTTCTTTTTTTTTTTTTTTAAAGTTTATTTATTCATTTTGTGTGTGTGTGGCCAGCTCAGCCCACCAGGGGGCGGGGCTGGCTGGCATGTGGTGGTGGGGGATTGAACCGCGGTCCCTGTTCTTAGCTTAGCTTGTTCTCAGTGGGTGCTTTAGACCACTGAGCCATCTCACCAGCCCAGGGAAGCATTTCTGCTGGACGGATGGTGGGTTTAAGAGGCCCTGCCAGGTCAAGCCTTCCCTCCTGTCAGCTCCAGCACTCACGCTGGGTGTCTCTTCACCCTGTGGCCTCCGGCTGTAGCAGCTGCTCTGGGGCCTCCTCACTTCCATTGAAGGCCAGCTTTGCTGAGCCTGTGTCCCCGTCCTGTCCTGTGTCTCAACCCCCACCGCCAGCACCCAGAGAGGCAGGACCCTGTGCAGTCTTAAGGAGCTCTCCTAGGGTGGAGCCTTCCCAGTTGTCCCTGCAAGAGTGGAGAGTGACCTGGGCCAGCCAGTGGGGCTTGGTGTCCTGGATGTCACGTGGACTTGTCACATGGCAAGATCACGGGTGGCTCCTGGAAGGGCCAGGGCCAGGGCCAGAGTGTGCACTTGGTGATTGCTGCACATCTGGAGCCTTCCAAGTCATTAGGTGGAATGGGGTCCCCTGGGGTGGGAAGTAGGATGTGTCCCTTGCTGTCTTTGGAAAAGAGCGACCCAGGCAGCGGTGTTGCCAAAGGAGAGTGGAGGAAGGCGGTGGTTGCTGTGACCTGGAGCCACTGGGCTGCTGCTGCAAGCACATCCTCTTCGTGGTGGCCACGAGAGCTTCTTAGGCCTTGGCTGGGTCACGGGACTCTTGGCCCCATGCCCGTCCCTGACTTCCACCTGTTTAGTCGGACTCGCTCTGTGTGGTGCCGTCTGTCTCTGGCTACTGTGGCTCCCGCATGTGAGGTGGCTCCTGCCCTCATGTCATTGCAGAAGGCAGAGGCCTGAGCTTATGCTGCTCGCTGAGCTGCTGCCTTCTGCTGTTGCTTTGGTCCCATTCAAAACTGCGGTAATTTCAGGGTAGGCAGCTACCCCGTGTGCTCAGGACTGTGGGGTTCAGCCTAGTGACACCATCGAGCCTGGGAAGGCTGCGGCTCCTGCAGGGTTGCCATGGTGACCAGATGAGAGGTGCAGCACGGTGATTCAGAACCACAGCATGTGTGGACGCTGGCCTCGCTGTTCAGAAAGGAACCCAAGGAGGTGTGAGGAATGCGGGGCAGGGGCGGGTCCACACACCCACAGTTAGATTCAGGCTCAAAAAATAGCACTGGGAGGAGGAAAGGAGCAGAGAGGGTGTGCTGCTGAGGGGCTGAAGTGCCGCTGCTCTGCTCAGTGGCCACGCACCCTGGACCTGGTAGGTGCTGGAGGATGTGGGTGTCCAGGTGGCGTAAACAGCGCCAGTGTCCCTGGCTGCTTCTGGGCTGGTTGTATGTGGGCTTTCCTCAGCCCCCTTCCCGGAGGTGGTGACTTTCTAGACACATCTGGAGGTTTGGGCAGTTCCAGAAGGCACTGGGGTGCTACAGTCCCGGCAGAGCGTGTGGCCAGCTGGGTGCTGGGTAGGAGCTTCCTGCAGGACTTGTCTTGCAGATTCCTGTGAAGGGCACAGTGGGGAGGCTCAAGGGGCTGGAGCGATGTAGTGCACTTGCCTGCACGTCTGGGTGGTGCTGTGTGTGCGTGTGTACATGCCTGGAGTGTCAGGCAGCGCAAGAGCAGGTTGTGTGGATGCAGTTGGGCTCTTCTCAAGCCTTAAGCATGGCTCCTGCCTCCCTGCCTGTGACATGGGGAACTCTTCCTCATCCCGACTGGATGAAGGGAATGGGTTTTGTGTAGAGGTGACTGCTGCTTGGCCAGAGCAGAAGGAAAGGCGATGGCTGCTGTCCTGCTGCCCCTGAGGTTGCAGCGGCACCAGCCGGGCTGCTGCTGTGGTAAAGACTGGCTGTTTGGTCCAGCTGTGCCCTCCATCCTGAGGCTAGAAGGCCATGCCGATGCCTCCTCAGGGCGTGAGGTGGTGACGACTGCACCCCATTTTCTCTGCCCCCCGTCACCAAGTCTGGGTCTTTGGGCGAGCTGCAGTTGTGAGTATGACACACTGGCGTCTGTCGCTGCAGTGTCCCAGATCTTCACACCTGGCAGTGGTCCAGTTTGTGGGTCGCAGCTTTGCCAGGGCTGCCGAGAGGCTGCCCTTGTCTGTCCTGGGCCCGGACGTCCGTGTGCCTGTGCTTCGCTCACAGGTGCTCTCTCCTGTCCTAGACAACATCCCTGAAGATCTCCGAGACCCCTTCTACACTGACCAGTATGAGCAGGAGCACATCAAGCCGCCCGTCATCAAGCTGCTCCTCTCCAGTGAGCTCTACTGCCGCGTCTGCAGCCTCATCCTCAAAGGGGACCAGGCAGCTGCCTTACAGGGACACCAGTCGGTCATCCAGGCCCTGTCCCAGAAGGGCATCTACGTGATGGAGAGTGATGACACCCCAGTGACTGACACTGACCTTGGCCAGGCCCCCATAAAGATGGTGAGTGTCCGGCGAGGCAGCATGCTCCTGCCTCAGCACATGACCCTTGCAGACTTCAAGCAGGAGCTGCTTCTGTTGCGCTCTTTCTCTGTGAATGCTGTAATGCCGAGGTCGTGGCTCGGCACTGGATGGTTACGTGCCACATCAGCCCCTGTGGTTCTGTGACTCAGTGATCGAGCCCATTGTGTGGGAAGGCTGCAAGTGTAAATGTGGGCATTTTCCCGCCTGAATCTGTTGGCCCTTCCCTCCGTGTCTAAAGCCTGGCTGCTCCTGCTGCTGCATGTCCTGCTCAAGGCTCTGAGCAGCAGTGCTCTTCACAGGCTCTTGTGCTCAGTGGTTTGAGGGTAGAGGGTGTGGTGAAGTCCCTTGCTTAGAAGAGAGGGCCCGAGGGCAGCTCTCCTGTGGAGGTGTCCCTGCTCCCAGGGGTGTGGCTGGGCTGCTGGAGTGGGGAGGTGAGGGAGCCAAGTTCCACTCCATGCTGGCCCTGTGGCTCTGCATCCTGCGCTTCCGGCCCTTCTTGAGGCCGAGGAAGCGAGGGGATGTGTGGGGCAGCGAGAGAGGAGCAAGTCTGGGTGGGACCCTTTCCCTGGGGCCCCCTGGGTAGAGGAGCTGTGCGGTGCCAGTTGTGTCCCTGCCCCCAGAGTGCCCACATGGCCATGGTGGACGCCCTGATGATGGCCTACACGGTGGAAATGATCAGCATCGAGAAGGTGGTGGCCAGCGTTAAGCGCTTCTCCACGTTCAGCGCCTCGAAAGAGCTGCCCTATGACCTCGAGGATGCCATGGTGTTCTGGATCAACAAGGTGGGTGCCCCTGGCCCCCAGCAGTGTGCTCCTTGTCCCTCGCTCTGGACCTGCTGCTTGGTCCTGGGCCCACAGTGGGAAAGCCGTACACATCCTGGGTGTCCAGAGCGAGTCGAGGGCTGGGTGATAGCTTGGCAGCAGAATCACCCGAGTTTGGTCCCTGGTATCTCATGCTGTGCCAGCCCCAGAACCCTGGGTGTGCTGGGTGTGGTGGTGCATGCCTATAATCCCAGAGCGGGGGCAGCTGAGACCAGAGAATCGCTATGAGTCCAAGCTGCGCAGTGAGACCCTGTATCAACAACAACGAAGAAGTGTGGGGCAAGAGGAAGTAGACTTGAGTTGCAGTGCAGACATGATGACAGCAAACAGCGAATTTTTCTTCTTCAGCCCCCGTGTGCAGTAGGTGCATTCCCTTTTAGAAGAATTTTCCTAAACACCACTTTCTCCTTTTACACGTGGAAGCGTAGTGTAGTCTGCACAGTGCGCCAGTGTATGCCATGTAATTATTTGGGAGCAAAGCTTAACACAGCTCTTGGGTAATGAGCACCCTTGTCTGCAAAACTGTGTTCAAAATGAGCGTTGGGCTTCGGAGACAAGAGCATGAGGCCCCAGGTAAAGCTTTCTCAGCGAGCTTGAGAAAGACGCGTGCCCCCTGGGGACATTGTGCAGGCAAGTGCCAGTCAGGCCCATGGCTCCCGCAGCCCCTGCTGTGATGGGGGTGTCTGTCTGTCGAGGGAAGGCTTGGACCTGGACTTCCACTCAGACGCTGGTCTGCTCTTGAAGTAGAGGGTTTGAGGAATGGACACCATTCACCCCTGAGAGCCTACAAAGGCGGAAAACCTGGCTAGGCCTCAGCAGAGAGCTCTGGGTCCCGGGCAGACCTGGGTGCCGCCGGGTGTGCGCACCTGAAGGGGTTTGGCTTAAAAATGGCTCTTTTGAGCCTGGCATAGCGGGACACATTTGTGATCCCAACACTGGGAGGTTGAGGCAGGAGGACTGCAAGTTTGAGCCCAGCTTGGGCAGCTTACCCTCAAAATAAAAAATTCAGGAAGTGGGGCTGGAGATGCAGCTCAGCGCGAGGCCTCAGGTACACGCCCCTGCTGGCCTCAGGACTGAGACACGTTTTCACGGACACTCTGAGCGACCCTGAGCGGGCTTTCTGCGTCCCTGGCAGGAGCGTCCTGGGGCAGAACATGGACTTCAGCACTCTGTCACGGCTCCTGGTAGTTCCCCCTGTTACAAGAGAAATAGTGTGGTGACGATAGAGAACTTAGCCACTGCGTATGAGTGACAAGACGGTGTATAAACTGCCTGCCGCTTGGTGTCTGTAAAGGCAGGTGGCGTTTGCTGCCCCTGCAGCGAATTTGCCTGCGTGTAGCACGCAGGCGAGGTACACAGCTGGAGCTCACCGAGGAGGCGCGGCCTGCAGAAGCCAGGCTGGCCGGCGAGGTGCTGGGAGTGCCTGCCCGGAACCGCAGCTTGCTTCTGCCGTGACTTCCGCCTGGGGAGCAGCGGAGATGGCTGAGCGGAGGAAGTGCCACTTGGCAGGGGCAAGGTCCTGAGCTCAGTCCCTGGCACCACAGGAAAAAAGAAAAAGAAAGAAAATAGTTGATTTTTGCCGATTGTTTGCTTGTGTTTTACCGGGTCTGGCCGTGAAGGTGGTGCCGTTCTTCTCACCTTACAGTGTGTGCATATCTTTTCTGTGTTTTCCCAGCAACTGGATATTGTTTAAAAACACTTGCAAAAACAACCAAACCACTTGCCAGTTTGAAGGTGAGCAGCTTCGTCACCGACGAGGTTGAAGTCGGGCTGTCTCAGCCCTTCCTCACCGTCTTACTGTGGCTCAGGGCGGGAGGTGCCTTCGTTTCCTCTTTGGTCGGGTTGCTTATGTGTTTCCAGATCACTATCCTAGGCCATTGGTGACAAACCTACGGCACTCGTGTTATATTTCTTTTAAGACACAATATGTTAACGACAGGTGACGTGCTTCAGCATCGGGGTTTAATGGCAGCGTTGGTGCTCTGAGGGCGCCGTCGGCTGTCCTTTCTGAAGGGCTGCTCATCACTGGCCCGGGTTCCCGCCCGGGAGCCCGTGCCTGCCGCGTGTGCAGGTGGTCTCCACTTTCCTCATGTGTTGATTCTGGCTTCTTCCTCCTTCTATAGTGTTTAATTGTCTATGTGGCCCAGGTTGGCTCCTGGCGTTAAGTGGCCATAACCTTCCTGTGTCATCTACCCAAGTGGCCGGGACCACAGAGGTGCACAATATTTTAAACACATTGTGCTTCTGGGTGCATGTTCAGGTATTTTACCCAGATTTTCGTAAGGTTTTCTTGACGTTGCCAAGTCGTATGTGGATATTGGGAATGAAGAGTGCAAGGTCTGTGTGGGGAGCATCTTCCCCATCTCGTCTGCTTTCTGGTTTCGTAGTAGAAGTCGTGCTGCTGAGATTCTGCGTCCTGGCTCTGGCATCCCCATCTGAGAAGTCTCTGCCTGCCCAGGCAGGGCAGGACAGGCCTCTGCCTCCTTGCAGCAGCGTGTGGCTCCGTGCAGGGGCAGGCGTGGCGCGTGCACCTCTGTGCACAGGGCAGCGATTGCCCCATCCTGACCCTAGACATTTTGGGGGCAGGTTTGTTGAGCATTTGTTGAGCCACTTCTGTGTGTCCTCTCAGGGATGTTTGTCCTTTGATTGGTGTAACTAGTCTCCTGCCATTGTCAGGTAAACTGGCTTATGCGAACTATAACCTGGTAATACTAATCTGGATGAACTGCAACCCTTTTTGCTAAGAAGCTATTACTTAGCTACTACATCTTATTGGCTGTAGCAAGCCAAGTATCATACCACTTTAGACTTTTTAGTGGCATGGGAAGCACAAACTGCACTTGGGAGAAGCGGAGAGGTCCAGCCAGCTCAGAGGAGGTAAAACTCCAAATTCTGAGCCATGGGGACAGATTACAGAGCTTTTTAAGAGTCTGTGGCAGGAAAAGAGATGCAGGTGAAGCTGCAGAACAAAGGCACTTACTCAAATTAACAGGCCAGTGGGGAATCAGGTGACAGGCGGAGGAAGGCGCCTTGAGGCGCAGGAGCTGTTGTAATCCAAGGCTAAAATCATGGTCAGAGCCCATCATCATCTGGTGGGCGGGGTGGGGGTGTCCCCAGATGGGTTATTTTCCTGTCTCGTTATCTACATGACCACATGAATTTTAATTTTGTTTTTTGAGACAGGGTCTTGCTGTGCAGTCCAGGCTGGCCTTGAGCTCACAGCGACCCTGCCTCAGCCTCCTGAGTGCTGGGATTACAGGTGTGCACTACCACCGGCCTGGTACTGCGGTTTCTAGAGTCTGTTTGTGCGGTACATAATGGTGGCCATCATCGTGGGGACTTGGTGCTGCACAGATTACACCTTTGTTCTTTTCCTCCCCTCCCCTACACTCTGCTGAACTGGAGGCTGAGGCAGGAGGATCATTGTGAGTTCGAGGCCCCCCTGGGCTACACAGTGAGATGAAGGCCAGCCTGAACTGCATAGCAAGACTGTGTCTCAAACAACCAAGAACTGAAACCAGTTAGAGCTGCTAACCTCTCTCCCCTGCTTTCGCTGTTTCACACCTGCACCCTCATCGCCACGCCAGGGACTAGCCCAGGGCCTTGCGGGAAGCTCTGGACCGCCGAGCCGTGCCCCGGCCTGCGCATCGTTGTGGGCTGTGTGCTGCATTCGCACCCCAAGGTGTCCTCGGCTGTGTGCTGCATTCGCACCCCAAGGTGTCCTCGGCTGCTCCTGTAGGCTCTTGTGTGTCACTGGGTCGTCTGGAACGCTTCCGTTGGAGGTTTACTTTTTGAGGCAAGGTCTCTGAACTCCTGTCTAGCTTCCCAGGTAGCACTGTACGCTTGCCATTGCGCCCGGGGGTGCTTGTCTAATTTTGAATATTTGGAAGAAAGTTCCAGATGCCTCTAGGTGTTTCGTTTCTAGTTGATTCTGTGGCTAGAAAAGGTGCGCCGTGTGTGTGTGAGACTCACACTGTGTCTCTGACCGTCAGTCCTAGTGGCCGTGGGTGGCGGCTGTGGTCACCACAGCCTCGCAGTCCTCCACCTCCTGTCCCTGTCAGCCAGGTGCTCTGAGGAGGAGAGACACTGGGGTCAGCAGCTTTGGCTGTGTTCGCTTCGTGGCTCCATTCTGTTGGGTTTGCTTATCTGGGGTTCGGAGTAGTCTTCGGGGGCTCTGCTGCTCCGGCGAGCTTCCCCTTAGTCACCAGTGATTCTCCCGCCCTAGAAATCTTGCGAGCGGCTTCTGTAGGGCTTTCTAATGAAGACACGTTCCTTCCTTTTCAACTGTTACTTTTAGCCTCTCGTCTGTCCATGTAAAATGAGTTGCCTGTGTTGAGAGCGCTTGGCCTGTGACATGCCAGGTTATACCCAGTCTGCTTTCCGCCCGCATCTCGTGGCTCTCCTCTGCGCCCACTCACTGGGGCTGAGTGTCTTTAGAACCCTGTTCCGTCGCTCACTGGCAGGGCTGCAGCTCGGGCCGTCTGGGCCTCCTGGGCCTGGTCGCGCTGCACCCTGCATCTCCCTGGTTCTGGCAGCTGTCACCTTTCATTTGGTTTTATTATTTTAGCTTTTAGCTATTATCTTTTAAGGTAGTTAAAAATCAAGAATAGAAGTCTTTAGGATTTTCCTCTTTTTTTTATGCTTGATACAGGGTTTCTGTATGTCGTTTAGGGTAGCCTTGAACTTACTCTGTAGCCCAGGCTGGTCTCAGACTTGCAGTGATCCCCCTGCCTCAGCCTCATGAGCGCTAGGATTAGCCTCATGGCCAGCCTTAGCTTTTTTTTTTAATATTTATATTTTTTATTTATTTTTTATGAGCAGAGTATATTTATTGAGGGAAAGAAAGCTCCTGTCTAAGAGAGGGACAGGAATAGGCCCAAGCGGGTTGTTCCTGGCTTTTTAAAAATAGCTCAAAATACTTAATTTTTTTGGCTTCATGACTGATTTATATTCTTAAGAGTTACTGTAATATCAAAGGGGTTTTTTTTTTTTTTTTTTTTTTTTTTTTTTTTTTGGTCTTTTTGAGATAGGGTCTCACTATGCAGTTCAGGCTGGCCTTGAGCTTACTTCGTACCAGGCTGGTCTGGAACTCACAATGGTCCTCCTGCCTCAGCCTCTCCAGTGCTGGGATTACAGGCGTAGCCACCATGCCCAGCCATACTTTCTGCTTTATTAAAACCCTCCTTTCTTGCCTTCTTCCTGGGACTTTAGTGCCCATAGTTTCATAATGTCATGCATTGGTCTTTTAGAGGATGGCTTTGCTGAGTGTCCAGGTCCCCGGATCTCAGACTTCCGTGACAGCGTGCAGTGCCACGTGGTAGCTCACCACTGACCTCAGCAGAGGAGTCTTTCTGTACTAGGAGCCCTCTGGCTTTTGCTGATGGAGACAAGTTTTCCAAAATGTTAATTTTGCCTGAGATTCCTGTTGTCACTAGAAACAAGTTCTTGGGGTTGTTCTCAGTGCCCCACACACTCAGCTCTGCTTGTAGTGCCGCACTTGCTCGTGGGAGACAGTGCCTCTCAGGTGTGCAGGTCTGGCGCTGTGTGGCCCAGAGGCCCCGTGGGTGTCCCTGCATCACCTCCCCACATGGGTGCACAGGAGCTGTCCTAGTGCGTTCCACGTGCTCCGCAGGACATGAAGGCCCTTGCCAAAAGGCTGAGTGTCCCAGCCCCTCCAGGACTCAGGAGCCTGCGCATGTGCTCCACAGTGATGTGGAGCGGTGCACGTGGGGAGGGCAGAGCGCTGAGCTGGGGCCGTCCCTCGAGGTGTCTCCGAGCCCCTGGCGTCCCCTTGCCCTCTGGGCAGGCTGGAGGCACCACAGTTCCACCCGTGTCGTCTTCCTTTGCATGCTGGGCTCACGCGTGCTTTTAGGGTTCTTCGTGAGCTTCGGCTCTTCTGGTGGAGCCCTGGCTCTGCCGCCAGCCCGCGTGTGGGGATTCTGCACTGGCTCCGGAGCCCTGGTGGACAGCGTGTCCCAAGGAGCCGCGGGGCGGCGCTGGCCGCGCTTGCTGCCCCTGGGCCGGCGCTCGTCTGCGGCGTGACTGTCTCCCCGTCGGAGTGCGGGTGGCGGGCCTGTCCCTGGCACTCAGCCGCCAGCGCTCCCGTCTTGCTGTCGCTGCTCCTTGTCTTTCTGCTGTGGATTTCCAGCTTTTGCGTTTTCTGGGTCATGTGTGGCAGACAGCACATGGTGAGAGAGTGGTAAGTGTTTAGTCTCCTTGATTATTTCAGTCGTGTGTAGTACGTCACCTTAGAATGGTCTTTCTGTCAACAACCGGAAAGGAACTTCTAGTGTAAGTAAAAGGACGTTCTTCTATGTGGTACTTTTTAGTGGTTTTACTTTTCCTCAGAAATTATGACCGCATCATCTAGTTTTGTTTTGTGTTTTATTTGACTTTCTGGCTTGTTTCTGTTTTTTGAGACAGGCTGTCACTATGTGGTCCAGGCCTTCCCGGAGCTGCCTGCGTTGTCCTAGCCCCAGACGCGAGCTGCCCCTCCTCAGCTGCCCTGAGCGCCGAGACTAGGCCTGCCCCCCAGGGCCTGCTTGTTATGTGATTTTTAATCACACTTTTAACACTCAGTTGTGGATTTAACTTTCTTCGTGTTTTCTAATTCATTGATTTTTATGTTTACCAGTATTGATTTTTTCTTTATGTTTTTTTCAGTTTAAAATCAAATTATAAATTCTTATTTTCACTGCTGGGGGTTGAACGCAGCACTCCTCAGCTAGGGAGGGCTGCCTCCCCTAGCCCTCTTCGTTCATTCATTTGAGACAGGGTCTTGCAAGCATCCAGGAAGGTCAGACTTGCGGTGCCTCAGCCTCTGTGCTGCGTCTCTGGCGCGTGCCTGGCTCCCTCGGTCCACTCCAGGCCAGAGCTGCAGTTTGTGCTGTGGGGACTGTAGGCGCCACCTGAGGTGTTGGCCAGCTTGGGAGAGCAGCTGCCTTCTTAGTGTGTTTCTCTTCTACCGTAGGTAAATCTTAAGATGAGAGAGATAACGGAGAAGGAAGCCAAGTTAAAGCAGCAGGTACTGGAGAGCCCAGCTCATCAAAAGGTAAATGGCAGGTTTAGTTCTTGGGATGACTAGTGCTGGCTCCTAGGGCTGCACCTGTGCCTTGTGTCCTGGTCTCCTTCCTGACCCCGTGAAGCCAGCCCAGGGCTGTGGTGGCCTCGCCTGCCCTTAGCGGGATCTGGCTGTTGGACTGTAGGCGGGTGAGGGTATGCTGGGAGGGCTCGGCAGTGGGCGCCTGGAAGCAGGCTCCCACAGTTAATGCCTGAGGACCCCTGGTGCCTGGGGTGCCCTGGCTCATCCCTGCGGAGGCCTTGGGGTGCAGCGGAGCAGCGGACAATGGGGACGCCCCATGTGGGGATTCGGGTGGGAAACTTGTGTGCTGTTGATGTGCCACACGTTCCGGGCTTTAGTTTCTTTCCCTGGTGTCACTTTCTCTTTTGCCAAGCACGTGCGTACAGGACACGGCCTAGCTGTCACACAGTCTCACTGGCTGTGGAGAGTGGTCCCCCATTCCCCCCCAGCTCCTCTCCCTCCCAGCACTGCACCAGCTGGCTCCTGTCTGCAGCCCAGAGCCTCCCCTGTGGCTCCGAGGCATTGCCCCTGACTGGAGGTGGTACGTGCATGTGCGTGGGTACTGCCTTGCCCTCCTTCGTGGGGTGGACTGCTGCTCGCCTGGCCCTGGCTCCGGCCCTGGCCCAACCCTAACCCTTGCCTAGTCCTGAGGCGTTCTTTGCTCTTGCAAAGGACAGAGTTGAGAAAGGGGTATGTCACCTTGCCCTTGACTATCCTGGTACTGTGGTGTGGGGAGGTCTCAGGTGCCTAAACGCCTTTGCCTGTGGGGTGCTGTCCCCACCTCTGGCGTGTGAGCGTGTCACGATGTCCCCGTAGACCTGCTGCTGACCCTCCTCTCCACTTCCTTTCTGCTTCCTGAGCAGTCTCCCTCCAAGTGGTATTGGAAGTTAGTGCCCGTAAGTGACCCCGCCACAGCTGCCATCTGCTGAGCCATCCTGTCGCCATCACGCGCTGCCATTGAAGTTGCTCGCACCCAGAACTGTTTTTCTTTTGTTGTTTGTTCAGTGTCCCCCGGGGACTGAGGTCACGGCTTCCCTAGGACCGAGTGCATGAGCGCCCGGCCAGGCTGGATGGGGCTGGGTGTGGCGCTGCAGGGCTCCTCGTTGTACCTGCCCAGCCTCCTCCTGCTTGTGTCTGCTCACAGTGACCCCTCCATGTGACCAGCACAGCCCAGCTGACAGTCTCCTTCATAGCGGCCCAGGCTGCTCCTGAAGCTTGGCCTTTCTGGTGTTCCCTGCCTAGCGGTGGCGTTTGCCTTGCTGTCCCCTGGTGTCCCAAGGCTGGTGTCCAGTTGGGAAGGTGGCTCCGTGGTGAGGGTGGGGGGGACTGTGGAAAGGGCTCTTGCTCGTGTCCCCAGGGCCCACACCCTCCTCCTGTGCCCCTCCTCCCTGGCATGTGCTGCTCCCAGGCAGGGGCTGAGCGTGGTTGGCAGGCCGTCACAGGCTCAGGGCTTCTGCCTTAGCTTGCAGACAGTTCTGGCTGCATCTCACCTGGCGGCCCATTCTGGACAGAGCGAGTTTCTGTGTCACCCTGTGCCCACAGAAAATGCTTGGTGCCCAGTGGTGCCTTTGCGCATGACCTTGTGGACGCGAGTCCGTGTGCAAATGGTTCTGTTTGTGTCCCTCTGCAGCCTGTGCGTGCTGGCTCCCTGACTGGGACTGGATTGCCCTCAGGACCCCTCCCTGAGGAGCCTATGGCTGTGGGCTGCACAGGGCTCCTCTGCGCCAGGCCACTGTGTTTCTCAGCGTGCGTTAGTGGGCGGGCTGTCTCATGGTTGCCACAGATGTCTGGCTCTTGAGTCCCAAGTGTGATTAAGGCCAGGGCTCACAAATTCAGTTGTATAGGAGATTAATGTGATGAAGACAGAAAATTGTCCCCGTATCATCTGGCACAGTATAATCCCAGCATTCGGGAGGCTGAGGCAGGAAGTTCTGTGTGAGTTCAAGGCCAGCTTGGGCTACACAGCAAAAGTGTCTCAGAAAACAAAAACAAAACAAACGAATGTAAAAGAAAAAACCAAAAAACCAAAAATCAAGCGAATGTTCCTTCGCAGAGAATGGGTGAGTGCCCTGCCACAGTGGTCCTCACCACCTGGCCAGGATGAGTCCGATAAAGGTGGTGGGCAGAGGTTTTACCTTGGCACCCCACAGCCAGTGACCGGGGCAGCTGTGTGGGGCAGGCGTGCGAGCGAGCGCCCTGGCCCTGTAGCTCCGCCTGCAGCCCGACCGGCCCTCATCATCCATCTTTAAGCGAGAGACCATTTGCTTCATGCATGACTCTGCTCGCCCCCATGTCTGCTGTCCGTGGAAGCCTGGCCTGGCGCATGCTGTGGTACATTGCATGCTGGATCCCGTGGACCTTGCACGTGTGGTACAGTATGAGGCGGGTTACTGTGGGAGCATGTGTCCTGGGATCCGAGAAACAAGTTAAAACGAGGCTTGGAACAACGTGTTCACGCAAAACAGACCCTGTTGTGGAATTTGTAAAGACAGCGTTAGAAGTGTCCTCTGCTGAACGTGACTGCTTTGTACTTTGTGGCCCTGGACATCAGCTGGCAATTCTGGCCTAGGAACTTGCTTACCTGCAGAACCAGAAACTCAGGCTTCTTTTGGCTCAGAGCAGCTGGGCTCTTCCTGTAGTCTCCCTACAGGAGCTGTGGCTGGCAGGAAGAGCCACGTGTGGAAGCCATGTGGGGTGAGCTGGTGCAAAGTGGGGGGGTGGGGGGCTGCAGGCTGAGGCGGCTGGCCCAGCCGCTGTACTCCATCCACTCATACCGCTGCCAGAGCAGGGCTGAGGCCCCCGGCGTCCTCTGCGTGGAGACCTGGGGCCACAGCCCAGTGGCTGCGTCCTGAGCGCATCTCTGCGCTTCCTAGCACGCTGGGGTTGTGCCCCGAGAAAGTAGTCTCACCTGCTCTCAGAGTGCTCAGATTCTGCACCTGGACTGTGTTCTCCTTAACAGCCACGGTGAGCTGACCACGCGTGCAAGAGCTGAGAGCTACTCCTGAAGCCCGAAGCCCGAAGCTCGTTTAACTTGTTTCTCGCTAGTTTGTAGCGTGTTGGCTCTGGTAGCGTAGCTGTGTGCTCTGCCTCGTTCCCGTGTGTCTTCTCCAGTGTCAGCTGCCGCTCAGTATGGCCGGTGCCCAGGTCTCTGGTCTTAACGAGGGTTCTGGGCAGAGTGGTGCCAGGCAGGCCGAGCGTGCCAGGCCGCCACAAGTTCTCTCCGAGTCTCGGGCCTACCCATGTGGTGCTCCTGCAGTGTGGCCGCAGCACACACTGGTGCAAGTGCACGTGCAGAGACCGTTTTCCTTTTATCAACTGCAGGTCCGCTATCGGCGAGAGCACCTTTCCGCTAGGCAGTCGCCCTACTTTCCACTATTGGAGGACTTGATGCGTGGCGGCAGCGATGGTGCCGCTCTCTTGGCAGTAGTGCACTACTACTGCCCCGAGCAGATGAGGCTGGATGGTGAGTGGACGCCTGCTGCGCCTCGGAGGCTCCAGGCGCGTGCAGTGTGCGGGCAGCCCCGCAGGGCTACACACCTAGGGCGGCTGCGCCTTGTCTGAGGGAGACACAGCACAGCAGCTGTGTCCGGGGAATGTGTCAGAGCGTGTGGGGCTTGCCTGTCGTGTGCCTCGGAGTGGGTGGCTCTTACGTATCCTCCCTGTGGCTGACCAGTTGGAACTCCGCCGGGGAGCAAGGCTCATCAGTACCGCGAGTGCCGCAGAGCACTCCCGAAGCTGTGTGTGCTTGGCACTGGCATAGTCTGCAGCGGGGCAGGGCAGAGCCCAGGCCGCATCTGCCCAGGTGCTGCTGAGCACCCTTGCGTCTAGAGCAGCCTGCACAGGCATCGCAGCTCAGCCTGCTCAGGGACAGAGGGGTCGGGCAGTGTGTACCTTCTTAAAGGCAGATAGCTCACAGACACTGGGCTGTATGCCCAGTGCCTCCCTGTCTGGTCCAAGCTGACTACACACACCTGGGCCGCAAGGGTTCATCCCTCCTCAGCCTTCTGGGTAGCTGAGGTGCAGGAGAGTAGCATGGTACTCACAGAGCTGCACTGGAAGGATGGGTAGCCTCAGCTGCCAAGAGAGGCCTGGAGGAGAGCCCGAGGGAGGACCTGTGGGTACCTTGAGGCCCAACAGGCTATAGCCTGCAAGTCCATCGGGCCTCAGAGCTGTGCATCAGGAGCTGCGACTGGGAAAGTGCAGGGGCTCTGGGGTGCCCGCCTCTCTGGGGCCAGCAGGATGTAGTGGCAGGGAGGCCGAGGCTCCAGGGGAGGGCTAGTGTGAGTGCTCTGGGGCTGGGGATCCTCATGGCCCTGCAGGAGTTCTGATAGAGCATCCAGGCCCCTCCTGACCTGGTGGAAGAGCACAAGTGTCTGTCGGGGATGTAGGCCCCAAAGCCCGGATGGAGCTGGCAGGAAGACGTCAGTGATAGTGCCTCGGGCTTGGTGCCTCTTCTGTCTGCACCCCTGCATCTCCTTTCTGGTGGTAGCATCCTCTTGGATCTGGCTGCAGGAGCTGGGGGCCTACACTTGGGGAAACTGAGCCAGGCAAGCTGTGGGGTCAGGGACAGGCAGGCTTGAGGTGACGCCCTGATGAGGGGCTTTGGTGAAAGCTGCTCTGTGTGGTTCGCCCACCCCAAGGAGCCTCAGCTCTTGCCCAGCTCCAGGAGGCCCCCTGGAGCCGGAGCTGGATGCAGAGAGGGTCAGGAGTCTCCTCAGCAGAAACTGGGCTCAGGGAGAAGACCAGACCACTGAGGCTTTCCCTGTCACCCGCAGAAAAACTCATGCCTCCCCGCCTCTTAATGGGGTGTGGGTGGCCAGCAATTCCTGGCCTGAATGAGCCCCAGGCCACAGCGGCAACATAGGAGAAGCAGCGCCACAAGGGGGTAGAGAGTCAGAATCCAGGGAGCTCCGGGGAGGGAGCGCTCAGTCCCTGAAATGTCAGAATTCTCTAAAGAGCTAGGTTAATTGGAGTTGAAGGAACCTTGGAACCAGGGTGAGGAGGAGGAAGAAGAAAACCCAGAGATGAGTGGAGGAGGGAAGAACAGAGGAAACTGAGGCAACACCAGAAAGTGTAGAGGAATGCCCCCGGGAGGCAAGAGACCACCCTGAAGGGCCCTGGGTGGTCAGTGTGATTGCTGAAGCAGGCCGAGGGCACAGGAACGGGATGACACGGGGGCAGCTGAGTGCACCCCACTGCGCAGGGAGGCTTTAGCCTGGTGCATTCCCGCCCAGGGGCGGGAGAGAGGCTCACATCTGCTCCAAAGGCCCCAGTATTCAGGGACCAAGCCCCCTGGCTCAGGAAGGGCAGGTAGGCCCAGCTCATTGGCCACCAGACAAGTACGAGGTCTGAGACACAGCAGAGGTACAGGGAGAGGTGTGGCTCAGGTAGCCCAGGGACATCCTCTGGGTCCAGCCACCCAAATGCTGTGTGATGCGGTAGCCACCACCTGCTGCTTGGCAGCATGATTGTCACTTGGTGCTGGCAGGGTGGGCACAGGGACAGTGTTCAGAGGAGATGTGAGTCTTGGCCAAGGGCTAGTGGGCTTAGGTAGACAGTGGCTACTTCTTAAGCTTTTTTTTTTTTTTTTAAATGTATTTGGCAGAAGGATTTTTTTTTTTTTTTTGGCTTGAACAGAATGCCTTCAGGGCATGTTTTGCTGGCTGGCGTTGTGGGGATCGAACCACAGCAACCTGAGGCAGACTGTTTTGTTGAAGCAGCCACTTAAACAACTGAGCTACGGGGCGGGCCCTTGTAATGCGTTTGGCACAGGGTCTCGTTACGCAGGTCAGACTCTTTTGCAGTGAGCCTCTTGTTTTCAGCCTCCCCAGCGCCACCATGCGCGGACTCTGTCACCTTCTCAGCATGCAGTACTGGGGATCAATCCCCAGTCCCTGTGTTTGTCTAAGCAGGTGCTTAGTCAACTGAGCTCTCTTGCTGGCCCCTTCGTCAGTTTTTCAGTAAAAATCCTGGTGGCATTTTAAAGACTTTATGTCTTTTGTTAATACAAAAATCTTAAAAATTTTTAGTGAATTTGATTGTATGATAATAAATACAAGTTTTAAAGACAGACTATATAAAACAAAAGCTTTTTTGTTTTTGTTTTTTGTTTTGTGCCAGGGATTGAACTTAGTACTTTGTACTTGTCAGGGAGGTGCTTAAGCCCCTGAGCTATCTCCCCAGCCTAAAAGCTTGTTCTTTTAAAAGATTAATAAAATAATTTTCTGGAAAGATCAAAAAGAGGGCAAAAGTAAAGAATATAGTAAATAAAAAACCAACAGATTTAATAGGTAGCAGATAAAACCAGGAAGAATATCCGTGTGCCAGTGTCATTTGGATATTAGCCGCCGAGGCGCATTCCCGCTGGGCCCAGGAGAGAGGAGAGCCTGGGACCCAGCCGCCGCGAAGTCAGGGGCTCGCCAGTCTGGAGACGCCTTCACGTGGGCGGGCCGGTCTGGGGCGCCGTATGCCAAGGTCAGGGGCCTGGCGGTGTGCGTGGTGCAGACTGGCCCGGGACAGCACGGGGGCTGCCCCGCCCCTGGTGAGGGGGGCTGCTCCCTGACACGGCCTCAGGAGGGAAGCCAGTGGAGAGCTCTCCCTGCTCCTACAGGCTGCCAGTTCCTATGTGAAGTGTCAGAAGGCAAGACTTGGACATGGACGTTCCCTCCGATCCTCCCAGTAGGAGGTTCTAGGCCTGTTGGTGACCTGCTTTGACCTGGTCCAGTGTTCCACACCTCATGAGCTCCTCACACATGTCCTGTCCTGTTTGTAACAGAGGGAGGACTATAAAGAATTCCAGAATGAAGTCAGTGAAGAGAAGGGAGAAAAACATGAAAACAGGTTTAAAATTGTGTGGGAAAAGCACATCTTTCTATAGTGCTCGGGCCAAGATTTAACGTTCTCAGATGCTGAGTCAGTATCCTAAATGTAATTTTTCGGAATATCCTGTAAGTTTATTGCCAGTCAAGTAACTGTTGTTTTCACAGAAATCGATGTCAGTGTAAAATTCGCGCAACTAAGTGCAAGCCCAGGCCGAGCTCTCGCTCTGTCACACTGCCCAGAGCTGATTTAGGTACACAGGGCGCTCAGGGACCCTGCAGGTCCCCAGGCTCCCGTGGCCTCTCCCCAGCTCGCTTGCGGTAGCAGCTCTCGTCCTTCAAGCCGATCTCCCTGCGGCTTCGGGCGTCTAGCTTCTGTCTGAGCTGCCGCCAGCTGCCTCGGCCTTGCATTTGTGAGGCTTGCGGGTGGTAGAGTGTCCCTCTGCCGTCAGTCAGCTCTTTTCCCCCACTGTCCCCGTGGGTCAGGTGGCCAGTGCCAGCTGCCCAATGGGTGAGGAAGATTCTGCTTCAGTGGAGTGGGGAATTACACATAGAGCCCTGAAAAAAGGCGCTGTGCAGGGGACCCATGTGTTGGGTCACAAGCCTCTTGGATAGATAGGACTGGCTCGTCATACCTGATACAGGTGGCCATCGTATGACCTGGCTTCTCCTTAGAAGTCCCTATCGGTGGGCCTGTGGTGCTTCCACGTGGTGAGCCTGATGTCCTAGAGTTAGATTGTCCTGCCCCAGGGAACAGCAGGTGTTCCTGCAGCTTCGTGGAGGAGGCTTGCACTGTGCGGAGTCTTGGCTTTGGGATTGGTGACCTTCCTGGACCCTGAACTTGGCTTCTCCCAGCATGGACAGGGCCTTGTGAGAGGCTCTGGTTGCCAAGGGGAATCCGGTCACTACCCCTGTGCAGCAGGGCTCTGGGGTGAAGAGGTCAGGGCCACCTTTCAGGTTAGAAGCCTGTCTCAAATTAGGAATCTGTTAGAGTGTTTCAGTGTCAGCTGCCAGACTCAGATCTTGGAGTTGTCTTGGCCTTTTCCTTGAGATAGTTTTAAATCTCCTGACGTCATTCCTCTGAGTTCTGCCCCTCCCTGTCTGTCAGACATATGCCTGAAGGAGGCACCGTCCACGGCAGACAGCCTGTACAACATCCGGCTCCTGAGAGAGTTCGCCAGCGAGCACCTGAACAAGTGCTTCTACCTCACGCTGGAGGACATGCTGTACGCCCCCTTAGTGCTCAAGGTGAGGCCGGGGCACTTGCGCTTAGGGTGGGGCTGTGCATGGCCTGTGCTTCCGTCCTCATCTAGATTTTCATTTCTTTTTTAGCCCAATGTCATGGTCTTTATTGCTGAACTCTTTTGGTGGTTTGAGAATGTCAAGCCCGATTTTGTTCAGCCTCGGGATGTTCAGGAGCTGAAAGACGGTAAGTGGCTGATCCGCCGCCGGGGGTCCGGGACTGTGTGGGGGTTAGAGTGGCCGCCAGGCCCACGTCTGTCCACTGTTCTTCTTCTAGTCTGTGTAGCGTTTTAACAGTAACACTCGCCAGTATAGTGGTGCACACCTGAAATCCCAGCAGTTAGGAGGTTGAGGCAGGAGGATTGCCCACCTGAACTGCATAGCAAGACCCTAGCTCAAAAAACCACCCAGAAAGTCAAATCTGACATACAGCGTATTTGTTAAATTTGGCACCAGTGTTCTGGTGGTGTTTGGTTTCAGGTAAATGTCAAGTTCCTTTTGTGTTTATAAAAGATGCAGGTTTAGCCAGGTGTAGGTATAGTGGCTCATGTCTGTAACCTTAGCCTCGGGAGGCAGAGGCAGAAGCGAGCCTGTGAGCTCAAGGCCAGCCTGAGCTACGCAGCGAGTGGTCATCTGCCTCGTCTGCATTCAGGGGCCCTGTCTCAAGGCAGGCGTGGGCTTTGCATTTCATGCTGGCTTCTGTGAAATCGTTACTTCTGCAGCTAAAGCAGTGTTACAGCAGAGGAGCAGCCGGCCCCCTGTGCCGATCTCCAATGCCACCAAGCGCAGCTTCCTGGGCAGCCCTGCTGTGATGAGCCCAGCCGACCTCCCGCCCACCTCGCTGCCGACCGAGGGCGGGCTCCGCTACCACCTGCACCCCGAGGAGCCTGAGTGTCTGTGAGTGTCTCTCCGCCTGGACAGGCGTTTGGTTTCGTCTTCACAGTGGCTGAGGCAGTGCCGTGCTCCCTCTCAGGAGTACACAGGCAAGTGCCCAGGCCGCCGGCGGGCTGTCCTGGTGGGGCCTGCTGCGCCTGCTGATGCAGACTCCTCCAGGACGTGGGCCCAGGCCAGCACTGTGCACAGAAAACATTTCTTCATTCTCCTTTTACAGTAAAGTATGTGGTTTAAAAGTAGTCTAAAGAGTAGAAACATTGAAATAAGAGTTTAAAATCAGTTTGAAATATGGTCTAGTAGAATGTAAGGAATGAAAAACTCTTGCATTTTAAGCGTCGTAAACTGCCCGCCTCGTGACCCGGGTCAGTCTGCTTCCTTAACTGCAGTGACAGTTCACGTGGTTCTGGCGAGAAACGGCCGCCCTCTGCTTTCTGGACACTGGAGTCCTTCTCCCGGGCCTGGCCTGGCTAGCACAGCATGGTGTAGATGGGTGCAACAGCCTCTGGACTCGGTGGGAGCCTGGTGCTGGGGGCGGGGGGCATGGGGGTCCCACCCAGAGCACACCTAGGACCTGGAAAGGCCTTTGGAAGTGTGGAGAGAGTGTAGTGGGGCTTAGGGTTAGAGCTGGACTCGGGCAGTTCTGAGCCAGTGGCTAAGCTGCATGGTGTATGGGACAGCTGGGGGGAAGGACCTCGCATCCTTCAGTGTCTGCGTCTTTGGAAGGTTCAACAAGGCGGAGAGGTCCTCAGACCCGAGAAGCCATTTGTTGGCCTGCCTGCCGAGGGAGGGACGTGGCACATTCTGGGTGGGGGTGAGGTCCAGCAGGGGGGCCTGGTACAGAGAGGAGAGCTGTAGCTCAGAGCCTGTGGGCACGGGTGGGATGGCAGCTCCCAGGCAGAGTGTATAGCCTCGTGGCACCCCGTGCAGGTGCTGGGCGTCCTCTCTCCAGGCTGTGCCCCTGGGTGGTTAAACCAGCGGCAGCAGTGTGGGAGCTTTCCATGGGCCTGGTGCCACGCACCCATGCCGCCCTGCTCTCCACCTAGCAGTGTGCTGTGGGAAGGTGCCCACCTGCCGAGTGGCCATTGTGTCTGGGATTTAAGGGCGCTGCCTCCAGGCCGGGGTTCCCTGAACCCTGCCCTCTGGGGCACACAGCTCTCAGCCTCTGTGACCTCTCTTTCCCTCTCCCCTCGTTGCTCACTCCAGCACCCCATCTCTTGCTCTTGTCTCCCCCTGCTTTCCCCCTTTTGGTCTTTGAGACAGGTCTCACTGCAGCTCAGGCAAGCCTTGAAGTAGACCCTGGCTGTGGTGACAGCGTCTCTCTCTTGTCTGCCCCGGTGACCCTTGCGTCTGCCTCCTTAGGCCCGTGCCTAGCAGCTGCAACCCATGTGCTTGTGTCCCGCAGTCCCCTACCTGCCACACCTTTGTGCTTAGCCTTGCCAGGCTCCCGGGAGTGTGGCAGCCAGAGTGCCCCTGCGCTGCGGGCCTGGCAGCCCTCCTCCCGATGTGCCCGTGCCTCCAGCAGGAGCGTGTGTCCTCACACGCGTGCCTCTGCAGCGCCTGCTGTGCCTGCCCCTCGGGGTGGCCGAGGCAGTCTTCGCCGCTGCCGAGCCCCCGACTCTCCCCAAGCCAGCGGTGTGCAGTGCGGGCAGCCACACTCTTCAGTCTCTTCCTGTTTCTGCTCTGGCTTCCCTTTAACCTGAGCTTCGTGGCTGTTGAGATGGGAAGCTGGTTGGGTTGCACACTGACCAGAGTCTTGCTCCCTGTGTGCCGCTTGGGTTTGCTGCAAGTTCAGAGTTCCTGGCAGCCTTGTCGCTCGCTTCCAGAGCAGTATTTCCCAGGAAACCTGCCAAGCTGCTCACAGCGGAGAGGGGAGTCTGGATTGTCCCTGTTGGGCCATTTGCATTTGCCTTTGAAATTGAAGTTTTATCATTGGTGATTTTCTCTCTAATTGTTTTCCATTTAGTGGGAAAGGAACTTCCGCGTTTAGTCCGTCCCATCCTTTACTGCCGCTGAGGCAGAAGCAGCAGAAAGCAGCGCAAGCCGAGGAGACGCCCGGTGAGTCTCCTCCCTCCCGTCCTTATCACAAGACTTCCCAGAGTGAGCGACCTAGCTCTGCTGTCCGGAGGCCAGTTACGAATGGGCTCGTGAGCCCTCATGTGCGCTGTGCACCTCGAGTTTACCATCTTACATGACCCCCCAAGTCTGATAAATCCCGCGTAGGCAGGATTGCTGCGGGAATCAAAGCAGGAGCTTCCGCACTGAGGTTCCCTAGGATTAGGTTCCTGCCCTCCCTGGGTTGGGTGGTTGATACCCAACGTGAGTTACCAAGACTCAGTGGGATTGGCGTGGTTTTCTGCTTGCCTTGAGTAGTTTTGGTGTATGCGTCACGAGCATTTCCTGGGAAGATGTTTGTTTGCTGAAAACATTTCCAGTGGTACTGAATGTCATAATTCCTCCGCACTGCAGATCAGCGGCATCGATCTAATTCATTAACCCGAGTTGACGGTCAGCCCCGCAGCGCAGCAGTAGCATGGCCAGAAAAAAAAAACAGGTGAGTGTCGTGTCTCCCCCGGCCCCTAGATTTTTTATCTCTTTGAGATGTGTCTCACTGTGCAGCTCAGGCTGGCCTTGAGGTCACCGTGCAGCCCAGGCAGGTCTTGAACTTTCGGCAGTCCTCCTGCCTCAGCTTCCCGAGTGGTAGGATTACAGGTGTGCACCACCACGCCTGGCGCAGGTTGGCCCTTAGGGTGATGTTTCCGTTGGGCTTTCACCAGGCTCCTGAAGCCTGAGCCCTGTCCCGTGGTGGTGCCGCGCGCTCTTGCACACAGTTCCACCCCATGGTTTCTGCTCACTTTCAGGCCTGCATCCCAGCCAACACCTTTCGCACTGCATCATGCCACCAGCTATGAAGTAGACCCTGGCTCTGGTGACAGCATCAGCTTGGCCCGCTCCATCAGCAAAGACAGCCTGGCTTCCAACATTGTCCACCTGACGCCCCAGAACCAGCCGCACCCCACAACTGGGAAGGCCAATGGCAAAAGCCTCCTGAGCAACGTCAGTATTGAGGATGAAGAGGAAGAGCTCATGGCCATCATTAGGACGGATGTGACTGCCCACTGTGGAGACCCGGAGGTGACCAGGGTCTCCCCTCGTGCGCCAGTCCTGCCAACCAGTGCAAAGTCTCCGCAGAGGCAGTTGGACATTGTGGAGAGTAAGCCTGACAGTTTCTTCCTGGAGCCCCTCCTGCCAGCAGTACTGAGGCCAGCGAAGGAGAAACAGATTATTACCAAGGAAGACGAGTGTGGGGAAGGGAGGCCGCGGAGCTCCACAGCCAAGCGGTCCAGTGAGGGCCCCCAGCCGCTGGCACGAAAGAAAGTGACAGGCAGCCGTGGTGGGCGGGATTCGAACAGGACTTTCACCCCCATCCCTTCTTCAGAGTTTGTGGCAGGCATCGACCCCGCTGAGGCACGTCTGCATTCAGTGGAAGCCCTGGGAGAAATGCGCGGGGGGCCTCTGGCCACGGGTGGGTCCCAGCCATCCCCCCAGGGCCAGCCTGCGGATGGCTTCTTTCTTCACGTGGGCAGGGCCGACGACGTGGAGGGGAGGCTGTGCATCGGCTCGAAGAGCCCCAGCTCACAGGACTCAGAGCCCTGGACGCTGCTGAGGCAAGACTCTGACTCGGACGTGGGTGACATAGAGGATGCGGAGCAGGACTTGGTCGGTGAGGGCCACCCTGTGGCCATCAGTGCCTATGCTGGGGAGGAGGAGTCGGCCAAGTTGCAGGAGGACATGAAGGTGCGGGAGCACGAGGACAAGGATGGCGCCAGTGGCCGCTCTAGCCCATGCCTGAGCACGGCCTCCCAGCTCAGTAGCGTGTCCCTGGCCAGCGGGAGTGTGAAGATGACCAGCTTCGCAGAGCGGAAGCTCCAGCGGCTCAACAGCTACGAGACCAAGTCCAGCACCAGCAGCTCCCAGAAGACCACACCCGATGCTTCGGAAAGCTGCCCAGCGCCCCTAACCACGTGGAAGCAGAAGCGGGAGCAGAGCCCAGGCAGGCACGGCAGGGACGCCGCCAGCCTGCTGGCCTCCGAGCTGGTGCAGCTGCATATGCAGTTGGAGGAGAAGCGCAGGGCCATCGAGGCGCAGAAGAAGAAGATGGAGGCTCTGTCTGCGCGGCAGCGCCTGAAGCTGGGCAAGGCCGCCTTCCTGCACGTGGTGAAGAAGGGCAAGGCAGACGGCGGGCCGCTACGGCCTGAGCACTGTGTGAAGGAGTACGTTCAGCACAACGGCGAGGACCTGGAGGGCAGTGCTTCCAGAGCAGAGGGTGTGCTGGTCCGGGCTGAGCAGAGGGAGGGCCTCAGCGAGTCTCGGGATGCAGACGGAGAGAGCCTGGTGCTTGTGCAGCCTCACAGACCCCGGGAGGTGGCCGCGCTGCATGACATGGCTAAGAGCAAGACGATCCCCGCCGCCCTCCTGGAGGACACGGCGGGCGAGGCTGTGGACATGACCGAGTGTGAGCTGTCCATTGAGAAGCTCAACGAGACCATCAGCACGCTGCAGCAGGCCATCCTGAAGATCTCGCAGCAGCAGGAGCAGCTGCTCATGAAGTCCCCTACTGTCCCAGTGCCAAGCTCCAAGAGCAGTTCCCAGGACCAAAAGGTGAAGGCTGCCATCCACTTTGTGGAACCACTCTCGCCTCCTGGGCTGGCAGGTCACCGCAAACCGCCCCGGCTGGGCCAGGGCCGGAACTCCCGTTCTGGAAGACCAGTGGAGCTCAAGGTTCCGAAAGACAGGCAGCAGGCTGGCTCCTCCAGGAGCAAAACCCCGACACCCAGCGCGGAGGGCCCCCCGCACCTACGCCCCTTCCCCCCAGGATATCCCCCACGCACGCCTCCCGACCCGGCTGCAGACAGCACCGCAGAGCCCGGCGGCCACCCTCCCGAGAAGGGGCTCTTCGACAGTTACCGGCTCCATGATGAGAGCAACCAGCGGACATTTGTTCTGTCCTCGTCCAAAGATCCCAACATCATCGCGGAACAGATGGGCCTCAGAGACGTTCTGGACGCCGCCGTGAAAGAGGCAGGGCTGAGCTCCAGCAGGGAGTTCCTCCCTACAAAAGAGAGCGTCTCTGTGGAGGAGCCACTGAGGAGCAAGGCCAGCCTCATCGAAGTGGACCTGTCTCACCTGAAGGCCCCCGACGAGGACGGCGAGGTGGCTGACCAGGACAGCGCCCCCGAGCTCATCAGCGATGGGGACCAGAAGCCTGGGGTTGGCTTCTTCTTCAAGGTACGTGGGTGGCAGGGTCGCAGTGGGACTGAGGCGGGCTTACACCTGGAACTGCTGGGGCGTGGCTAGACGGAGTCCAGGCGGAAGCCGCTCGGCCGTGCTGGTGGGGCCGGGCCCCAACTCTGCTCCTGGGTTCTGGGGGCTGCTTTCATGGCAGCTTCCTGTATGAGGAAGTGTTTTCCACTGATGAGTTTTCAGCTACTTCATGATGCCGGAAAGCTCCACAGAAATGCTGAGGCCAGGCTGCCCTGTGTGGAGCTCCGGGGTGCAGAGCGCTTTCCTTCTTCCCATGCTGCTGTCATCCCCAGTGGGGAAGTGGGGTGTAACCCGGGCTGCTCCTTTGTCCTGGCGGTGCTGTCCTCGTGTGAGGGCCCCCGGGCCGCGGGGCCTGCTGGTGGCGCTCAGCAGGGCTTGGGTTTGTGTGTGTGGAGCATCGCGTGGTCCCTGGGGCCCAGCTCAGAGTCTGGAACGCGTTCCGCTGCCTGCAGCCCCA
Source organism: Octodon degus (assembly GCF_000260255.1). Classification (NCBI taxonomy): domain Eukaryota; kingdom Metazoa; phylum Chordata; class Mammalia; order Rodentia; family Octodontidae; genus Octodon; species Octodon degus. Next base: position 1,309,482 of record NW_004524699.1, on the reverse strand, counting down.
TTGTCGGCTGTCTGACTGGGTACCTTTGAATGGTTGGTTGGTTTTCCATTCGTTCCACAACGCATGAAAATGTGTTTACTCAGCTCAAAGTGAAGTTTTAAACTGTACGTTCAACATTCTTAAGTTTACACCAGAGTCTCATAGGTGGCTGAAGGACTTTGCCTGTACTGGTGTCACTCTCTACAAGGTGGCATCTGTGTTGTTGGTAGGATGAGCAGAAAGCAGAAGATGAGCTTGCCAAGAAGCGGGCGGCCTTCCTGCTGAAGCAGCAGCGCAAGGCGGAGGAGGCGCGGGTGCGCAAGCAGCAGCTGGAGGCGGAAGTGGAGCTCAAACGCGACGAGGCCCGGTACCCTTGTCCCCAGAAGCCTGTCCCACACCGTTCCCTTACGTACGGCACTCGGCCCAGCACCCCCACAATGGGCTCAGCCTTCCCCATGGCCCTGGCCTTGCGGGCTGTCTGTGCGTCCCACCCCAGTGGTTCTGAGGCCACTGTGTGCCACGGGAAGGGATTCCCCACGGCTGCGTGGCTCCACAGTGAGGCCACTGAGTCCCCTGCCAGAGCGTGCTGCCGGCCCTGTGCCAGCGACCCAGAGTACGCCAGCCTGGGGCCCTGGGCAGGCCTGTGAGCTGGCCCTGGCGAGGGCCTGCTGCCTTGGGCCCACCGTGGCCTGCTCTCCCCCAGGCGCAAAGCCGAGGAAGACCGAATCCGCAAGGAGGAGGAGAAGGCTCGACGGGAACTCATCAAGCAGGAGCACCTGCGGAGGAAGCAGCGGCAGATGCTGGAGGAGCAGGGCCTGGGCAAGCCCCAGCCCAAGCCCAGGAAGCCCCGGCCCACGTCCGTACACCGCGAGGACTCGCGCGGCGACCCAGGCACCAAGTGCTCCTCCACCCGTACGTGGCCTGCACGGTGTGCCCGCCCATCCTGCGTGTACAGCCTGCTCGGCTGGGGGGTGTGCGCGCGTGCCAGGACCCTTTCACGGCACGGGCAGGCCCCAAGACCACAGGGTGTGCACCCGGCAGCCTGAGGGCGGTGGCGCTGTACCTCACCTTCTGGCTGAGGAGCTCTCTGGAGAAGGGAAGGAGCCAGGCAACCTGCTGAGAGCCCAACCCTTGTCTCTGCAGCTGATAACTTGAGCCGGACGCACTCAGGCTCCAGCCTGTCCTTGGCCTCTGCAGCGACGACGGAAGCCGAGAGCAGCGTCCACTCAGGGGGCACGCCCTCTCAGCGGTAAGGAGGCCCAGCCATGGGTGGTGGGCTTCTGTTACAGAACCCCTGAGGTACTCTCGCCCTTTGCTCGGGTGGGTCCAAGCCTGTGGCTGAGCTGCGGGCGTCTCTGTAGAAAGCCTCCTGCCCTTTGCCAGGTGCCGCGGCCTGCCACGCCCTCCATCTGGGAGGGCCGAGTGCAGGCCGCCGGTCCCTCATCCCATCCCCTCCCCTTGCTGTGTGCCCAGAACGGGGCTTTCCTACATCATCGATCGCCTTCCGCTGTCCCCACGGCATCCCCAGCAGCTGGCCTCCTGTGTCCTGTGCTAGGACAGGCCCTTCACCCTGGCTGGCCTCTCGGCCTTCCTGTTTCTGTCTCCAGGCTTACTCTATCAGTGCTGCGTGTTTGCAGGATTCTCTTCCTGGCAGGTGGAGCACATGCCTGGTGCTTGTCAGCTCTTCCCATCCCCTTCCCCGCCTCCCCCGTGCCTTTCATATTTACAGGAAACCCATCTCGCCTTTTCTTGTTGTATGTCTTTAATGTTGTTCTTTATTTGTATCGTGGGTTTCTCGTAAGAAAAGCTGGTGTTCAAGCTTGTGTGTGGTTGGTTTTGCCCACCAGCATGCTCGAGGTGCAGCCATTTGCCTACAAATGGCACAGCAGTGCTCCGTCTGGCCTAAGTCCACATTATCCATCTGTGGACATCCGCTTCCACCGCTCAGCGCGTGCGTGCTGTGCCGCTCGGAACATGAGTGTGCAGGCACCACTGTGCCGTGGCACTGTCAGGGCTGTCCCCTCGGCTTTAGCTTGCTGAGGAGTCTCCTCTGCATCCCTACAGCAGTTGCGCTTGTCCACGCCCCCACCGCACTGCGGAAGGGCTCCACTTTCGCCATTGCTTGAGGGTCTTTTTTTTTTTTTTTTTTAAATATATCGGGTTGTTGCGGGTCTCACTCTGCAGCCCTGACTCGTGGTGTTCCTCCTGCCTTCAGCCTCCCCAGCGCCGGGATTCCCGGCTGCGCCACCACGCCCAGACTCTGGCTGGCTGGGGCTGGCTCAGCCCGCCCTGGGGCGGGGCTGGTGTGGCATGGTGCCGGGATGGAGCCACGGTCCCTGCACTTTGCCTCAGCTGCCGTTAGTCCAGACACTCCAGTCTGCTGCGCTGGCTCGCTGGCCCTCAAGTTCTTGGTGACGGCCGTCGCTGTGGTGTGAGAGGGATCTCAGGGCCGCTTTACTTCGCACTTCTCGAATGACCACAGATGCCGAACATGGCTTCATGTGCTTGTTTCCCGTTTGTGCTTCTTTTGAGAGGTGTCTTCATTTCAGTTGCTTATTTTTTGATTGGGTCTCTTATGGGGTAGGTTTTGAGATGGTCTCCGTATTAGTTCCCTGCCCTAGAGTGGCTGGCAGAAACCTTGCTCCGCTCTGCAGGATGTCTCTTCACTGCTCCGTTGGGTCCTTCGCTGGGCAGAAGCCTTTCTGTTTGGTGTGACTATTTGTTGGTTCTTGGTGTTGTCTCTCGTGCCATGGTGGTTCTGTTCAGAAAGTCCTGTCTTGTGTCATTATCTTCAAGAATTTTAACCTATTTTATCTTCCATCAGATTAAATGTTTCTGTTTGAATGTTTAGATCTTTGATCCATTTTTTATTTTAATTTAGTACATGGTGAGATGTTTGAATGTAGATTCAATCTTCTGTGTGGACAGCCAGTTTTCCCAGCACCATCTATTAAAGAGACTGTTTTTCCTCCAGGGTGTGTTTTTGGCCACTTTGTCAAAGATCAGCCATGAGTGTGCCTGTGGGTTTTTTTGTTTTTGTGCTACTGGGGAGCGAACTTAGGACCTTTCCCTTGCTAGGCGGATGCTTATACCACTGAGCTATATCCCCAGTGCCTGTGTTATTTTTGCGTCCTTGTTTTGTTCCATTGATTTATACTAGTACCATGCTGTTTTTATCACCGTAACTTTGTAGTACAAGTTGATATCCAGGGTTGTGAGGCCTCCTACTTTGTTCTTGTTGCCTTGGATTGCCTTTGCTCTTCTGGGTCCCTTAGTTCCCTGTGCATTTTAAGGTTGTTGTCCCCAGCTCTGTGAGGAGTGCTGTGGATGTTTTGATTAGGATTGATTAAATCTGTGTGTAAGTTTTGACATGTGACATTTTAACTTTTGGTTTTGCTTCTCCAGGAGCAGCAGTTTCTGAGTTTGTTTTTTTGTGCTTTTGTTTTTGTGTTTTTTAGGGAAGGGTCTACAGGGTGGTCAGGGTCTTATTACTAGATTGGACTCGTAGTGATCCACCTGCTTACAGCCTCCCAAGAGCTGGGATTACAGACGTGCGCCACCACGCCCAGTCTCAATTGCCATCTCAGAGCGCCCGGGGCCTGCACGACATGGCATGGCATGCCAGGGATTGAATCCCCGGCCCCTGCGCCTGTGCTTTAATCTGCTGAGCTATTTGGTCGCTCTTTCTGTTCCCTTTTCTGATGTTCTCGTCAATCTCTTTTCTAAATACTGTAGTTTTTAATTGTAGAGATTTTTCACTTCCGTGGTTACATTAATTCCTAAGTATTTAATTTTCCTGGGTGCTAGTATGGACGATACTGTTCTCTTAATTTCTCAGTGAGTTCGCTACTGTTGTACAGAAGGCTGATGATTTTCTTGTACTGATTTTATACCCTGCTGCATGGCTGCATTTGGTCATCCCAGGAATCTTGGAAATTTGGTCCTTCTCCGTGGCAGGCCTGCCTGGCTCCCCCGCTCAGGCAGGGGTCTCTCCAGCCAGGCAGGATCCTGTGTACATAGGCCGCGTAAGCTGCTGCTTGCCAGCTGCCTACCCGCTGTTAAAAGCTTCCCTTTGTGAGTAGAAAGTCCCTTTCCAGGTGACCAGAGGGCCTTTCCACATGCGCTGAACTTTCTCTCTAGGGCTTTAGGAGTCCCTGCCCAGCCCCTGTGGCATTGGCCTCAGTAGCAGCTGCTACTTCTTCCCATGTGTCCCTGTGGTGCGTGTGTCTCTTGTGTCCAGTGCCACTCTGTCTGACAGTGGGCTGTGGTTTCCTGTCTTGGGCACATCAGTGGCCTGTGGTCTCCTGGCTTCGTACAGGTTCCTCTGAGCACCCCCAGGGCTTGCTGGAATCCAGTTCTGGGCTTCTACCCCTGGCGCTGCCTGCCCCTGTGGGAGAGAGAGCGCAGCCCTGCCCTGCCCACGGTGGGGACATCCCTGCACGTGCAGCTCAGGGCTGCCAACTAGAGTCCCTGAGGTTCAGGTTTGCAGTCAGGCCCAGAGTAGCCCCTCCTGCCTGGACTGCAGCGGTGGGTCACCAGGCTGTGTCCTGCATTTCCAGAGCCAGCAGCACCGCGGTCCTCGCCCACAGGGCAGCATCCTCAGCAGAGGCGCTGAGCTACCCTCTGTCACTCGAGGGGGTGATGCTAGCTTCCACCTGTGTGTGCCTGTGTTGGGTGCATGCAGCCACGCCACCCCAACCCCCGTCCTCCTGTGCCCGCGCCACCCCAACCCCCGTCCTCCTGTGCCCGCACCACCCCGACCCCCCGTTCCCCTGTGCCTGCAGTGTCGAGTCCCTGGAGGCCCTGCCCACGCTGAGCCGCAACCCAAGCAGGAGCACTGACCGGGACTGGGAGACAGCATCGGCAGCGTCCTCCTTAGCTTCAGTGGCCGAGTACACAGGTGACGGCTCACCCCTCCCCAGCACTGTCAGGGCCCCTGGCCACATGCCTGGTGTGGCCCTCCAGGAAGTCTCGTGCTGCGCTTGGGTCTGAAGGTGCCGAGTGCCAACATGAGGTTTGCAGGAGCCCCTCGGAGAGCTGGCTGCTAGTGCCCGGGAGGCCACACACTTGAGATCTGAGGCCTTGAGCTCTCGCTCCCCCCTTCCCTCCCTCTTGCCCCCACCCCACCCCCGCGGTACTGTGTAGTAGGCCATGCCTGCAATCCCTGCTGCTTGGGAGGCTGGTATAGGCGGGTCACAAGGTCAAGGCAACTTAGCAAGACCCTGTCTTTCTCCACAGAGAGGGGTGGAGCTGCAGCGAGTCTGCAGCTTGTGTTCCATGCCAGTACCACCAAAACTAATCAATGAAAATCATTTCCTAGGTTTGCCAGTATACAGGAGAGAAATGAAAACCTGAGTAAATAAGGCACTCATTAGATACTTTAGTCTTTTTACTTTCTTTTTTTTTTTTTGGACAGAGGGTCTCACCATGTAATTCAAGCTGGCCTTGAACTTATTTTGTAATCTAGGCTGGCCTCAGACTCATAGCTAGCCTCCTGCCTTAGCCTCCTGAGCGCTGGGATTACAGGTGTGGGCCATCACACCCAGCTGTCTTTTATTAGCTTTTAAAATTTCGGCTGGAAGTGTTGTGGGTTTGCAGGGGTCCTCTGTGCACACGCCCGGGGGCCTGTGTGCCCACAGTGGTGCCTGTGTCTTGGCCCTGGGGTGGCGTTGCTGCTTCTCGGGTACGTCCCTCTTCGGACGCCGACTCGTGAACCTTGGCCCGACGCTCTCAGGTCCCAAGCTCTTCAAGGAGCCCAGCAGCAAGTCTAACAAGCCGATCATCCACAACGCCGTGTCGCACTGCTGCCTGGCCGGGAAAGTGAACGAGCCGCACAAGCACTCGGTGCTGGAGGCAAGTGTCCCGTGTGCTGCCACCGCCGCCAGGGCCAGGCGGGGACAGGGCTGTGTCTCTGTCACTGTAAATCGTCCTGGCCACAAGCGAGTGAGTAGATGGCTGTGTCCCAGGGATCAGACAGAGTTTCTGTGTCTGGGCCCCAGTGGGCACAGGAAGAGTGGGACTCGAGCATCAGAGCTCAGGGAGTGGCCGTACTTGGGACGGCCGTGGCCTAGCGTCAGCAGGCCAAAGCAAAAGACTGCCCCGGGCGGGACCCAGGGCGGGGATGGGGACAGGGTCTTGGTCGGTCCTAACAGGCCAGGCCTACATTCTGGGCACCTGGGTAGATAGGCAGAGGGCCGGAGACAAGGAGGGCTCCCCATTTCGGAGAAGCTGTGTGGCAGGGCCAGAGGAGGGCGTCCATGCGCTGGGTGTCCTGGATGTGAGCCAGTCCAGTGGCTGTGGTAGGTTGTCCTTGTGCTGTCTGTCACCTCCATCTCTGCTGGGAGAGGGGCGAGCTGGGCAGAGCTGGGAAGGAGGCCAAGAGGCAGCGTGGGGTGTGCTCACACTGGCCCTGCCCCGGTCGCTTGTAGGCATTGTTTCGGAAGGCATCAGGGTCTGAGGACAGCTTCTGTGAGTGCTGGTGGACCTGTGGGGTCCTGCTTTCTCTGCACCACCCTCAGTGTGCAGACAGCTGGGCCTGTGGGCCTGGCTGGCTCCTGTCACTTTACATTCACTAAGTAGAGATGGGCTGCTAATGGTTAGGGACAAGTAACCAGGCATCCAGTCAGACAGGGGTGTGGGGCTGCAGACGGAAAAAAGAACTGGAGGTAGAAGAGCATCCTCAGGCAAGCTGGTCTATGTGGTGGCAGAGCAGACGGAGACTAGTGGCCAGAGGCCATTGAGGTGAGAGGACATGTGGGACAGGTTCTGTTCCCTGGAGTGAAGCTGTAGTGGGGGTTAGGGCTATCACTGCTGCGGGACAGAGCCTGTCGGGTGGGAGGGTAGAGCCTGCAGCAGTCCTGGGTTTATAGGCTGGAGGAGTGAGCTCTGCCGTCTACTGGGCCAAGGACACAGCCAGCAGCTAGTGGTGGGAGGGCTGGCGTTCTCGGGAGGTAAGGACGCCAGGGTACCTCCCTGCACTGGGGTCCACTGGCCTGGCAGCCAGGGAGCGAGCTCTTGAGGGTGAGTGCAGGTCAGGGGTGCCAGGAGGAGAGCCTGCCAGGCCACCCCCAGCACACTGTGACCGTCACAGGCCAGGCTGCAGGAGCTTGCGGGTGAGGAGGCAGGCAGGCTCTGAGCCCTCGTGACTGTGGCTCAGTCCCTGAGGCAAACACTGGACCTTACTTGCTGGTTTACTATAGAAAGTAAACTGGTGTGTACAGTTGTGGCCCACCCCAGGGACATGTTCCTGTCTCAGAAACACAGACCCTGCAGACTAGAAACGTCCCTTTAGCCCGTCGTGTCGCTCATTTACCCAGAGACAAAGTGACCTGTTGTGGCAGCACCACAGAGTAGGTCTCTGTGCCTGGTAGCCGCAGTGCCCAGGAGCACCCAGGTGCCCTGAGGGGTCTCTGTGCCTGGTAGCCGCAGTGCCCAGGAGCACCCAGGTGCCTCGAGGGGTCTCTGTCCCCTCTGCGCGGCCTCCTGCCCTGAGCCGCTGTTTCTGTGCGGCAGCACCCCCCCCTCGGCCCTCCGAGGGGCCACAGGGGCTCGTGCCAGCCAGGAGCTCCTCGACCTCTGTTCCGTCCTGCCAGCAGCTTCTGGACCTCCCCCACGCAGCACTGCCGAGAGCTAGGGTGGATGCCTGCCTGTTACATGCCGGCCGAAACACATGTCTCTATTGAAATCATTGTCTACTTAAGCAGATAAAGTGGTGTGTCTCTGAGATGCCTGGTGAGGTGGCAGAGAGCTGGCCTTAGCCTGACACAGCCCCATGTGCCCTGGAGCCTCCGGAAGGCTCTGCTGTGATTGGCACAAGAGCAGGCATCAGCACTGTCTTGGTGGTACTGGGACTAGCCTGTGGACCCTCAGTGCGGACCACAGTGAGGGCTTTGGGGGAAGCTAAGTCACATGGATGTGCTCCTGGGCCCACGGGAACTGACCTGCTGTCCAGAGCACTCGTGCAAGCTCTGCAGTGGGTGGGACCACGTGGTGTGTTTGCCACAGCTTCTGTTGTCATCATGACTGTCGAGTTGCACCTCCCCCCACCCCAGGTCACTTGTTAGAGGCGCAAGCTCGCAGGTGGCATGTTCCACGAGGTACCACCAGGGTGCTGTCTCTGCCTCAGTCTCTGGGTGTGCTGGTGCACAGGCCTGTGCTGGACTTGGCCTGCAGGAGCCCCAGGACACATGCCCTTCGGGCTGGTGTCTGCCACAGAGCAGTGTTTCTGAGGTTCCCGAGTGTCGTGGCGCCTGCCGCCAGACAGCATTGCAGGTTCCATAGGCTGCGGGTCCTAGTGTCCTCTGGCAGGGGCGTGGGTTATTTCTGCTCGTAGACTGGTACAGACAGGCTGCTGTGGGCGCTGTGTCTGGTGTCCCTTGAGTACTTGTGGGTCCCACAGGGGCTGTCAGGGGCCCCTGTGTGGCTGGCACGCGTGTTCTGCCAGCACCAAGTGTGTCCTTGCTCCAGCCCCGATGACTGGCAGTGGGGCTCGTCTCCTTTTGGGGGAGGCATACAGTGCACACATGCTGCAAAGTGTCTGCCCGGCTTAGAGAAGCCCGGCGCCATCCGGTGCCCCACGGAAGGCAGAGCCGTAGCTCTCAGGCACGGGAACTGTGGCCGATGGAAAGTGGCTCCGCTGCACACGGGCGCACCTGGCTGCCCCCCTGCCGCGGTGTCGTGCCCTCAGCGTCACAGTGACGCGCTTCTCGTCCCCCACAGGAGCTGGAGAAGTGCGACGCCAACCACTACATCATCCTGTTCCGCGACGCCGGCTGCCAGTTCCGGGCGCTGTACTGCTACTACCCCGACACGGAGGAGATCTACAAGCTCACCGGCACGGGGCCCAGGAGCATCACCAAGAAGATGATCGACAAGCTCTACAAGTACAGCTCGGACCGCAAGCAGTTCAGTCTGATCCCCGCCAAGACCATGTCGGTCAGCGTGGACGCGCTCACCATCCACAACTACCTGTGGCAGCCCAGGCGGCCCGCAGTGCCAAAGAAGAGCCAGACTCGCAAGTGACCGCGCACGGCGGCCCGGGAGCACCCTCCAGGGCGGCCCTATTTATTATTTCCTCCACTTGCGCACGAAGCGTGCCGGGTCACAGACCTTTCCTGAGCCTCTGGCGGCACGTGAAGCCCAGCGGGGTGTGGACACCGTGTCCGCCATCTGCCGTGGCCCCCACTGAGCAGGGCCCCGGCTGCGCGTCTCCCCCTGCAGCTCTCCGGGACAGGTTGCGCGAGACCCGCCTGCGCCCCGGCCTCCCTCCCCGCTCCTTTGCACACTGCCTGAGCCTCGCGCTGGCTGGCGAGGCCGCCCGGGGCTCGGCACGGAGGCACCCTGGGTCGGGGTTCGAATGTCTTCATACAAGGAGTCCTGTGGGAGATCTTTTTCATTTGCGAAATTATATGATATTTATTGATTGTGTCTACTGCCAACCTTTATATCTAGTTCTAAGATTTCTGAAAGACGTCCTTGTTCCTTGCTGCTCAGAAAAAGTTTACTGAAAACACCAGTTCACTGAAAGCCCAGAAACAGGCCCCGTCTGTCTCTGCTAAGTAACGTTTACGCGCTCGGAGGGGCTGCCTCTGCCTGTGCAGCAAGGACCACGGGGCACTTGTGGCTGGTGCTGGCCAGCGCGGCGCCCCTGCTGGCACCTCAGGGGCCTGTGGCGGTCTGTTCACCTTAATAAAGACAGTTTGGTACTGGAGCCGTCACTGCGCGTGCTTCTGGGCCGCCGGCTGCCCCACTCTGCTTCGCAGGGCGCTGGGGCCTGTGGTCAGTAACCTAAAGAAGCAGCAACGTGGTCATCCCCAGCTGTTCCCGTGGGCTCTTCCCCTGTGGTCCCTGGGTGCCCGGTGCTCCTCTGAAGTGGACCCCAAACCGCCGGGCTCGCGCACCACGGTAGTGCTCGTGCGGCGGGCTGGCTGCGGAAGCGCCTGTGGCCTCCGTTTCATTTGCACACACTGTTCTGGGAGTGTTACTTGAATCTGTCCTGAACTGCAGAGAACGTGAGTAATGGAGTCAGTCACTTGTGACAGTTCCGTCATCCTGCTAAGTGCAGCCCGCCGAGCGCTTGCAGGAGGAGGGGGCTGTGCCTGTCTGGCCTGTCCTGCTGGAGGAAGTGCAGTCTCAGCGCTGTGTCCCTGTGCCCGCACTGGGTGGCTGTGCCGTGCCACACCCACTTCCAGGCTGCGTGGTCTCTGGTGCTGAGCTAAAGGCCGCGAGGCTCCATTTCTCCTGGTTGCGCAGACATCACCGTGGCTACGTGGGCAGGAAGTCCCCTGTGTGCCCTGATGTCACCTGCCCCTGTGGCAGCCTGAGGGGCTCGAGGTAGCCTGGTGCTGGGCCCCATGCACACACAGCGCTCGAGGCTGTGTCCTGCTGCGTTTGGCGTCTGCGGCCTCCGGAGCCCTTGCCACAGCAGCCACGCCGGGCTCCTGTAGGCCTTGCTTCTTGTGGCTGTGGCGGGTGCTGGCCTGGCCTGCCCCATGTGTCTGGGCTAGGCAGTATCCAGACTGTGTCACCTGCGGCCTAGGGCCATGTTCCCTGCCCCAACCCCCTCCCCATTGTTGAGGTCCTGGGGATGAACCTCAGGCCTGGTGCATGCCAAGCAGGCGCTCCACCAGTGAGCTGCACCCAGCCCTTTTATTTTGAGATAGGGTCTTGCTGAGTTGCCCGGCCCGGCCTCTGACGTGGGGCCCTCCTGCCTCAGCCTCCTTGGTCGCTGGGCTTGCAGGCTTGCTCACCGCGCCCCCACGGTGTGTCCTCTGGCCTGCCCCTCACAGGGGCCTGTGGTGCGGTCTCCAGTGGGGCTGCAGGCCCGAGCTCTGTCCCTCACTCAGGCACTGCTGCAAGGTGAGCCCCACTCTGGTCACTGCTAGGTGATGATTTTATCCCTAAAATTGTAATTGTAATTTGGAGGAAAAAGTATTTATTGAAATAAAATTTTCTGTTAAATAATTAACTTGGGTAACCTTTCACAGATTCTGATTTATTTTGTGAAATGGGTTTGACCCGTGAGCAGGGAGAGTGGATGCCTGAAGGCCGTCTCACCTCACTGTGGCCTCTGTCCACATGTGCTAGCCAGCATGAGGGACACCAGCCGGCCGGCCGTGCAGGGCCTGGGCCACACACCCCAGCGCCCCTCCTGGGCACCGGGCAGTGCACACCGCTTTGCTGTTGCTCTCGGGCTAGGCCGTGCACGGGAGACCTCGGGAGCGGACGGGCCTGGATGAAGCCCCCGGGCGCCCGAAGGTCTCCGTCCTGCCTGTCCCCGCACCCGTGCTTTGGGAGGCAGCGCTGCACAGCGGGCACGGAGGCATGGGGGGGTGGCGCCCAGCAGGGTTGGGCTGCCAAGTTGCACGTGCCACTTGTGTCAGCAGGGCATCCTAAGACTCGGTGAGGCCAGCAGTGTGGTGGAAACCACATCTGTGGGATGGAAAGGGTGGCCCTGGGCCTGCTGAGTGCAGTTCTGTGCTGGGGGCAGGGTGCGCCGAGAGCCCACGCCAGGGCTCAGAGGTCTGGCAGAGCATGCCCAGGCCTGCCACGCTTGCCAGGCCACGGCGTTGAAGTTGACCAGGTCCCAGGTGACCGGGCTGCCCTCCTTAGCCAGAGTGATGTTGTCCCTGGCTGGAGCGCGGAGAGGAAGATGGAGGCAGTGTGCCGCCCCTTGTCCCAGAGGAGTAGGCGTGCCTTCAGAGGTGCGGGGACAGCCTGGGCGCCGTGGAAACAGCACAGAGCTGAGGGTGTTGGGCTCCGAGGGGTGGCTTTCAGTCACAGTGATACAGCACTCATGTCCCATTTTTGAGAAATGACTTGGGTTTTGTCCCTTGGGTTTTGGTTGCAGGACAGCCTGGCTATGGCGAGCAGAAGTGACCACACTACGGAGGCTCAGGGCAACCTCACAGCGCCATTCCGAACCCCCCGCCCAGCCTGTGTTCATCCCCAGAGCCCCGCCAGTCTTTGCTTCTACTTTTGTTAGCTCGGCTGAGTCCCGTAAGCTGCGAGTTGTGTTAGACTTGAGTTAGCTGTGTTAGCTTTGCTTCTAAGTTACGTTACTGCCAGCGAACAGGGCGGGGTGCAGCTCAGTGGAGGCGCTTGCCTTCCGTGTGGGGCCTCGGGCTCTGCTCACAGCGTGCATCCAACGAAACACACCCACCGGGGCCCTGGACCCCAGCAAGGCACGGCTGTGGGTCTGAGGTGCACGAACTCCCCCGATGGCAGCATGGGCGTTGGGGTGGGGTGTCTGCAACCCAGCAACACCCTGTGGGAGCGCAGTCACTGGAGAGGAGCCAGCAGAGCCCGGGGCCGCAGGCCGCTCGCCCTGGCCACCCCAGCCCGTCTCTAAAGCGAATGCTACTTCGTTGTTTTCCTTGCCCTGAACTAGCGCAGAATCCATTGGATAAAAAACCCCTGCTTCCCAGATCTGTAGGGTTTGTTTATTTTCACTTTTAGCAAATGACATCAATCAGAAGGGGGGAGCGTCAGAAGTGTGTTGGTGAGCACACACGGCCAGCTCCCTGCCCCTCCCCACGCGCTGGGAAGATGCGCCCAGCCATTCCTCTCTAGATGTCCGGGTGTGGCCAGTGCTTTGCGGCACACTGGGTGGGTGCTGAGGCCACGGGACCGGCGAGGATGAGGAGCCTCAAATGGGGACAGCAAATGTGGTGGAAACCAAGACCTGTTCATTGGAGGGGCACTGCTGGTTGGCTGTGGCAGCCCAGGGCATGGTCCCGGCACTCTAGCACTGTGGCAGGGATTCTGAGCTGCAGCGGGGCCCAGACCACACCTCAGGGCCACCGCTGGGCCGCTTCACCTGCAGACTCAGAGGTCCAGGGCCACTGCAGCTGCCAGGTGTGGGCTGTTGTATTTCCTGGTGTCCTTGTGTCCTTGGCGTGCTTTAGTTGGGCTGCTTTGTGCACGTGGGTTTCCACCTGGGCTCCCAGGAGCCCGGGGCGTCCGAGCAGCACCACCCCTTCCTGCGTGAGCACAGATGTGCTGGGGGCTTGAGTGCAGCACTCATTTCTTAGTGCTTTTGTTCCTCATTCTCTTTGCAAACATAGTATTTCCTGTCAGTTTACAAAAGCTATTTACAGTTCCACCACAGCAACCAACGATGGACAGTAGCCATGGCCCTCCGCTATCCTATGGCTGTGGGCCTCTACAAGGGCCACAAGGTGACTAAGTGTGAGCAAACCTAGGCACAGTCACCATCGCCTGACCACATACACCACGTTTGTGCGGGACATGATCGGGAGGTGTGTGGCCTCACCCCCTCCAAGCATCGCACCATGGAGCTGCTCAGCGTCTCTGAGCACAAGCGCACCCTCAAGTTCATCAGAAGGGTGGGGTGCACATCCTCGCCAAGAGGAAGGCGAGGAGCTGAGCAACGTGCTGGCCGCAATGAGGAAGGCAGCTGCCAAGGACTGAGCCCCTCTGGAATACAGCTTTGCAGAGAAAAAGAGCTGCTTACAAAGGGTCGGCCAGATAGTTCAGCAGATTAAAGCACCTGCTTAGGCAGAGGGGATTCGGTCCCTGGCCTGCCGTGCCACCCCGCCTCCTGGGTGCGCTGAGATGGCAACTGAGACTGGGTGTGGTGGCAAGCGCTTGGGGGGCTGAAAAACAGGAAGGATCACTACGAGTCTGATCTGTAGCAAGACCCTGTAGACCCTGCACTAAATACATTTCTTAAAAACTATTTGCAAAGCGTTTCTACCATTGCTTTTAACTATATTAAGCACATCGACATATCTAGAACTATATTTTTCATTTAAGAACTTGCCTATTATATAGCACTGATAAATAAAATAGTACATGTAGCAATGGTTGTAATTTGACAAATCTATTTTTTTTTTCTTTTTTTTCGTCTTTTTGAGACATGGTCTGGCTATGCAGCTCAGGCTGGCCTTGAACTCACTTTGTAGCCCAGGCTGATCTCAAATCTCAACAATCCTCCTGCCTTAGCCTCCCAAGTGTTGGAATGTGTTACCATGCCCAGCGTTTTTTGTTGTTTGTGTATTTAATGTATTTGTGTACAGGGTCTCACTACGAAGCTCAGACTCCTGGTGATCCTCCTGTCTCAGCCTCCCCAGTGCTGGGATCCCAGGCATGTGCCACCACGCCTGGTGAGCTGCCCAGTGGTAGGACTGGCAGTGTGGCGCCTGTGCTTAGTCCACTGTTGTTTTTCTGTGGCTTCACGGTGCAGTTTAGGCTGGCCTTGAACTCACCAGGGAGCCCAGGCCGGACTTAAACTCGAGGTGACCTCCTGTCTGGGCCTCCTGAGTGCCGGGGTTACGGGCGTGTGCCCCACCCCTGGCTGAGGTGTCTGAATGTGATCATTTTAGCCTCACTTCCTTCTCTCTGCCTTCACCCCTGTGGACAGGCACAGGTGCGTGAGTGTTGGAGAGAGAGGCTGAGTCCAGAATGCGTGTACACAGGATGAGCGTGGTTGCGTGTCTCAGCGCGGTGTACAGCCTGTGCCACGTCACGCTGCACTGGCAGGCTGCAGCATCTGGGGACCAGCCGGGGACTGATGTGCCCATTATATATACACCACGCATAGCGACAAAACCACAAGCCCACAGGAAGATGGTGTTGAGGAGTCGGGTCCACGCGCGCTGGCGCTGCCCTTGGCAGGCGCGTCCCTCCCAGCCCTCCAGAGCCCTGAGCAGGCCCCGCGGTGCCAGACGGCTCGCGCCATGGCTCAGCCATTCCTTTCCTGAGAGACGAGTTCACGGGCACGTTAGCAGGAAGAGACACGGTGGTGTTCCGCTGCTCCGCATTTAGCATCCGCGCCGAGGACACACCCAACACACTTCCAGCGAGGACGCGTGCCACAGACTGCCAAGCCACGTGGAGCCGGCGCCGGCAGCGCCTGGAGCACGTCCTACAGTAGAGCCCTTCTTGCTCCAACAGCCCACCCGGTGCGCTAAGACGCTCGTTTTCAGAAGACAGCCTTCTCTAGGCCTTCTAGTGCAACTTGTACAGAATGTGCTAGCTTATTAACTCTACTTTTACCCAGCTGGCAGCCTCCAACTCAGCAGTCAGCCCGGGGCCGGCGTCCGGGCAGTTCCACGGCCCAACCTCGGAGGACAAGATACTGCAGAGTCTCATTTGTCCTTTTCAGACCCTACATAGGCCGCCAAGTGGGACAGAACACATGGACCTGAGGGACGGTGTCATGGCCTCGCTGTAGCACCAGGGCCGGGGGACCTGGCGCAGGAGCCACAGGCACTGCAGGCGTCTGCCTGTCCCTCCACCAAGTCACGTCACGTGAGTTCTGCCCAGCAGAAATCGGCAAAATGCGCTGGCCGGGCACGGGCGAACATCTTGCAAGTCCGGGTAGCTCAGTAAAGCACTCAGCGCTGGCGTCTGTGTAGATGCCCAGCAATGAGAGTGAAAAGCCACGCTGGCTGCGGTCACAACAGCGCAGGCCATGTCACCCATATGTCCCCCATCTGTGCTGGACTCGCAGTGTCTTCTCGCAAGCGTGGGCTGGTGTCACTCCTGGTGTTGCTTCTCAGGTGGGCTGACGAGCTCCACCTCATAAAGGTACTTTCAGAGGACATTTGCTGAGTTGGGGAGGTAGCTTGGCAGCGTAAGCACCTGCCTGGCAAGCGCCACGTCCTGAGTTTGATCCCCAGTACAGGGGGAGAAAAAGAAAGAACCCAAAAGGTTTTCTGGTTTTTTGTTTTTTTTTTTTTTTTTTTAACAGGCATTTCCAAGCTGTGGGATTTTCTGACTCCACTCTACTGTACGTCAGCAGCCTCTTTACATCTATCCACAGGCAGCCAGTTTTATTTAAAAGGCTGGGCATGTTGAGAGCAGCCTTTTCACGTATCTGCAGGCCTTCTAAAAGCGGCCAGCCAGCCTTCCCAGAGGGCAGTGGGCATCTCCAGTTATCCCGACGCGGACGTTTGTCTCTGGCGACCGCCCATGGCCTGCTAGCCGCTCACCTTCCAGGGCGGGTGAGACCTTACTTAGCGCTCTCGAGAAGTGTGGCTGCTCCAGCACAGCCAGCCGCATCAGGCCAGGACCAGATCTGGGCAGTTCTGCAGTCCGCACTGGCTGAGCTTCCAGAGCCCCCTTCCTGGGTCCTTGGTATGATGGCCCAGCCCTTGTGGATCAGTGGGTTGGGGGACCCTGCGTCTGCCATGGCCAGGCCAGCGGGGTTGGGGAGTTGGGCTGGAGACCCTGCAGCCTGAGGAGTTCTGGCTCCAAGGCCACCGCTGCCACCAGGTCACCCAGGTGGGGTGGGGATGCGGCTTCCCGTGCTCAGAGCCTGGGCCCAGCCAGCAGGTGGCCACAGCGAGGGACCCAAGCACTGCGGGGCAGAGGCGCAGCTGTCCTCGCGCCCCCCCATCCCCCGGCTGGAGCAGGCCAGCCTGCAGCTTCTTGTCCTGCTCTGCGGGAACCCCTCTAATGCTTTTAACCGGCATTTCTGCCATAAGTGAAGCTGCACCTGTTCGGTTTTTCCCCTCTCGTAACGTGTCTGCATGCTTTTTACCTGTTCTTTCTCTGATTTACTTGGCCTTTCCCTCTTACAATGTCTGTGACTCTCAGAGGGTTTGTCATTTAGAGGACCACCCTAGCTGTGTTTGTGTTCCTAAACTTTAGGAAGCCTGGGCCCATCGTGAGGTTAGGAAGGCACCTTGCCACCAGCCCTGGCCGCTTCCCTTTTGCCCGTGCCCAGCCCAGCATGGCACTGGCCTTTTCCCACGTGAGGCAGGGGTCACCTCTCTTCCCAGGGTGAGGTGCAGGGCCTCGAGCCGGCTCCTGGCTGCCCCGCTCCCTGCTGGCCACAGGGAGCCGGGTGCCCCCAGCTCTGCTCCGACTTCATCCTAGGCTGCGGTCTCTGTGGGGTGAGAGGGCAGGGCCTCATCTCAGGCCCTGGGGCTGCGGGTGCAGACAGGTTGCCCCAGACAACCGCCAAGCAAGCCACGAGCCCAAGGCAGGCCCAGCCTCCGTGGAGGTGCGCTCGTAGGCGGCTCGGGGGTTCTCTACTACTGCTCTCTCAGCATATTCTGATTGAGTTGGTTTATGGGAACGTACAGGCGGTCTTCTGCCTGGCTATCTTGCTGAACGCTTGTTACCTCGAACAGTGTGGGCTCACTGACTCCAAACAGGAATGGCCCTGTCCCTTCCTCACGGTAACTGAGCCTCTTGTCGTCTCTGCCTTTGGTGCCTGGAAGGCCTCAGCCTGCCAAGCCCCACCAAGCAGGGGTGGTGCCCTGCGCGTCCCCTCCCACCCATCCCAGGGTGTACTGCCAAGGCCACGTGTCCCCATGTGTTGTGGGTTTCCCTGGCAAGCTGCAGACAGGCCCTTGCTGCTCCGTGTGCTGCAGGCGGTGTCCACATCTTGAGATGACCATGTGGCCCTTCCTTCCGTTAGTGTGGTGGGTTTGTCCACTGATTTTCCAGGGCCCAGGCTAACCTGATTGCAGAGTGGGTAAGCTTGACTCTGTGTGTGTGTGTGTGTGTGTGTGTGTGTGTGTGTGTGTGTGTGTGTGTGTGTCTGGTTGGATTTGGGTGACGGCTTGCTAATCTGTAGGCCTTGCGTGTGTGATGTTTTCCCGACATGGCTCTTTGTAGATTTGCTGTCACAGCTGCAGTGACAACACCAAATAATCTGCGATGTGCATCTGCCTTTTCTCCCCTTCAGAAGAGCGAGGGTGTCTTGGAGGTCACAGCTTGTGCGGTGAGCAGCGGCCATTGACTCGGTCTCGGAGGCCGGGGCATGCAGCAGGCGGTTCCCAAGGCCCCTCCTTGGCTGGCGGTGCCATCCTCGTGGTCGGCACTGTGTCCCGGCCTCCTGCTGGAAGGACACCGCTTGGGCTGGACGAGGGCCTCGCCCATGACTGCATCTTAGCTGCCTTCCCTCTGGACACCTTGCGCCGCCCTGCCGTCAGCAGCGGTCACATGCAGGAGGCCAGGGCTCCAGCAGACAAACGCAGGCACACAGGCAGTGGAGCAGGCGGTGCCCATGGCAGTATGCCTGGCTTTCTGCCGCGCGGTGCTGACGTTGCCCAGGAAGCCAACTGCGTGGCTTCTCCTCCCCCGTGCACCGTGACCTCTGGACGGCACCAACATGCGTGTGTGACAGGCACAGTAGCAGTGTGCGCTCCCATGAGTCTTCTGTTCAGGAAGCACCTTCCTAAGCAGATTTCTAGGCAGGAAGGAGCCAGAAACTAGGCCATGTCCCACTGTCGGAGGGCCACGGTCAGCCTGTCTCACCCCGCACGACCTGGTCACCAAGCGCTTCCTGTGCGCTCCGTGTGCAGCCGGTCCCAGGAAACCCACACCAAAGGGTGCAGTAGGCAGGTGGACTCCAGAGGGTGGCAGCAGCCGGGGCTGGAGGAACCAAGGTAGAGTGGCGTGGCCACGTGACTGGGCCAGCGACGGCAGGTCTGTCTTGTCTCTGCAAGTGGGGCTGCAAGTGGGGCTTGCTGTGCCCAGGCTGCCAGCTGGCTTACACCTGCTGAGACAGGCAGGACACCTGGTGGCACCAAGGGACAGCGCGTGTGCCATGTGTGAGGTCACCTGAGGCGGATGGCAGGGACAGGCGACCCTGGGTTCATCCCAACCTGCTGGCACAGAGGCCAGAGGCTCCTGTGGGGCGCCATCTGCACTGCAGCCTCATCTCCTTGGGATGCCCGGGGGTAGCAGGGCTCGCTGGGCTGTGAACGGCCTGGAGAAGCGTGAGGACCTGCTGTCGGGGAGGGTGGGGCTGTGTCCCAGCAGGCGACACCACTGTTGGTAAGCACAGTGCTGCCCTGCGCGTCACGGTGGTGGCGATCCTGGACTCCAGGCCAGGCCCTGATGTGGCTGCCTGGCTCCTTGCTGTTCATCTGCCTTGCGGCAGGCACAGGGCAGTCCAGTAAGCCGGGCAGCAGGATGGCCAGGGGCACGTGCACACTGCCCAAGGCCAGTGTGCCTGCGGCAGCTCCTTGGGCCGGCAGCTCGGCCGGCACAGGCCACTGCCTGGAGCACATCCTGTAGTGCAGTGGCCGGGGGAGCCACGTGGGGTCATCCCCGGGGGAGGCTGTGGGCGCCTCTGTTCACTTGCATGTCCCTGCACACACTCACACCCCACTCGTTCACAGGAGCTGGCCTGGAGACCGACTCGCTTTAGCCCAAGCTGTCCAGGTTCTGGACAGTCATAGGCATGGGGAGACAGACACACAGGACCCCGGGACCGTGGCATTGTGCGGAAGAGGGCAGTGGGAGGCGTGAGGCCCACAGCGCACTGCTGCTAGGGAAGGGAAGATCAGACATTCTCAGCCACTGCCCAGCGGGAGTAGGTCTTCCTGTGGCTTCTGGGAGGTGGCAGGAGCCGTGAGCAACAGCCTGTCCCTTCACCCACAGCTGCAGCACCCACAGCACTAGACCTGAGCCAGCAGCTTTGGGAAAGCCTTCCTCCTAACGTGGTATGCTTCCAAGCCCTCCCGCCGGGCGTCTCAAGTCCTAGCTTCTGGGCAGCAACGGCCCTGGCAGCCAGCTCAGGCCGCGGATATCTCAGGAGAGCTTTCAGGGCCAACTGGCAGGCAAGGGGGCTGCAGGGACCCCACTGCTTGGTGCCAGGGCCACGTGGGAGCGGACCCAGGACACGCAGAGAGGCCCCTGGCGTCCCCCAGCCCAGACGCGGAGCGCGCGGAGGCCAAGGGCAGCTCACAGCTGCAGGTGCACAGGCAGCTTTTATTGGGCTGGTGACTGCTGTCTCTTGGGACAGCTGCCCTCCTGAGCAGCACAGGGGCAGCCCCCGGCCTGTGCTCTGGGGGGGCAGGGCACTCTGTCCCGGGCCTGGTGTCCTTGGCAGTTGAGGGCCCTGGCACACCCACCGGCAGGAGCCACACGCACCCCACCAGGGACCAGGATGCTGCTGTGCATAGCCATACCCTACAGCCAAGCCCAAAGCGGGAGCAGCCCTTCTAGGCAGGTGGCCACAGGGAGCTGGGGCATGGCGCAGGAGACGTGTCAGGGGGCACCAAGCCCTCCCTGGCAAGGCAGGCTTGGCCCATCCCAATGCAGGAAGCTGGGGGTTCCCTGGAGCCTCTGGTGGCCTCTGCCCAGCAGGGACTGGCCTGGCCACCCCAGCCCAGGGGCAATGCCTGCGACTCCATCGGGTTCTGGGGCTTCCCTGTCCTAAAACCAGAGTGCTTTCTGTCGCTAACAACGCTGTGCTGAGGACTTCTAGGCACTTTCTGAGCAGGCAGCAGGCAGGCCAGTGTGGGCACAAGCTGGACGTGTCCAAGACATGCAGTGGGCAGCCTGACCTGGGTGTGTCTACCTGGTGGGCAGGTCCCCCAGTATTGGCCCTGCTGTCCCTGAGCTGCCTGCCCTGATCTCAGGAGCCTGCCCTTTCACCCCAGCATCTTGAGGAGGTAGGGTTCACAGCCCTGCCTGCAAGTAGAGGGGTCCCCAACAGCTGTTGGCCCCAGAGGAGCAGTGCCCACCCCAGGTCTGTTCCGGGGTGCCCCAGCCCAGCCCAGCCAAGCTGCTGACCTGCCACACGGGGTTTGATGCCCACTCTGTGGAAGGCCAGTGCTGTCTGGGTCTAGGTCAGGTGGGCACCACAGCAGGTGTTTTTAACCCTGCAGCAGGTGAGCCCAGGTGTCCTGCAGCCCTGGACCAGAGCCCCAAGTGTCTGGGCAGCTGCCCTGGAACATGCAGCCTGCAAAATGCAAGGGTTGTCAGGCGCTGGACGAGGGGCACCTCGGCCCGCAGCCTCTGCCCTGGAGGAGCCTGTGGAGGCTGCGGACAGCAGCCTGCATCCGGGGCTAATTGTGCTTCTCGTGTCAGGTGTTAGAAACAAGGCTTTGCTTTAGAGGAGAGTAGGGCAGGCCAGGAACCTGCCAGGAAGTCTCCAGCCTGTGACTTCTGTGCCAGCAGAGGGCGCCCTCGCTGGCTCAGGGCTGTCCACAGACCCGCGCCCAAGCCCCATAATAGCCTTGAGGGCACTGTCATGATGGGCGGCTCCTGGGTGGGTCGTGGGGCTCCTGCACCAGGTCCCCAGGGTGCCCTTCCCTTCCCAGTCTCCTGTCCTCCAGGAGAACCCAGTTGTGGCCATGCAGAACAAAGGACTCAGTGTCGAGTCCCCACCTGTCCCCTCCTAGCCACCAACCCTTCCCCTTTGCTGGGTCCTGGTCACGAGTTGCGGTACAGCTGTGAAGAGACACAGGTCAAAAACAGTTTTGTAAAAACAGGTTAGAAAATGCTTCTCGCCAGCTTCCAGGGCGGTGCGGAGGCCCCTGCACTCACATCCCGGGAGCCACCATGAGCAAGCGCCCATGGCTGGAGCAGGCAGGGCTGCTCCCTCCCAAGTCTTTGCAGCAGCCCGCAGAAGCCCAGGTCCGGGTCTCAGAGCTGGGTCTCATCGCGGGTCTCAGGGTTGCAGGACGACAGTTTGTGGCTGCAGCTGCTCTTGTGGCCCGGGGAACTACTGGCCATGTGGGCCAGGGGGTCAGAGCGGATGAGGTACCTGCGAAGGACAGCAAGACCCTGGAGCCACAGGACCCCTGCCCGGGCCGCCCCCAGGACCCATGCCACTCCCACGCCTGGCGAGATAGGCGGTGCACTCACACAATGTCGTTGGGCTCCAGCCGCGTGTCAGGCGGGGGGTTGATGAGGACATAGGAGAGGGTGTTCTGCTGATCATTCATCTCATCTGCAAAGGACACAGCCGCGGGACATCAGCACCTGGCCAGGTGTGGAGCTACTGGGAGCTTGGAGCCAGGGCGGAGATGCTCTTGCCCGCCCTACATCAGTGGGTCATGTGGTCGGACCCACACCCTGGAGCTCAGCTGGCCCAGGCCGCCCGCAGAGGGGCACTGCAGCAGGGTGGGCCTGAGCAGAGGCGGCGAGCACACCCCACGCGCCAGCTGACACAGCTCCCCTGCACACACCTACGACCAACCCCCGTGTATGCCACGTGTGCACACACAGCTGCACTCATGTAGCCAGGTGTGCTCGTGTGACGCGGCCCATTCCATGCCCTTCCTGCCGCCCTGCAGCATCCCATCCCTGGACAGCCTCCCCACTCCAGGCTCAACCTTTGTCTGGACCTGTCCCAAGCAGCCCCAGCCCAGGGCACTCACTGAGCTCATGGATCTGAGAGCAGGACCCGGGGCCAGGGCTGCCCACCTGGACACAGCCCCACATACAGGCTGGCCCTAGTGCCACCAGAAGGCGAGGATGGCATTGGGCCAACCCCAGTCATCTCCTAGACATCTGCACTTGGGCAGGGTGCCCCTGCCAAACCCAAGGACAGAAATGCGGCCTGTGTGCTGGCCGTGGTCCTGAGCCCACCGGCCTCAGTTTACCCACATGCTATCCAAAGGAATTCCGGACTCCCAGAAAGACAAAACTCCTCCAAGACAGGACATCTCCCAACCTTCTGCTTTGCCCTTGCATATCCTCACAGGAGAAGCTGCTGGCCATGCCACCCAGGAGGGCCTGGGAGGGCTGCAGCGGGGCTTGAGACACCTTGAGTCCACCAGGGATGCAGCTTTCATGCTGAAGTCACAGCTTGCACGGAGAGGGCGGGTGGACTTCTGGGACCTGGCCTGGCCAGCTAGGCCAGCGCCCCTACCCTTGGCTGGGGTGGGTGGGCCTGACCACCCTGCCCCTATGTGACACGGAGCTCTTCTGTCCTAGGCGTATGGCCAGCAATTCCCCTACCCACCCTTTGCTGGCCCCAAGAGGGGCTGTGGACTCCAGAGCCCCATACCTAGACCACAGCCCCCAGCTGTATGCCACGCCGTGGTGGGCACAGCGCAGCCACTGCAAATGAGAGCAGGCCGAGCTGGGCCTGGCTGTCTGCTTACTGGGGCACTGGGTGGGTCTGGTACATGCACTGACCACTGGGCCGGCCAGCTGGTTGTGCTGTCCTGAGTGGCCATTCCCGTCCACACGTGGGGCTCAGTTCTTAGCAATGGTGACAGACACCCACTGAACCCCTGTGCCAGACCCTTGCCCAGCACAGCAGACTCGTCCCACCTCTTTGAGCTCCACCTTCCGGGCTGGATGTCCTGCTCATTGAGCCAGAGCCTCCCCTGCCCAGGCCAAGCTTTCTGTGGTCCCTTCTGCACCCCGTGGGCCTTGCTGAGGCCACCCTGGGGTGCCCCTCCAGCAGGACTCTGCCCTGCTTTCCCTCCTGGCCCAGGCACCCCCAGCTGTCTGCTTGGGGAGTTCTGTACAGCTCCTGCCACAGACCCCAGTGCCAATCCCCAGCCAGCATACAGGTGGCGCTCAGGAAGTGCCACTTGCAGGCACATGTGAGCCTGGTGGCCCTCAAGGTCTGTAGCTGCCCACCCTGCCAGGGACCCGTGGGGATGCAGCACAGCCAGGCATGGGGCAGCATCCAGTTCGTGGGAGCCACCAGCCCTGGCCGAGCCCCAGCGCCCAGCTCTTCCATGAACCAAGCCAGGCGTGAGGAGGGGCAAGAGGGTAGCAGATGCCGAGGCCTCACCCCCGGGCAACTCAGCCATCCCAGCATCCAGGCCTCGCGGGAGCTAATGCCTGCCTCCCCACCCTGGGAGGCCCCAGCACCCTTGGGTGGCTAGGCACCCAAGGCCTGCACTCTGCCTTGAGCTCCGGGGCCTCGGATGGGCACCTAGGGAGGAGTGCGTATAGGTCAGACTCGACCCAGCCAAATGGAAATTCCTGCTCCTGAAGCCCCAGCAGAGGTTGGGGGAGTGGGCCCCACCTCCGCCTGGCTCCAGGAGCCCTCAAGCCCACACACATCAGGGCCACCCCAACCCAGGCTTCCAGCGTGCTTCGGAGTGGAGCGTGGATCTCTCCCAGGCTGGCCGCAGAGCTTGCAGGGGCCTGCGTGCCCCTGCCCGCCAGGCTCAGGCAGAGGTCAGCCTCACCCTCTGCAGTGGGATGGACAGCCTTGGGCTGGCAGGCTCGTGCCACTCGCCAGCCACCCCGGGCCAGCACAAGCCCCGACGACCCCGTGGAGGGTGAAGTCCAGCCAGGGGCACACCCAGGCCCTGCCTGACAGGAAGAGGCCCGGCCCTCTCTCTCCTGCCACTGCCTGGCCCTGCTGGGGTGGCAACCGGCTGGCGTGTCCCTGAGCAGTCTGCGTCCACCAGGGCAAAATTACCTTGCAAA
Source organism: Octodon degus (assembly GCF_000260255.1). NCBI lineage: Eukaryota > Metazoa > Chordata > Mammalia > Rodentia > Octodontidae > Octodon > Octodon degus. The sequence continues at coordinate 1,285,389 of NW_004524699.1, read as the reverse complement.
TATCCCAGGTTTACCCGATTCATGACATCACTGGCTGTTAAATTTGCTACGTCCTCTAAGAACACGCAGGAGAGGCACAGACAGAAACAGAGAGAGAGAGAGTCAGCAAGCCTCGGGGCGGGCGGGGGCAGGCAGCAGGGGCCAGCTATGCGGCAGGCATCACAGCCATGGTGACAGTGGTGGCAAGAGCCACCTCAGAAAGCCAACAGGAAGCGGGCTGGCTGCGGGTTCTTTTGGGTGTGCAGGCATCTCAGGGGCCGGAGGGGTGTGGAGCAGGCACTGGCGCTGGCCTCTCCACCTGCCCACACCCACCATGGGCTGTGAGAAGAGGACCCACTCCAAGCCCTGGTGGCCACGTTCTGAAAACGGACAGGGACAATGAGGTATACTTCAGGTCACCCCTCAGAGGAGCTGCTGCCACCCTACACCCAGCACACCAGGCCTGGGGGGGACCCGGCCACTCCTTCCTCTTGGAAGGCTCAGGGCCCGACCCACACGGTAGACACGAGCAGCAGCAGCCTAAGCCATAGCTGGGCTTCACATGGAGCCCGAGGGAGGCTGGGCCAGGGGGTGGAAGTGGGTGGCAGTGGCACAAGCCAGGGTGGGGCCAGGCCCCTCAGTCCCCAGCAGCAAAGGCAGCAGCTCCACAGGAAGTAGAGGGCCCAGGCTTCTGCCAGCTGAGCACTTGGTCCAGCAGGCACCTCCCAAGCAGGGCCCAAGAGGGTGCTGCGTGAGTTGAATCAGCCACAGGGGCGCTGTGAGATCCCGTGGTAGCTGAGATGGCTGCGAGGCCCCAGAAAGGTCAGAGGGCAGAGGGAGCATCCCAGTGCAGCTGTCCCTGTCCCCGTGGCAGAGACCCCTCCACCATGGCCCTGAGATGGCACAGATTTTGGGCTTGGCCCTCCCCTAGCCTCGGGCCCAACCACACCTCACTCTCCAGATGGGGACACCGCGGTAGGCCCACAGTGGCGAGAGAGTAGGTCATGGACCCACGCTGCCCGCCCACCCCTCGTCCCTCCACCAACGCATGTGGAAGGCGCCCATGCAGGGCCGGGGTGCGGCAGTGCTCACCATAGCCGATGGTGGGCAGCCCCAGGTGCTTCATGCGGTTCTTGACTAGTTCGGAGAGCTCCTGGCGCTCAGAGCGCCGGCACAGACTGAGCCGCTGCTGGCCGGCCCACTCGGCTGTGGGTGCCTTCCCCGAGGGCCTGGAGCCCTTACGGCTCAGCTTCCGGGCCCACTGCAGGCTCTTGCGCCGCAGCAGAGGGTGCTGGGCTGGATCGCTGCTGCCAGTGTGGCGGCCATGGGCACTGCCCCTGCCGGACCCAGCCCGTGCACCCCAGGGTCCCTTGGCCTCTCGCGTGTCTTCACACTCTTCCATGTTCACCAACACCTGCGACTGAGTGGGCAGAGGCGGGGGGCAGGGAGGCCAGGCCTGCATCTCTGTGGGTCTGGCTTTCCCCAGGATTGAACCCCCATTTGCAGATAGGGAGCCAGCTCTTGTAGTTGCAGCTTTAGGGTGTGGTTCTGCGGGCACCCAGTGCTAGGTGAAACATGGGTACCCCTCTGGGCAGCACCTCAAAGGGCCCAGGGCTGCTAGGCCAGACCGTGAACACACATGCTGGTGGCCTGAGGTGGCCAGCTATATCTACTGAGACTCATCCAGCCTCAGTTTCCCCACTAGTACAGATGGAAAACGGCCAGAGGGCCTGGACCCTGGGCGTCTCATGGCCAGTGCATCCTGGACAGGACGTCCGCCCTAGGCCTGGGGTGCTCTGGGCAGAATCAGGGTGCTCACCTGGGCTCGGAGGTCCTGGGGCTGCGGAGGAAACAGGGCCAGTCTGGGCCTGGGGTGCAGCTGCTGCCCGACCCCGTGCCCCCGCGCTGGGGTCCCTGCGGCGCCAGGCTCCGCCCTCCCCTGGATTGGAGGACCCCGTGCAGTCCCGCGCAGTCCTGCCAGCCGCCACCCGCAGCCCACCTCAGAGGAGAAGACATGGCACTCGGTCCTGTAGATGCCAATGGGGATCTCAGCGCTGGAGGAGCAGAGCTTCTGGAAGAGGCGGCCGTAGGTGCGGATCCACAGGTCGTCCTCCGTGACCTTCATCTGCAGAGGCGGGCCCTGAGCCTGGGCC
>NW_004524699.1:1256626-1283157 GCF_000260255.1 Octodon degus | reverse complement strand
CCCCGCCCCGCCCCGCCCCGCCCCGCCCCGCCCCGCCCCGCCCGCACTCACCGCACAGAGGTAGCCGGAGCCGGGCGTGGTGTCGAGGCCCAGCAGCAGGCGGGTGATGGTGATCATGTAGTCCTTCACGAAGGACTGCAGCGTGTGGGAGGGAGCCGTGACTGCCTGCCCCGAGCCTCTCCTGCTCGCGAGCGCAGCAGGGCGGCCCCAGGCCCGCAGCCAGCTCGGGCTCTAGTGGATGCACGGACGAAGGACGGCGGAGGTGCGGAACCCAGACCCTAAGCCCCGCCCGAACCCCGGCGGAGCTGCCCGACTGACCTGGTAGAGCAGCGTGTCGAGCATGCTGATGCTGAACACGCGGCCGGCGGCGAACGGCAGGCGGAACATGAAGGCCAGGTTGGAGCCGTTCTCGCGCTCACGCTGCAGGAGAGGGGCCTCAGACGCCGGCGCCCACCGGGTGGAGCGCCTACGCACGCACGCACGCACGCACGCACGCGAACACGCCCCGGGGGCTGCACGCCCCAGGGGAGGGAAGATTCCAGACCGAGGGGGCCCCACTCCCTGCCTGTGCCCCTGCAGTTGGCCCCGAGTTTCGCTTCATGGGGCAGGGAGGCTGGGGGCCTCATGTGCCAGGCCAGGCTTACACCGCCCTGGACCCCAACCCCAGATTCTTAACCCAGCAGTTTCATCTTGACCCACAACTTTGTGCATGCACTGAGGATGTGGGGCAGGGACAGGAGGGGGGCCGGCAGGCACCTACCACCCCCTTCCCACACTGCCCAGGACCCTCCTGGGGCTGCCAAGAAGAAGTCACAAACTTAGTGGCTTAAAACAAGTCACCTCCCCAGGCTGACGTCCAGGTCAGGGGCCTTGCACTCTACACAGGAGCAGGCAGCTCCACAGCCACTTCCCGGGGAACCTCAGTCCCCCCAGCCTGGGCAGCCCGTTCCGTCTCTGCCTCCTTTTTCCAAAAGCCACAGTGACGTGGGGCCCGTATGGCCAGCCCTGCTCCTCTCCCATGCATGGACTCTTCTGCCACAGAAGGGGACATCCCACACTCTGAGATGGGCTTGGGATGGCTTCCTGGCCATTCTTTGTCCAGCTGTGGCCATGTGGGGTGGCTCAGAAGCACATGGCTTCGAGGGACGCAGCCAGGCACCCAGTGAGACCTCCTTTCAGCCCCAGGTGGCAACAAGTGTGGCTCAGGGTGTGAGGGGATTCGCTGGGCAAAACAGGGCACGTTGACCTTGTGCTTGAGGCGACCCCAGATTAGCATGGCCAGTGATGAAGGGGACAGTGAAACCCCCATCCTTAAAAACCTTTGCCTCCCTGGACCTGCCCCTCTCGGAGCCATCCTGCTTCCAGCCAGGGCTGCACCTCTCCTGCCTGAAATCCACATAGCTGTTCTCAGAGTGCGGCTGCAATGGGGGTGAGGTGGACAGACCCAAGCGATGCTGCCCCAAGGCTGCTAGTGCTGGGGCCGGACGCTCGCCTGCCCTGGCCAGCTCCGCGGTGTCCCAGCCGTGTGTCCACACTCGTGCACACCCTTCTTGCCACGGCACACTCATCTCAGGGCAGGGAGTGGTTTCCACTCTGCCTTCTACGTCAGCTTCGAGGCAAATCCAGGACATCACGTGGACTTGGATGCTTGGCGGCAGCAGCAGCTACCATTCTTCCTCTGGGAAACCTGCTCCGCGTGTCTCCTGGTCGGATGCAGCTGCAGGAGCTCAGCGTGATGTCTTTTTTGAAACTTCTTCAGCTTTTCAGTATTGCTTTGTGTCATGGAATATGCGTTACCTTAAGTGTGCTTTTATGTTCAGCTAAGTCACATGGGTCTCAAGCTGCCAGGGGCTTTGTATGCCATATCTGGAAACTCAAGGAGCCTAGGGACCCCAAGCCCAGAAGATGAGGGCCCTGCCCCCCAGCAGGCCTGGCACCTACCAGGGACAGCATGACCGCAGACCCTGTCACCCCATCCTGAGCCAATTCCTGAGGGCTGGCAACCCCTGAGGGACCAGCCTCACATCAGAGTCCCCTGATGAGCCCAGGACATTCACTGTCAGGAGGTGCTGGAGCAGGTGGGTGGCACTCGGCTGCCCAGCCCTGCTGGAGGTGGTGACAGCTGGTGGTGTCCATGGGGAAGGCGGCCCAGCATTGCCAGGCTGCTGCATGTCTGCCAGCCTCCCTATCCAGGCCACTTGAGCCAGGCATATTGTGGGGAGACGGCGCTGGTTCTGGGGTGGCCTAGACACTGTCCCCATGTACACTGAGCCAGAATCAGTCTTCAGAGTGGCCTCCTTAGCCCAGTGCAAGCCTCAGGAATGGCTAAGGAGGCAGAGCTGCCCCATGTGACCTCCTCCTGGGACATGAAGCTGCCCAGATCTGGGGGGGACAGGACTCCCACCAGCACCTCCTGCACCTGGAGTGCAACAGCAGCAGCGCTGAAGTCCCGAGGGTCCTGGGTCCCGCTGTTTGGAACCCGCATGTGTGAAGTCTGCCCTGACTCAGATGGGCAGTGCTGGAAGGTCCTCCCTAGCAGCCACATGGGCCATGGCACCGCTGTGCCCAGCCTGGTGCCCACAGGCCCACGATGTGCAGAGAGCTCGGTGGCTTCCGGCCATGCCGGCCCCAGTCTCCTGCAGCAGCTTGCCAGGTTCCAGGTATCTGGCTGCCCTCACACTCACCAGCCCCTGGTAGGCAGGTGGCACTGCCACTGGCCTAGGCAGGAGGCACCAGGGCACCCTGGCAGGGACTGCGCACTGAGAGGCCCATGCTCCCAGTGGGCCCTGTGCCTACTGTGTCCTCAGCCCTGGCGGCCCTGTCCCGGCTCCACAGGTGACCCCAGCTGCTGCTCTGCAGCGCAGAGCCCTCGAGTGACAAAGGGGGAGCTGAGCAGGGCAGCTCTGCTGTGCCCGGCCTGTGGGCCACTGGGCCTGGCTCTCCTCTGTCCCCAGGAGGATGGTGCATGACCAGGGGATGTGCTGGCAGCACCTCTGCGGGGCCCTGTGCGGACCAAAGGCCAGCAAGACAGCCGGCCTCGGCTCCTGGGGGTCAGCAGGGTCCTGTGTGCCCAGTGCCCCGCCCCGCACCAGAGCCCTGTGCTAGGGCCACTCACCTTCTCCAGCTTGGAGAGTGCCAGCGAGTAGCTGTCCTTGGCACGGAACTGCATGAAGCGCATGTTGGAGGGGTGCGTGAGCTCCGTGGTGATGCTGAGGCTGGGGAAGAGCCTGCGAGGGGCCCAGCCCTGGGCGTGAGGGGGGCATGCTGGGCGGGGGCCCCCGGGCCCCAGGTGGGGTCTCCGGCCCGACTGCGGCCCTCACCGGAACATGGTCTGCACGTTGACGATGGTTTTGGCGTCGGCCATGTAGTCCTCCTCGGCACTCATGGTGCTCTCCTTGTCCACCACCACCAGGTTGTCAGCATAGATGATGCCGCACTGCAGCAGGCTGTCCAGGCTGCGGGCAGGAGGAGCCGTGGCCGCCACCCCCGCCTTGCCCTTGCCCACCAGGCGAGCGCAGGGCACGGCGCATGCGGGGTGCACGGCTCCTGTGGTCCTGGCCTTACTTGTCCACTGAGCCCTCCATGTAGTAGACCATAGGGAAGCAGCAGATGGCCTCCAGGAAGTGGTGGTCAGGCCTGTGGGGACAGCAGGCTGGGGGTGGCGCCGAGTCTGCATCTGCCCTCCCCACGCCCCAGAGCAGCAGGCGACCCAGGGGAGGCAGCGCCGCGCAGGGCCCCCGGGGCCAGCAGCCAGACCGGACCCTGGGAGCCCACCCCCAGGGGAACCAGGAGGAGCAGCAGCCGGGCAGCCCGGCTGTGGGGATGCAAGACCTGGGGGGAGGACCACACAGCTGCCGAGGTGCAGCAGCGCCACCTGTTGTCCAGCAGCAGCACAATGGGGTTGAGCTCTTTGCGGGGCCTGTAGTAGGCCCGAAGCGGCACAATGAAGTTGTACAGCCCGTTGCCAGCTGTCTCTGCCGACACGATGATGAGCTTGTTCTTGAACCCATAGGCCTTGGCATCCTCGTAGCTATTGTGCTTGCAGCCCTGGGGGTAGAGCCAGTGCTGCCACCGAGCTCGGCTTCACCTGCCTGCAGCCTGGGCCCCCCACTTGGGAGGCTGAGGCAGGAGGGTCACCTCGAATTTGAGGCCACCCTGGGCTCCACAGTAAGTCCGAGGCCAGCCTGGACGACATGGTGAGACCATGTCTCAAAATCAAAAACAAAAACAAACCTAAAAGCAAAAAATAACCACAAAAACCAAGACCACAGGGAAAGCCCCTGGGTGGCTCTGGTGGGAAGGTGCTGCCACAGAGGACCATGAGGCCACTGAGACCATCTGCCGTGGGCTGAAGCAGACTAGATGTCAGGCCATGGCCTGCACTGGGACAAAAGAGTAGTCCTTGCCCTCGGGACACATGGATGTATTTGGGGCTCAGCTCTCAAATATGGTGGGAGAAATGGGCTCCAAGATGGGCACAGGCAGCCCAGCGCTAGTGGGCAGCACGGTGGCTGGGCAGCCGGGTGATGGGCACTTCCTCGAGTTGGCATTGGCCTCAGGCCACTAAAGGGTGGGCACAGGGCCGGGGAGATAGCTCAGTAGAATAAGTGCTTGCCTGGCAAGTGCAAGGTCCTGAGTTCAATCCCCAAAGGGTGGGCACAGCCCTTGGCATAGCCCCGCCTCACCTTGTCCAGGCGCAGGCAGCAGAACGGGGCCTTCACGGGCAGGAGGTGGCACAGGGTGGGGGAGCTGCCGATGTAGGGTGAGTTGGGTGGGTAACCCTTCACGTATCTGCCCAGAGATGAGACAGACAGGCTCTCATACCAACTGCAGACCGCCCAAGCCCCTCACCTAAGAAACCACTCCGAGCCAAGCTACGTGGGGCCAGGACTCGGAGGTGCAGTCCTTGCTCCTGGATCAGGAAAGGCTGCCAGGCCAAGGCTGGGGACTTGGCCCCCAGTGGGGCCCTGGGGTGGCTCAGGCCAAGAGGGGTGCACAAGGGCCCTCACTCGTCTTTCAGCAAGTGTCCAGGCCTCTTGTTCCCAACAGTGCCAGTTCACACCACGCATACCCCCCATGCCAGGCCCTGCCAGACGCCTAAGGGACGCAGCCTTAGGGGCCTACCTGCCCTGCCCTCAGCGTTGCAACCCTGGCCATTGGCCCCGTGGCCAGAGCCACCCAGGGATTAGTGGGCACACAGCAGTGGGCCGCATGTGGAGCCCTGGCTGGGCCTCTGCTGAGTGCACAGGAAGTGACCACTCAGGGTGGGCTGTGGCCCTGTGCCTGACATGGGCTCCTGGGGTCACTGCGGGTGACCCCGAGGACACCTGGAGCCCGGCAGGCTGTGCCCTGCGATGCTAAGGGGTGGGCGAGCCTGCCTGCCAGCCCCCACCCACACGCACTCCACCGTGGAGAGACCCTCATCCTCAGAGGGCGTCGCCTCGTCCTCTGACTGGTCACTCAGCAGGTCGCAGGGCAGCAGTGCTGAGCTGTCCGCCAGCTCCAGGACGGGCGCGATGCTGGGGCGCCGGCTGCCCGAGCCATTCTCCGTGGGCAGCGTCAGCTTGCTGCCCCCGCTGCCCTGCGTGGGCCGGCACTCGGTGTGCTGCAGGTCCATGGCCACAGTCCCTGGGGGGCAGGAGCAAGGCCAGGCCGTCCCCACCGCCACTCGCCTCTCGCGGGCGGCTGGGTCGTGGCCCAGCAGTGGTCCCCCTGACGCCCGCCTGCACCCGGCTCACCCATGGAAGCGATGATGCTGTGCACTGGCAGCCGCGCGGGCCCCTGGGACAGTGCCTGGCCACGCTGCTTCTGCCTCTCCTCCTGCTTGAAGATGAAGGCCGAGTTCTCCTCCTTGGTGATGTTGATGTAGAAGCAGGTGTCTGAGGCAGCCAGGATGTGCCGCGGGCCCGGGTTCAGCAGGATGCTCTTGTTGTCCTCGAGCTTCAGCCCAATGAGGCACACGCCATACCTGGGCACACAGGGCAGCCGTGCGGAATCCCATGAGCCCTGTGGGCCCCGCCCTCCGCAGTGCCCGCCCCAGCCCTGGATTCCCAGCTGGGCTTCCGTCACCCCAGGCCACACGTACTTCTTGTGGGAGTGGAAGGCCGCGTAGGTGAAACTCTTGCCCTCGTACTCGCGGAAGAACTTGCTGTCGCCCATGCGGATGTGGTAGACCTCGTTGCCCGAGCAGCGCCCGTACATGCGCTGCCACTGCTCCGGGGACTCCTGTCCTTCCCTGCCAGCAGTGGGGGGCGGGGGACTGTCACTGTGGGTCCTGCCCAGCCGCGCCCCTGCCTGCGCCCGCTCCTGTCCTCTGGAGGCTCCACAGAGGTGGCAGCCATGCCCGGGGCCCTGCCCTGTCTCCGGGGATGGCGGGGGGTGAGGGACACTCACTGGCCACGGGATGTGTGCACCAGCAGGGTGATGAGTGTGGAGGTGGCTGGGCAGACGCAGTTCAGGGCCAGCATGGCGTACTTGCACTCCTCCTCACACACCACGTGGTCTAGGACAGAGGTCAGGGCCACCACCGTGCCCGCTCCCCAGGCAGTGTGCACGCTGAGCCCCGTCCGGGCCCTCCACCCTGGGCCTCCAGGTGCCTCTGTGTGTCCCTGCTGGTTCCCAGCTCTGCCCGAGCTCCGAGATGCCCCCCAGGTGCCCTGCCCAGGCCCTGCGAGCACAGCTGCCTGGCACACTGCCGTGCCTGTGCTCAGCTCTGGCGCCAGGCGCTGTGGCCCCAGATGCGGTGCAGATGAAGGGTGTGTGTCCCCACGGCCCCGCCCTCCCTCCTGCCTGGGCCCAGGCGCACCTGCGAACTTAACGTGGAACTTGTTCTCGGGCTTGAGGATCTGCACGTACAAGGGGCAGTTGGGGGCGAAGTCCTTCACAGCCCAGGCCCGCAGGATGGTCTGGTGGTCCTGCGGGAGGCGGCTGTGTCAGTGCTGGGCTGTGCAGGCCTCGCGGGCCCAGTGCTGCCTCCGCGGCCTCACTCACCGCGGCCGTGCGGTCCACCTCGTTCCGGCTACTGAGGATGAAGCAGGCTTCCCCGTTGTCCATCCTGCAGGGCAGCGGCTGCTCACAGTGGGTGTGCAGGAGCGGAGGCAAGGGCAGCTTGGCCTCCTCCTCCCTGCCTCTCTGGGCACGTTCAGGTGACCAGGCTGCCAGCACACCTCATAGGGCACAGCTCAGCACTGAGCAAGGTGTGAGGGCTGCATGGAGCACTCACTGCCCTCTGGTGGGCCCGGCTCCTTCGCTTTCGGCCTCCAGCCATCAGAGGGCTGGGAGCTGGGGCAGGCCGAGACCCTGCCTCGCTGTATGCCAACCCCCAGGCCCTGGCATAGTGGATCCCACTGGGGACACTGTCCAGCCTCCAGACCCCGCTCCGGGTCCTCCTCTGCCTGGCCACACTACAGTGACCACCACTGTCCCCCAGCCAGCCAGCCCCACTGCAGCCCATGTGGCCCCAGTGCCTTGCTGACAGCTAGACACCTGCTGCCCCCAAGCCATGCACAGGTAGTGCAGGGCTACATGGAGCACGGATAAGGCCAAGAGTGGTTTGTCCAGTGGGGCCTGGCTCCAGGCCCAGTGGAGGACCCTGGCCGGTGTCCTGGCTGGCTGCCTGTGGCCCCACACAAGCCTTGGCATGCGAGGGGTAGGGATATTCCTGGAGTGGAAGCCTGTGCTTCAGGGGCTTTGGGGAGTCCAGGAAGTGTGCCGTGGCTTCTGGAAAGTTCCTAGTGTAGCACGCCTTCGCCTGTCACCTGAGTCACTCTGTCAACACCTCTAAGGCGAGATCCGTCCCCACCAACTCTGGCAGCCGGCTTCTCCCCCTCGTCTATTCTGAGCTCTAGAGAACTTGACACAGAAACTCCCAGACTCATGCGGGGGGGGGGGCTCCCTGGGCAGCCCTGCTGGTGACCCCGCTGTCTGAGCCATCTCAGCCGGCCTGCACTTACTTGGCCCGCATGAGGTCTTGGTCCTTGAGAGCGGAGCCCTGCAGGTAGATGACCCGCTGGGACCACAGGGGGATCTGCAGGACCCTGCGCACCTGGACGTCCATCTCGGTGGGGCACAGGATGACCACGTAGTAGTCCTGCCGGTGGGGTGCAGGTCAGAGCCCCCCGGCCCTGCCAGCTCGACCCCAGCGCAGCCTTCCCTCAGGACTTCCCAGGCAGGCAACAGGCCTGGGCGCCTGCCTCACCTGCAGCCGGGGGTGGGCGTAGAACTCGTTCAGAAAGTCCATGAGGAGGTCGACCTTGAGGGAGCTCACGCACAGGACCACGTGCTTCTCCGTCTGCGCCCGGTGGCGGCTATAGTTGCCCCCTGACTTCTGCCGTTCCACCCAGAGGAAGACGAGCTCCTCGAACTGCAGGGGGGAGGGGTGAGCGCGGCGCAGGGGGCGGGGGCTCTGGCACTGACCCAGGCGCCTCAGGGGTGCCTGGCCGGCCAGGGGTCGCAGGGACAGGGACGAGCGTCCTGCCCGGACAGGACCAGGTGGGATCCATGGTGGGTGGGGCAGATGGTGTCCACCACTGGCACATGGCCACGGAGACACAGTGGGTCCAGACCTCGGCCTTGGCTGCCGAGGCCTGAGTGGACGCCAGGCAGCCCCAAGACCCTGCTTTTACTTGAGCCCTGGGTTTACCTGCGCTCAATGGCTGCTAGTATAAGCCCCTGGGGAGGGCAGAAAGGAGGGCGGGAAGGCTCCTGGGAAGCCAAGCGTCGGGCTGTTGACCTCCAGGTGGGGCCCACAAGGGCGCTGGCCCCACCAGGCCCAATGCCTGCATCTGAGGGGATAGGCACAGCCTTTGCACCCATGGCGCCGAGCCCACCCACATGTACAGCCCATCCCACTCCTGAATGGACAGTGCAATGGCCCCTTTGAGGGGCGTACAGGCGACCACAGACAGCTCCCACGGAAGGACTTGCAGCCACCTCTATGTGCTGTGTTTGTGGGCCCACCAGGCACCTCCCTGACCAGTGATGAAAGCATGTGGTTGGTCCCAACAGCCAGGCCTCTGGGACAGGCAGGGTGGGCCTGCCCTCAGCAGCCCGGGCCATGTCCCCGCCTCACGGGTGGCATGGTTCTGAGCCTCTGCCTCCCCAAATGTCCATAAAATGTGGAAGTGTGCCTGCCTCTGGGTGTCAGAGAAGAGTAAATGAGTTAAAGAGGGGGTTCAGCACTGACCCCTAAGACTCCCAACTGCCCAGAGCCTCAGATATTGACGTGAGGTCATCAGGAAGTAGGGGCACCAGGAACTGAGTGGCTGGGGGGACCTCCCTGCTCAAAGCGCCCGCCAGCCTGATGCTGAGGCCCACAGCTTGTTCCCGAGCCTGAAGGAAGTCCCAGCAGACACCGGAAGGGCACCCCTGAGCTCGGGGAGCACAGCGGGATGATAGGCCCCAGCCCTTGGTGTCCCTGATGAGGCCCCGGGGGAGACCGGAAGTGCCCCCATGCTGAGGTCGGCCACTCATGGCAAGTCCTGGCCACTGGCAGCCCTGTGTGGGACAGCTCGTGGCCCCTGCTTGTCTCAACACCCAGTCCGGCCCTGGGAAACCAGTAGACGCTACCTGGCTCTCCCTGTGGCTTCTAGGGCTGAGGCGCCCACCTCTGCTGTGAGTAGCCATGTCCCAAAGTGCACGCAGGGAGTGTGGGAGCCACAGCCAGGCAGAGGCCCTGCCCTGTATGCAGACCGACCACAGCAGCCCCGCCCGTGGAGGCCGCAGGTGTGGCCAGTGTTACTGGAAAACCGTCAGCCACAGCGCTCACGGCCACAGCCCTCTCTTCTGGGTTTCCCTCAAGAGGGCTCAGGTGTGAGGGTGATGCCTCCGTGGCTCACAGATGAAGATGGGGACAGGGACATTGGGACAGATGGTCATGGCCTAGGCCCAGGCACAGCAGGGGGGCACAGAGAGCGGGTCTACACAGCTGATTTAGGTTTTGATTAAATGGGAACAAATCAGTCCTGGTTCAACCTGGATTTCACGCACACAGCTACGGACATGGCCTGCAGCCCATCCTCATTTGGGTGGGGAGGGCGGCCAGAGCCCACAGAGGGCTGGAGACGCAGCACCTGGGCTCCAGGAATGGCTTAGTTGAGTGTCCAGAGCCTCTGGAAAGCAGGGACTTTCACAACGGACAGCGGCTTCACTGAGGAGGTGTTGGTGGACAGAGGGCAGGGCAGAGCCCCAGACCCTGGAACCACCGTCTCTTAGACCCCCTGGGCCACAAGCTTGGGACGAATGGCCCTCAGAGCCGTGGAGGGCCAGGCTGCGCTTAAGCCCCTGGGGTGTGGCTGTGTCAGTGGCCCTGTGCTCCTCAGACATGGGGGTGGCCCAAAGCAGGACATCGCGGCCAGCTGGGGAGAGGGAGAGGGAGAGCTCGAACATATAAGGACGAGAAAGGAAACCTCACTCCTTGGGGACAGGGTCGTCACCTGCAGAAAAAGGCCCCGTCCAGCAGAGCTTGCCACACACCCTCCTGGCACCAGCCACCCTGGAGGACACCGAGGGGCATGCAGCGTTTTCCTGCCACCTATTCCCTGGGTCCTGTGGATAGTAGGGTTCCCACAAACCCCAGAGTGCAACAGATGGGGCCGCAGGGATCCCGGTCGGGGAGGGAGAGTTGGACAGGGCTGTCCCACCACGCTAGAGTTCATTCTGCGCGGCTGATCCCTTTCGGAGGAAATGGAGGACCCTAGCTCAGGACAGTCTGCTCAGACCAGACAGGAAACAGAGGGAGAGGGCGGGGCGCTGGCTGCAGTGGCTCCCCTGTGTCTGTAGCCGGGCCCAGGGCGCAGGCCCGCAGTTCCGTGCAGAAGGTGCAAAGAAGGACTGGGAGAAGCAGAGGCGAGGGAGGGGGCGGGCGGCCTTCCAGGTATCAGAGGGCACTGGCAGGGATGCAGAAAGTGGCCAGTGCCGCCACGGCAGCTGCCTCAGCCCGGCTGAGGGTGGACTCCAGCTGGCTCTGCCTCAGACCGCAAAGGCCAAGGCCCAGGCCCAGCTCAGGCAGGAGACCCTGTGGCACAGCGTCTGCCTGGCTCTGGACAGGCACATGGGGTGGGTGGCGGGGGAGCTGCTCTGGGAAGCTGAGGGCAGCAGCCACCCTCCTGGTGCCCAGGATCCCTGCAAGCTGCCGCCCCACTGGGCTGTGGGTGGGGCGAGGTCACCCAGCACAGAGGGACCCCACGCTCCTAGAGGCAAGGCTGAGCTCCCCTCCCCTGCACCCCAGCACCAGCAGCCACATGGCACAGCTGACTCAGAGTTGCAGGGCCCGCGCCGAGCGCGCTGCCCAGCTGGCAGCCGCCCCGCCTGTCCCCATGCCTGCCACTGCCCACCACCGCCCCGTGAGACCGACCTGCAGTGGAAGCACCACGAGGGCGACACAAATCATGATGACCACCAGCAGCTGTGACGGCCAGATCTTGGGCGTGACGTCGCCGTAGCCCACCGTGGAGAAGGTGACGATGCAGAAGTAGAAGGAGGTGAGCAGGTCCAGGTTCTCGCCAGCGCGCTCCAGGTGCTGGATGCCACAGGTCCTGGGGGCGGGCACTGTGAGGGCAGGGCCCGCTGCCCTCTGCCCACGCGCAGCCCCAACGCTGGGTCTGAGCTCAGCCTGAGGCCCGCTCCAGCCCCACCCCACGAGGGCGCTGCCTGCCCTCGCAGGCTCCCTGGCCCCACTGCGCCCGCCCTCCAGGCGCTCACCCTGTGAAGACCAGGCAGAGCAGGGTGCAGAAAAGAATGAGGACCTGGTTGAACATGGCCGACTGCGTCCGCAGGATGGCGCGGTGGAAGTCGTTCTGTGGGAAATACCATGTGTCATTTGGGGACAGCACCGCGACAGACCCTGCACATAGCAGGGAGGGGATGCAGGGAGCAGGTGGCCGGGTGCCACCTCCCCCAGCGGGAACACAGAGCAGCCCAGACCTCAGCATCCTCCCGGGACCCCCTTCCCGGCCTGTGCCTGGCCAGGGGCTATGGCCCCACAATCTCACTGCACAGCCAGGCTGTCCTGGGCTGGGCTGGAGACAGTGGGGCTGCCATTCCCAGGGGCGGACCAGGCTCTTCGGGGCCTGGGGGAGACCTGAGGCCTGGCTCTCTTGTCCCTGGCACCTGCGGCCTGGCCACCCAGGTCCTGCCTTCTCTCCTACACCTCCCAGCCCTTTCCCTCCTGGGCAGGAGGTCAGAGTGCCGGGCTGCCCCCGGCCCGGGGACAAGGACATGGCTTACGATCATGTTCTCCAGCGCATGCTTGGCCAGCCAGCAGTTGAGGAACACAGGGATGAACAGGTTCCTCAGCGGCGACCAGAAGACCTGAAGGAAAGAGGGGTCAGGTGGGGCAGGAGCGCGCAGCGCAGGCGGGCGGGCGGCCGGCAGCTTACCCACCGTGATGATGAAGGGCAGCGTGTTGATCATCTCCAGGACGAAGGACACGCGGAAGATCTGCTCCCAGATGTTGCCCTGGGGGCCAGGCGGTTCAGAGCCCGTGGGAGAGGGCACGGGACGGGCACCCTCTAGAGCGGGACAGGAGGGTCCAGGGCAGTGGGGGCTGGCACAGGCAGGGCAGCTGGCAGCACTCACCTTGTAGCTGAGGTAAATGAGCAGCATCGTCTCCAGGAAACTAATGGTCGCCACGATGACCTGGGGAGGAGGGACAGGCTCAGTGGCCTGGAGGCCAGGGCCGGGCACACACAGAGAGGGATGCTGGCCTCCAACAGGGACAGTTGGACACAGCCCCTGCCCAGTGGAGGCAGGAGGATGCTGTCCTGTCCTGTGGCCCCAGGACAGGGGCCCTGAGTGCAAGGAGCACGGGGGAGCTCTGCTCTGCCTCTCTGGGGGTGGGGGGTGGGCACGGAGCCCCCACAGCTCCTGCTGGTCCCCAGGGGAAGGCTGTCATTTGGTCAGAGCCACTGTTGCCCACTGAGACAGGAGCAGTGGTAGAGTCGAGAAAGCACCCCCAGGAGTTGGCAGGAAGACAGCAGGGTGGAAAGGAGGGGAGGGCAGAGCCTGGGGACACACATGCAGGAGAGAGCTGGGCCTGGGGCCCACTGCGGGATGCAGGCACTCACCTGGGTCACCCACAGTTCCAACTTCCTCTCCACCCACAGGATGGGGGCCCTGGGGAGAGAGGAAGGAAGGAAGGTGAGCATCAGGCAGGAGCGCAGCCAGGCCCAGCCAGGCCCAGGGGCGGCAGCACTGCAGGGGCCACAGCCGGACGAGGGGACATTCCCAGATGGACCCCTGGCCCTGGCCTCAGCTGAGCATGTCCACAGCAACTAGGGCTCCTGGAGTGGCCGCCCGGTCTACCCATCCAACCTGCCCACCCCACCTGGCCCTGCCCCAAGAGGCCTGGCACAGGGGCAGGGCCAGCTCACCAGTTGATCTCGGAGGATGAGGCATTGAAGGTGTAGTTTTGCTTGGGGCAGCCCCAGCTGTGGAGAGACGGAGTGCTGGCCCAAGCACAGCCTGGCCAGCAAGGACCCCAAGGGTCCTTCCTGGGGGTCAGGGCTCAGGGTCAGGAAGCACCTAGGTGTCCGTCCTGTACCTCTGCAGGGGGCTGTGTGCTGGGCTGTAACAGAGCCAGGGTGAGGGCCCGTAGCTAAGGGGAGTTGGGCTCAGCTCATGGGAACACACCCCACATCCGGAGACTGCCTGGGACACCAATAAGCTCTCAGGAGGCCCTGACCAGCCAGAGGTGGAGCTGGCGGCAGCTGCCCCAACAAGGCTAGACACAGTCCCAGCAGCCCCCAGGCTGCCCCGGTGGCACACAGCCCTCTGGGCCACCTGGAACCAGGTGACATGGCCCAGAAGACAGGCTGGCTTTGCTCCAGACCTGGGCCAGGGCCAGGTCACTGGCCAGAGGGACCCCACTTCCCCCAGCACCACAGCAGGGGCTGCTCCCCACGCTGCCCACCTGTGTCGCTGAGCCTCAGTTGGGCTGTTGCCAACTGGGTGCACAGAAGCGAGCATGAGTCTGTTCTCCCACCCACCCGTGGACCCACCCGCCCACGCGCGGACCCACCCCCGGACCCACCCACGGACCCACCCGCCCACGCGCGGACCCACCCGCAGACCCGCCTGCGGACCCACCTACCCACCCACCTGTCCACCAGTGGACCCACCTGTCCACCCGTGGACCCACCCGCGGACCCACCCGCGGACCCACCCGCCCGCCCGTGGACCCACCTACTTGCCTGTGGACCCACCTGCC
The DNA here is from genome assembly GCF_000260255.1 of Octodon degus. Classification (NCBI taxonomy): domain Eukaryota; kingdom Metazoa; phylum Chordata; class Mammalia; order Rodentia; family Octodontidae; genus Octodon; species Octodon degus. The sequence goes on along the minus strand of NW_004524699.1, from coordinate 1,268,951 downwards.
CGCCCGTGGACCCACCTGCCCGCCCGTGGACCCACCTGCCCGCCCGTGGACCCACCTGCCCTCCCGTGGACCCACCTGTCCACCCATCTACCTCCTAACCCATTCTCTTACCCAACATCCATCCTTTCCTTTTTTTTTTTTTTTTTTTTTTGGTCTTTTTGCGGCAAGGGCTCACTATGTAGTTCAGGCTGGTCTTGAACTGACTTTGTAGCTCGGACTGGCCTCGCACACACAGTGATGCTCCTGCTTCCCAAGGGCTGGGATTCCAGGTGCATGCACCACACCCCACTTCCCCTCTTACTACCATCCACCCACCCATCCATCCTGGTCCTACCCAACATCCCTCTATCCCCCCACCCACCACCTCCATTCTTACCCCACATCCACTCATCCATCAGCCATCCATCCATCATTACCATTCCCCGTCCTCCTATGACCTCCATCCTCTTACCCCACACCCACCCGTCCATCCATCGTTGCCCACCCCTTTTCCAGCACTCCTCTGTTCATCTCTCATCACCATCCACCCACCACCTACCCATCCACCCCTCACTGTTCCTACGCCCCACACATTCTTCCAAGCCACAATCATCTAACACCTACTTCTCGTTTCCTCCCCTATCCATCTATGCACCCACCACACACCCACCCTCCACCATCCATTGCCACCCATTCAGCCTCCTCCCATCGTCACCCACTCACTCCCCACTTCCTACCTGGCACCCCCACGGCAGGCCCTGTGCTAGAGATGGGCAATGAATACATTGTGTTGAGCCCTCTGGGGAGGCTGAACCAGAGCCTGGGAACCCCTGGGATTGGAGAAGGCCACATGCACTCAGGAAAGAGGGTCAAGTCGCACCAGAGCCCTGTTGCTCATTCCCAGTCACCTTGGTGGTCTCTTCCCTATGAAGAGAGCATTGTGATTCTCCACAATGGTGGGGCCCGGCCTGGGAGCACCAGGGCCCCTGGAAGTGGGTAACAGAGGACAAGAGGCGCTAAGCAGGAGTGTGGGAGCCAGGCCTGGCCCGGCCCCTGCCTGGCCCTGGGGAGGCCAAGTGCAGGCAGGGTCCCCAGGTGGCCTGGCAGCTGCAGCCCCACCTGTGGTGCCTGTGGCCACTCTTAAAGGTCAATAGCTGTGAACAGCACGAGATTTGAGAAAGCCCACGCGTGAAGAGCAGGGGCCTGCACGAGGAAGGAGAATGGGCTGAAGAGAAGGGGAAACCAGAAGCGAAAGGCATGGCCAGCTCGCCCCAAGGCCGGAGGGTAGGCGGCCCAGGACAGAACAGCCCAGCCACCACCACCTGCAAGCAGGGGACAGGAGGACTGAGCACCAGGCTGGGCCAGGGCACACAGCAGGAGGCCGTCTACAGAGATGTGGTTCCTGGCAACTGAAGCCCCCTGGACCAAGCCAGAGAGGCGCAGAGCCGTGCCAGTGTCCCTGGTACAGAGCCAGGCAGCTTCTGTGGACAAGGCTCCCCCGAGAAGCCAGGCCGGGAGCTGCACCAACTGCTCCGGCAGCAGTGACAGCCAAGTGGCAGCCAAGGGCCACAGAGACAGTTGGGCAAGGTGCCTGCCTCCCTCCCTGGACCCATGAGGGACCCTGGCCTGCAGGCGCCACTTCCCTGACGTGGGGGATGAAAGAGTGGCCAAGGATGTGGACACCATGGGTCCCTGGGGTCAGACGGAGCCTTAGAGATAGAACACACAGACCTGCATTCTGCTCTGGGGACTTCTGGGGAACTCACACCGCCCCATGTGGGCCCGGACCCTCTGCAGAGCTCCCCGGACAGGACCCCTCCCACTCTGGGCACTGCCCTGGCTCCGCCGGGAGCTAGGCACTGGGGTCACCTGGGGCTGGGGGCTGGTCACAGGCTCAACCCCAGGGCCCTGACTGCAGGACCCCTGGTCACCCACCATCCGATGCCCAGGGCCGGGTTGTCCAGCAAGACCCGGACAATGTAGAGCAGGCAGGTTAGCAGCTTGAGCGAGAAGTTGAACAGCCGGATCCGGAGGCCTGTGGGCAGGGGCAGTGTCACCTGGAGCTCCGGGAGGAGGGTCCCCAGGTCCTGCGGGGTTCTCCCCAAAAGCACTTGGGGGTGGACCCCACACACCCTGGGGCTGCCCAGGAGGGAGGGGCGCTATAGGACTTCAAGGCCTAGGGTGTAGGGGGCCCTGAGGCTGCTCTGCTCCGTGGGGACCATCCTGGCCTGGAGGGCTGACAGGACCTCTGGGCCTGCATCCTGGCTGGCAGGAGAATGGAGGTCACAGGAGTCCTCATTGAGCCACCTAGTGTCATGGGGTCTCAGCCCCGCCCCCTGCAGACCACCATTCTCAGGAAGTAGAGGGGCTGTCTCCTGTGCCCTCCCACTGCCCAGCAACACTGCCTTCGGCTCCGTCCCGCCCACTCTGAGCTGTTGGCCCACAGGATCCACTCACTGGATCTTTGGTTTTTGATGAAGAACAGCTTCAGGCGCTCCTTGAAGGTGTTCTCATTCACGTAGAACTCCACCTGGACCCTGGGGGCAGGACAGGTCAGGTCCAACGGGGCAGGTTAGGTGGCAGGGACAGCCTGAGCCTGAGGCCATCCCTGAGCCACATGCCTAGGGCCAGGATGGCCTGCGCCCTGCCCACGCAGGTGGCTGATGTGGGCGGGCCAGGGCCAGGGGGGCCCTTATCCAGCACAGCACAGCAGAGTTGCATGGAAGGGTCATCACTGCAGGCCGAAACCCCCTGCCGGGGCCATCCTGGGCCACATGGAGGGGGCCACCAGCCGGCCACAGTGCACGTAAGGCTACACTAGCCCAGGTCACTGTCCCTACCCTGCCACTGTTCCCAGGCAGATGGTTGTGGGCACCACTCTCCTCTACAGGCACGGCCTCCACCCAGGCAGTGGGAGAGTGTGATGCCCCTCTTAGTGGAGCTGGCTGCCCTGATATCCAAAAAGGAGTTTGAAAGTCACCCCCAAGTGTGAAAGGCTCCCCAAGTCAGAGCAAGGGGTGTGGCTGCCCTGGGCTTATCTGGGGCTGGAGACACTTCAGCTACACAGGCTGTGCTCTCACAGGCCTCTGGAGGGGCGGCCAGGTCTGGGACAGAGCCGCACCCCGCTTCCCCGTACTCCTGGGTTAGCGACAGCCAGCAAGGCCTCCCGCAAACCAGCAGGGGTCAACCCGGGCTTCGGGGTGTGCCCCACACTGGGGAGCCGGGCCTGGCCGCAGTGCCTAGCACACTTCTTTTTTATAGGGGACCTGGACCCCAGGCCATGCTCGGGGGACCCCAGCATTTTGTCACATGCCTCTTTCACCAAAGGATCTGGGCCGTGGCTGAGGGAGACAGCTAGCATCAGGGCTCGGCTGCTTGGCCCCAGGTTGGGGGCAGTACGGGGCAGGGGTTGCCCTTGGCCTGGGCCCAGGGCCTCCGCAGCACCCATCCCTTGCTGCCAGGTCCCCAGGACAAGCTGCACCCTCAAAGCAGCTGCAGAGCTTTCTGGCTCCCCTCCTTCCTCCTCCCCTGTGAGGCCTTGCGGGTCCCCTGCCTGCTCCCTCCACCTCCCCAGGGGACCCCCACCAGGTGATTGAGTCCCTCCTTGTCTCTGGACCTCACCCGGTCCCAGTCAGGCCCTTACTCCACATTCTCCAACTCCCCCACCCCACCCCGAATGTGGGTACGCAGGGCTGGGCACAGGTGCCACCTGAGGCCCCTGCACCTGGCGAGCCAGGCTCCTGCCCTGGCCTCTCCTGGCTCTGGCTGGGCCATGGACCAAGTGTCCCCAGTCCATGTCTGATCCCCACGGTGGGGCAAGCAGAGGAAACCCGATGGACCCCAGAGGTGGCAGGGTCAGCTAACGCCACAGGCGCCACGGTCCAGCCCTCGTGGCACTACAAGGGGACAAGCCAGGTCCCAGGAGCATACCCCTCGCCATGGGAAGCAGGCTGCCTCGGCTTCCATCCCCACAATGGCTGCCAGGTGCTCCCTGGGCCCTGGGCCATGCAACCCCTGAGGCGAAACCTTTCTAACTCATGTCGTTTGCAGCAGAGAGCAGGCTGCGGTGCTGTCCTGCCGCACTCTCCACTCCTGGCCCTCCAGCCCTCCTGGCCCAGCCCTGTCTTGCACATGCTGGGGACCTGGGCTCCGGGTCCTCTCGGGCATCCACCCCAGGCAGGACAGAGCCCAAACCTCACCCCTTCGGCATCCATGCCCGCCTCCAGGAGAGCCAGACACTGCCTGGGGCCATCCCTGCCTGCCCCAGTGCAGGCTGACGTCTGGGCTCCAGCCCAAGGCTCCCCCTTGACTGCCTGCTGGATGTGGATTTCCCAGCTCCAGCGGTGCCCCATGCCCACACCCACTTCCAGCTCCACTGGTCCCCCGATCTCCTCGGCTCCTGCTCCTTCCCTCTGCCCACCTGGGCCCTCGCCCTGAACTCAGAACACGTTGCCACCCAGAGACCAAGAGCTGTGTCCCAGGGAGCTGCTTTCTCTTCACAGCTAACAGCTAGGCAATGAAGACAGCCATGACAGCTGCGTCCTCCCTGGGGCTGGGACCGGCAGTGTTATTCCTGCCTGGGCGCTGAGGGGTTGGCGTGCCCTTCCCCCAGGGCACAGGGGAAGCTCCCATCTCAGACCGGGGATACCGTGCTTGAGGAAGCCATGGGCTGGCAGCCTGGCCCCCGAGGTCTGAGTCCTGTGATGCCAGGCAAATTAATGAAGCCGCCTTCGCCTTTCATTTTTAATGAACTGCGGCCACCCACTTCGGCCAAACCACCACAAACAGTGGATCAGCTCTACCCATTCTCCTGGGTGTGTGAGGTGCCAGCGTGCTGGCTGCTGGGGCAGGGGGCTTTGGACAGGGCCCGGCAGGGCCAGCTCCAGGCACCCCTCCCCCGTGGCCCGGCCCCTCCTGCACCCCAGGCTTATGGGCACCACTGGCTCTCCCAGGATCTGGAACAGTGCTGGGTTCCTAGCCAGGGCCCCAGCAAGGACACCAGCACCCCTGAGAAGCCTGGCCCTACCTCATCCTACACCCTCCAGGCAGGACGACGACAGGAGGCGCCGGCAGGGGAGAAGCTTTTTCAGTGGTGAGGTGAGAATGAGCTTGTGCCAGGCTCAGGGGAGGATGTGTGACAGCCATTGGGCAGATGCAGAGGGTGGGCAGCGTGGCCAGGTCTGCCTAGGCCCATAAGGCTGCACGGGTAGCAACACACCCCTGCAGGACCAGTGGGTAGGGACAGGTCGGACGTCAGGAGGGGGCAGGTAGCAGGCTGGGGGTGGGCAGTAGACTGCTGGTGCAGAGAGACCACACCCACACCCAACCTGAGCGCTCGCCATCACCTGCCCCTGAGATCTGTGTGCTCTGGACCCGGCCTCTGCTGCTTCTCCCAGGCCCAGACCACCTCCCCCAGGCCACCAGCTGTCCCAGGTTAGCCTGCTGTGCGGGATGCCAGGCCTCAGCCCCCAAGTACGCAGGAGCAGGTCCACGTGTCCACTGAGAATGGGAGGGCTCCAGGTGGCTTTAGGGATGGGGGTGGGCTGGTGACTTTTCAGATGGTCCTGGCCTGGTTCTCCCCACAAGGCAGCCTTCCTGGGACCAGCGAACTACTGTCTTGGCCTCAGGCCTCCAAGGGTCCAGAGATATGTACTCTGACCAGAGGCAGACATACGGGCCACATCCCCTGAAGGCCTGGAACCCAGATCCCCAGGGTCAGGAGAGCCCTGTGGGTGGTGGGCACCACTGCCTAGGACCCTGAAGGGGAGCCTTGCAGGACACCCTGACTGCAGCGGGCAATGGCCCATGGCTCCAGGGGATCACACGACAGGCCCGGCCCTTGCAAAGGAGGCCCCTTACAGACTAGTGATGCTACTGACCACTGCTGGCCACAGCATTCATTAACGAAATGCACGACACATGGCCCCACCAAAGGCCACAATGCGGCAGCCTAGAGGGGGCTATGCTGGGGGCACTGGCTTCCCCACCGGAGCACCACCGACACTGGCCTGACCTTCAGCTGGGCCCCAGCCCGGGGCCTGTGCCCTGCCTGATCCAGCAGCAGATGGTGCTGAGACCAGGCCCAGGAGCCCTGCACTGCTGTCATATGCTGCCCAAGACCACTCAGCACCCCCCGCCCCCCAGAGCCAGGAGGTGCTGACCAGCTGTGCCCTGCCCAGGCGGTGCGGACTGTCCCATGAGACTGGTCCACCAGGGCATGAGGACCTGTCTGTCCCCAGATGAGTCCTTCCCCTCAAAGCACTTACTGGGTGAGGGAGGAGTCCAGGCTGAAGTCTTCCACCTGCAGCCTGGGACACAGGGCAGACATCAGTGCAGGAGGTGGTAGGTGGGATGGCCTCTGGGCCAGGTCGGGGTTCAGGGCGGGGTCCGACCTGAGAGTCCCCTGGGAGTAGCGAGAGTGCCGGAGGAGCCCAGCATGCAGGCGGGCGGAAGCCAGGCCTGACCCGCAGCCCCAGGAAACCACAGGCCTCCCCACCACCAATGTCACATGCAGCCCGGGCAGGAGGCTGGCCGAGCGCTGGCACGCCCAGGCCGTCACCCTATGTCGCTGCTTAGCGCCAAGCATGCCCCAGGCCGCCACCCCAGGAAGCAGCTGCGGCAGAGCAGCCCCTGCACAGGGCCATGCGGCTCACCATCTGCGAGGCAGCCCCTGCCTCCAAGAGGCCAGGGCACATGGCTGGGAGCCAATGCTTGTTAGGGGGCTGAGGAGCAGCCCTCCACCAGGCCAGGAAGGGCAGCTCGGCCTGGGGTCCCAGATGGCTGGTGGGCAGCCAACACTGAGGGTGGGGTACACACTAGACAGGGCGTTGGGCAGGGGTGTGTGGTGACCAGGGCTGTCTTGGACTAGCTCCTCAGGACTCCAGAGTGGCCTCTCCCCAAAGCAAGCTTTTTCCACAGGAGAAAGAGGTAAGAGCACCACACTCTCCAGGGCCACGCAGCAGGAGCGAGGGGCGGGCCCTGCCCACTCCCTGAGCACCGTGTGGCCGGGCAGCCGGCTCCCTCCCAGCACTGCTGCCCAGAAACTCCCACTCCCTGAGGGGACAAGGCAGAGGCTGGGCTGCCCTGGCTGGCCGAGGACCTGCAGTCACTGGAGGCCGCGGGGCCTCCAGTAGATCCTGGGAGTGAGGCTCCGCGTGCTGGCCCCCGCTCTGCCCAGACCTCCGGGCTGGGGTGAGAATGCGGCAGGGTCCGCAGGGGCTGTCACAGTGCAGCTGGGGACTCTCACCACTTGACCTGGGGCCCAGACCCCAAGGAAGCTGTGGCCCTGGCTCTGCTCCCCAGAACAGCTGAGCCCTACCTGCATGAGGCCTCCTGTCTCTTCTCAAGCCCGAGGTGGCACGTCAGGCACAAGAAGGGTGAGCCCTCCAGGCCCTGACACAGCCAGGACCGGACACTTCCTGCAGGCACATGTGTTCTCCCCAGGCCAACAATGGCCAGTCTCCCAGTGTCACCGGCCTGGGCGCACACTTCCCTAGGACGGGCAGTGGCCCCAAAGCAGCAGGCTCAGCACATGTGACACAGTACCAGCCAGCACCTCTGCAGCTGACCGCAGCCCTAGCATGGCGAGGCCACTTTCACGACAGCTGGGCAACCCCAGCCCCTGTGAGGTGGTAACTGCCCTATCCAGGGGTGGCCTATGGCAGTGTCCAGCAATTCCGGCCATGTGGACAGCCAGGGCTGGGACAGGAATAGGCCATGGTGAGGCAGGGCCACACATACCTGACCTGTGCTGGGGAAGAGCCCCTGGGCGGACAGGGGCCTCTGTGGCCTCATCCCTCTGCACCTGAGAGACGCTTGGAGGGAGAGGAGTTCGTTGCCCAGGTAAGCTTGGGGGTCTGTAGGGCACCATGATGTCTTGCGGGCAACACAGACACCCCCGTCTGGGCTGAGCATGTGGACTCCCGACCTCCAGAGCTCAGACTACATGTGGAAGACAGGTCCAGACAGATCACTGAGTGAAGGGGCATGGGACATGGGGTACGGCCTCAGCCAGCATGACTGGCTGCCATGCACCGAGGGCGGCACCTGAGGGCCTGGAGGGGATGATGCTCAGGGAGCCCGGCTGCCACACCCCACCTCACACAACCAGCCTCCAAAGCTACACGGACTTAAAACAGCTGCTGCTGTATTAAGCCCTGTGCGGAGACCCTGCCAGCTCATGAGATGCCTAATGATGCCACCCCAGGTCCCTGAAGGGACCAGGTAGCCACCCACACCTGCTATGACAGTCCACTGTGACATCCTGGGGTCAAGGACCCACCAGACACCCACAGGCATGTTCTAGAGTGGGCAGGGGAACAGGCCACTGTGGGAGGGGACAGGCACTTCGAAGCAGCAGCCCAGTGGGACTTTCATGGTGGTAACTCATACAGAGGCACCGTGTGCAGAGCTGGTGCTGTGACCAGCAGCAGCAGTGGGGAGAAGCCGGGCATGAGGCCACGGGAGGGAACCGACCTGCAGGGCGGGAGAGTCCAAGCTGGGCGACAGATGTCTCCCAAGCCCAGGACAGCCAGGCTGGCTCACCAAGGACAGGGCCACTGGAGACTGAGAAGGCCTAGGGGTGTGGGGAAGAGCTAGCCAATGACAGCCTGGGATGGAGCAGAAACAGGGGACAGCGGCTGTGACAGGGAGTGGCCATATGCTTGTGCCTGGCTTCGTGGGTGTCAGAGCCAGGCCAGGGCACACAGGGTGCTGGTGGGTGTGAAGGACCATGGCTGGGATCCCTGGGGCATCATGGGAAACTTAGGCTGTCACCTCTGGGTGACAGAGGGGCAGACTTGGCCCACGAGCAAGGTAGACGGCAGCCCCTGGGCTGGCCTGGTGCGGCTGAGGTGTCATGGGGAGGGCTTCCCAGGTCCTGTGCAGAGGCACCCATTTGTGGACACAGAACAGCGCTGATGCTAGGCTTGGGGGGGGGGCTAGGGGGGCTGGGGGGGCTGGCCAGGAGGGTCATAGGTGTGGCTGTACCGCAGCCCCACCTTCTATCCCTCACCCCACTTTGCATGGAGACCTGGGGCTCTCTCAGCCTGGAGAGGACTGCTGGGGGTGCTGACGACACAGTGCCTCAGGCCCAGCCTGGCCCTCCTGCTGCTGCTCCTGGCAAGGCCCCATCCCACTGCCCTGGACCCCTCTTCCCCCGGCTGTTTTCCTCGGGATCCCCCTTTACTTCTGCCCTCCTGAGCCCCTGTCCACTCTCACAGGGTCCCTTGTGCACCTCTCCTGGGCCCCTGGCTGTGCTCCATTCCCCTAACTGAGCCTGCAGCAGAGGCCACCCTCACCCCGGGTGCTGGACGCCCCAGGGCCCATCCCGCCTTCTCTGTCTCTGCTGCATCTCTATTGAGCGATGCTACCGAGGACTCTGCTCCTTGCACACTGCGGCCCTCTGTCCGGGTCCCCTCTCCTGCCTGTGTCCCCAAAGCCACAGCTTGGGATGGCAGCCTGGGGTGAGTCCAGGAGGAATATGGGTGAGGGCTGTCGAGGGCCAGCAGGGACTGGGTGCCTGACTCACCAAGGGTCACCTGTGCCCAGCCCCCCATGGGGCCAGGTCATGCTCTCTAACCTCTGAGCCCCTCCCCAGCCAGTCTGCCTCGTGCCTTTTGCTCTGCAACCTGCCTTAGCTCCCTAGTGCTCAGAGCAGACCTCAGCCCATTCCAGACCCTGGGATGAGGACCCCAGGCCTGCTGGGGGTGCAGAGATGACTGCCATGAGAGGGCTGGCAAGTTTGGGGCCTGTGTGGCCAGGGCTTCCCACAGGAGGCAGCCTCAGGGCTGCAGCTCCCAAGCGGGACTTCGGCTCTGGTGCGGCCTGGCAGAGATTCCATCCTTGTGTCTGTCCTGCAGGACCAGGGTCCTGTCAGGGTAGCTTCCAGGATCCCAGGCCCAGTGTCCAGGAGAGGAGGGGAGGGGAGGAGAGGGACAGGCCTCAGGGCCTTGGCCAGCACTCACCACCCTCCTGCCCGCACTGCCTAGTAAACAAGCACTTAGCCTCAACAGTCTCTCCTGGCAAATGGGAACAGGGGCCTCCCCTGGGGACTGCGGGAGCAGGAAGTGGGGTGGGGGAAGGGCCAGGACAGCACCCAGTCTGTCCCACCATCTGTCAGGCCCCAGCCCTGCCGAGCCCGCCGGTCCTGCCTGGTGCGGCAGCCAAGCCTTTGCCCCACGCTTCCCTCTGCCAGGAAGACCCCTCCCCACGGAGCCAGAGCCCCAGACGGAGCCCTGCTCCCCTGGCTGCCCAGCCTGCACCCTCCACCCAGCACAGCTTCGTGGCCACGACGGTGCCCACAGCGAGCCAGGTCTGAATCATCCCCGTTCCCCCACAGCAACCCTGGCTCCTGGCACAGGAAGGTGCTGGCTGCATGCCACAGGGCCTCAGGCCCCCACTGAGAAATAGGGTGCTGCACTTGCCCAGGGACCAGAGGCACTGGACAGATGCCTTGCCCTGGGGATGGTCCTGGGGGGACAGAGCCTAAGCCCCTGAAGGCCTGGCTCCCTCCCTGAGGGCTCTGCCCCAACAGCAGGGGTGCCAAGCAAGAGCCCCGTGGCACAGCACCCGTGTCCTAGCTACAGGCCCACTGTGCGCCTCTGAGCAGGACTGAGTGTCCCCAGGCGCCCAGCGGCAGCGGGAGATGCCTGTGGCCAGGTGCCCTGCTCAGGGCAGACCCTGCCCTCCCTCCTCCCTCGGCAGGGACCCAGCCAGCGAGGTGATGCGATGCCAGGCAGGGATGGGAACCCCAGCCCCACCCCCCACCCCGCGACGGGGACCCGCGCCCCTACCTCTGGCCCACGTCGCTGCCCACGGAGCCCCCGCCGCGGGCAGGTAGTAGCGGGCTGAGCCCATGCGGCTCCTCGGGGGCCGGCGGGGCGCCCCCTGGGCCCGCCTTACCCTCAGACGGAGAGCGCGGTAGCTTGGCCCGCGCCATCCTGCAGGAGCCCGGCAGGCGGGAGCGCGGGGGCGGCGCCGGGCGCAACCATCGCTCTCGCTCTCCTCGCTCCGCAGCCTGCGCCGCCGCAGTGGAGCTGCCAGGGAGGGGGGCTCTGCTCCACCCCGCAGGGCGCCGTCCCACGAAGGCCAGGCCGCGCGCGCGGGCAGCTGTCCCGCCCGCCTCGGGCCAGAGCCCCAGCGATGCGGAGCGCGAGGGAGACCGCGGGCCTTGGCTTTCACCTGCCGCCCAAGCAGGAGCCGCTGGAGGGGAGCAGGAGTCCATCCCTGCTTGGCACACGCCCCTGGGGGCTCGGGGCTCCTGGCTGGCACTTGGCCCTGCCCCACCCAGCCCCTGCCCAGGTGAACTGGGCCCAGCCCTCTGGCGGGCAGGTGAGCAGCGCGGAGCTGCCCCTGCCACTCAGCTTTCCCACCCCATCTCGGCCAGCGCACAGCCCACAGGCTCCACACTAGTGGTGCCCACGTGCCGGGCTGGGCATGAATCCTGCTGGGCTCATGGCAGCGATGGGGTGGGGCAGTGGCCAGCAGGGGCCTGAGCAGTGCCATCTCACTAACAGAAGCAACCTAGGCGGGCGGCACAGGTTTCTCCATTTTGCAAAGTAGGAAAACTGAGGCACTGAGAGAGGACACAGCTTCTCTGGGACCATGAAGAAGGAGTGTAGCATGGATTTGAACCCAGCACTGGCTGGTGCAGAGCCTGGCAGGACATGGCCATTTACGCAGCTTTTCCCAGATAGGGCCCCAGGTGCTTGTCCAGGTACCAGCGGCAGGTGCTGGCACCAGAGGTGTGGCCGCAGGGCGCTCTGAGGCTCCACTGTTCCCTACAGCTGCTGCCTGGCCCAGGATTTTCCTGTATTGCCAGTACCCTGACCCCAGGCTTGCTGGGTCTTGGCCACTTTGTCGTCGCTGGGGCAATGGTGGGCAACCACAACTCAAAGCAGGGAGTGGGGCTCACTTAGCTCGCAGTTTATCAGTTTCAGTCCTCGGTGGTCAATGGCAGGGGGAAAGGGCCTGGGAGCGAGGGAACTGCTCACAGTAGGTAGGCCTGAAGCTGAGTGAAGGGAGAAGACGCCTCGGTTCCGCCCATGACCGGCCCCTTCTGGGGAGGCCCCGCCCCCTCAGAAGCCCCTCCTCTGAGCAAATGAGATTTGGGGTGTCTAGACCCAGAGTGGAGCCTTATCTGAATGCAGTTCACTTCCATGGGCTGGTTCTAACTCCCAGTGGCTGTAAGTCAAGACTGTTTTCCTGTATAAAATGATGGCAATGCCCCTGAGCCCCCCAAAGCACCCCTTAGCTAACCTCGTCATAAGGAAAAGGGTGCACAGTGTGCTTAACATACCAGCAACATCAACGATATTCCGAGTGCGTTCACCAGAAAGCTATGGGA
>NW_004524699.1:1253993-1256186 GCF_000260255.1 Octodon degus | reverse complement strand
GCGATTGGCTTTTTCTCTCCAGGTGGGTCTCTCGGCAAATGTTTGCGGCTTGTCCCCTGATCACGATTTCCTTTTTCCAGAAGAGCTTTGCTGCACCGAGCGCTGACGCTCTGCTCCTCTCTTCAGAGCGCTCCTCAGCCGCGTCCTCTGCGGCCCAGCCGGAGCTGCTGAGGCTCTCTGCAGTCAGCTCCTCGGAGTGCTGCTCCTCCAGCGCCTCGGCATCATCACCGTCACCGCAAGCCTGTGCACTCTGTATGGTGACAGCGTCATCAACCACAGGGTCAATCGGCCTTCAAATTCTCTCTCCTGTGTAACTGTAGGCCACGCTTTCTTCCAGGCACATCTCAGCATCCTTAGAGAGACACTGGCTGGAATTTCTCAAATAGCCCCACTGAAAAGGCTGTTTAAATGTTCCTTCCAGAACTCTCTAAGGGTTTCATCTGCCTTGAGACCATCTGGAAGCACTTCAGGAACAGTTCCTTGGCGTGTGGCTTCTTAAAGTTAGCTGTCACCTGCTGGTCCACACGCCGCAGTAGAGGCGCTGTGGCGGGGAGGAGCTCGACTGAGAGCCGCGGGAATTCTTCAGCCAGTTCCTCCCAGGCTCGTGGGTGAGGCTCTCCACGAGGAGAGGCTTGGGTGGGAACCCGCGTCCTCTGGATATTTCTTAACAGCAGGACACAAAGCCTCCGTGAGCTGCTCAAGAAAAAGCACTCCTGTTACCCAGGCTTCTGCGCCGGTCACCACAGCCCGACCCTATTCTTCATGCCTTCTTGTCTCCTGAACACCCTCAGGGTCTCGGAGTGATGAGCCAAGGCAGGCTGGGGCACCGCTCGCCTTGTCACAGAGCAGTAAGGTCCGCCTGTCCCTCATAGGCCGTGGCCTGGCATTTTCCTCTCTTCCCGGGTAATGCGTCTTCTCCTGGGTATTTTCTTCCAGAAAAGGCCAGTTTCATCCCAGGTGAAAGCTCGATGGCAGCAAAAGCCGATTCCCTGCGTCGTCCTTTGGAAGTGGTTGTGTTATTTCAGCAGCTCTTTTACCAGCACTGGCGGCTTCACCATGCGAGTTACGCTGTGAACCCCAGCTCTCGCCTTAAGATTGAGACCGCCCCTTACCGGCATGCAATGCCTCACCATTCTTACTGCTGATGCGCTGCATTTATAGCCCTAGCTCTCCCACAAGCTATAACTGTCAAGACGGTGGATTTCGAAATGCTGTACATGTTACCAAGATGGGTCACAGGAATGCCACCCTTGTATTTCTTTAATCTCCTGCTTTTCTGTTGTGACTGGTTTCTTTACATTCCCTCCCTTCCTTAGCTTCTTTTCTAGCTTTTTTGAGCCATTTTGATAGCAGCAGTTGTAGCAATTACATACAGCCCTGGCCCAAATCACATCCACAACAGGTGCATCTGGCTCAGGCTGGTGCCTGCAGGCACTTACATATGCTTTTCTGGCATCCCGAGTCTTTGTTTATAACCACACAAGTGGCAGGCATTTAGGTTGTAACTCAAGACTTTGGTTGGGAATTAAACCTAAAATTCTCATTGTAACCCAAGTTGTTCACATGTGAGGCCTGTTGTAACTTGAGGGGCCACTAGAAACCCTAATGCAGACGTGCCCCAGGCCTGGGGTCCATGGATCCTACACAGTCTGTCACCCTAAGGCCGCATGGGATAGATGTCCTGGAACCCGATCTTCAAGTGGGCATCATGCCAGACAGGTGTGTGAGCACACCCCGGGAGGGGCTCTGTCAGGCTGCAGAAAACGCGGCAGCATGGAGGGTCCTTGGTGCACCAAGGGTGGCAGCAGCTGTGGCCTCCACAGGATGGGATGGGAGGGTGGGGCTCAGGTAGGGTGAGGATATGGGGGGAGGGTGCACTGGAAATGGCTGGGCAGGAGCCGCACAAGGTATGAGGCCACCATTCTGGGCCTCCACCCATTCCCTGACTGTTGACGATGTCCCAGTGGCACTGGATCTGAAGCCCTCAGCTGGCTGGGGTTGCTACAGAGGAGCAGGACAGCCCAAGACCAGCCCAGAGTGAGGACAGTGGGGCAGACAGGTACGAGGACAGGTGTGGAGCAGAGGCAGGGCAGGTGTAAGGGCAGGTGTGAGGGTGGTTGTAGGGCAAATATGAGGGCAGGTATGGGGAAGGTATGGGTCAGGTGTGAGGGCCAAGTGTGAGGGCAGGTGTGC
>NW_004524699.1:1252451-1253138 GCF_000260255.1 Octodon degus | reverse complement strand
AGTCAGGTGTGAAGTCAGTTGTGAGTCAGGTGTGAGAGCATGTGCGAGGGCAGTTGTAGGGCAGGTGTGAGGGTGGTTGCAGGGCAAATATGAGGGCAGGTATGGGGAAGGTATGGGGCAGCTGTGGGGCCTGTCCAGAAGCCTCCCAAGCCCAGGGGCTAAGCAAACATAGTAAGATGGTGCCCATAACTCAGGAGCAGCACGGATGTGCAGGCCGGCACAACGGCTGTCCCAGCGCAGGGCTCCAACAGCCTGCAGAGGCCGACCTGGTGCAGCCGGGAAAGTCTCACCTGCATCCTAGTCTGCTGGAGGCACTGGGGCCACCTCCATGACCAATACGAGACCCCCCAGCCCAGCCCCAGGGGAAAGGCACAGAGCCCTGAGAGCCCCAGCTGGGAGTCCTGGACGTGGCCAAGGAGGTCCCTCGAGGTCTCCAGGAAACAGTCATGCAGCTGGCCCCATGCAAGGGCTGCGAAAGGGGGCACAGAGCCCACACCCCCGTGGTAGAGCAAAGGGAGCCCGGTGTGGAAGACGGGATCCTAGAGACGACAGTGGGCTGGCGGCCCAGGGCACTGAGACGTCCACTCAAAAGGGGTTAAAATGGTAGATTTAATGATCTGTGTATTTTACCACAATTAAAATATGAGTAAATTTATTTATTTATTCATTCATTCATTTATTTACTGC
>NW_004524699.1:1245070-1251551 GCF_000260255.1 Octodon degus | reverse complement strand
CCCACTCCTACAGGGGTGCTGGAAGGGGCCTGGCTCTGCAGCTCTGAGCTCCTCCCTTACCCAGCCTGCCCCACAGGCCCTCGGGGTCCCTGACAACAGCCACCTGCTGTTGTCCTTGAGGCAGTGACCCTGTGTTCCTGGCCTTGCTGAGCCAGCCCGTTGCCCATTCTCCTGTTGTGTGAGAAAATATTCCTTTATGTCCCCTCTGGAGAAGCAAGTGCAGCCTGTCCTGTGGTCAGAGGAGCAGCCAGGCGGGGAACCTCTGGGGCTGGGGACCCCATGCAAGCCTGCCCAGCCCCCAGGACCCCTGGTATTGGCAGCCTGCAGCCCGGACAAGATCCCTCCACTGCCTTGGGTGGCCACTCCCTGGGCATCTAGGGCCCCTAACCACCTGCCTGGCCAGGACCCAGAGCCAGATGTCTTTGCCTTTTCCCGTGGGCACAGTGGGCCACAAGTGGCCACTCAGCAGCACACCTGTGCCCTGCTCCCCGTGGCTCTCTGACCATCTTTGACCATTCTGCTCCCTGGGGACTGAACCTGGGCTGTGGCAGTTCCTGCTGTGTGGCCCTGTTCATCTGCTGATTCTACATACCCTCTTGCCCTAGCTGGGCTCCTATCCAGCTCACAGGACAGGAGAGAAGGCTAGGAATTACAGTGGTCCCCAGGGACTCTTCATCTCCTTCTGCAAATGAAGGAACCAAATCTGTGTCCCCAAGACCTCATTTGGATTTTTGGGGTATGGTGGGGGGCAGCCCAGGGTCCCTTATACTGCCCTTGGGGAGAGGGTGGATGACATGGGAAACTGAGATGCTGGCACCTGTGCTCTGGGCCTGTTGCTCTGGGTAGAATACCAGCCTGAGGAAAGGGGCTGGGAAGAGAACCTAGAATCCCAACTTGTGTACCCAGGTCAGCATCCTCCCTGAAGCTGCATGACACAGTCAGCAGCAAGGCCCACCAGGGCCACGTCGGCCCTTGGAGGGCTGAGTGCCCAGCTCTGCCCTCTCAGAGCTGAGCCAGCACTCACCCCTGGCAAGGGGCCAGCCTGGCAGTGCAGCCTCGTGTGGCCTGTGCCCGTGTGGGCAGCTGCGCCCCTTCCTCCCCCAAGGCCAGCAGGCAGCAGTGGTGACTCACGCAGGCAGCTTTATTTCCCAGGAGAACAAGAAGCCTATGACTGCCTGCCCGCTCACGCTCACAGCCAGCTGGGCAGTGGGGTACAGCTCCCCAGTCACCTCACGGAGCCAGGACAGGCAGGGGTGGCCTGGGCTGAACCTCAGTGGTGCCCTGCCCTGTGCTGGGTGCTCCCCACCCTGCTCCCCCAGAGTAGAAAAAACAACACAATCCTTGCCAGTCCCTCTGCTCGGGCCCTGGAGTCCTGGAGTTCAGCATGTCAGGCCCTCACCGGGCTCAGGACTCCACCCCAACCCCAGCCTTGGAGATTCCTCTGTGCACACAGAACCTGCCCTGCTTCCCACCCAAAGGAAGCACCCTCCCCCTGCGTGGCCTGGTGCTGCTGCCCGGGTCAGCACCACGGACAGGAGGGGCCTCCAAGCCAGGCAGAAGTGGCCACAGCCCCTTTGATGGTGCACAGGCCCAGGGAACAGGCACGGAAGTCAAGGGAGGGACCAACGAGAGCAGGAACAGGTGGCCGCCAGAGGCGGCCAGCAGGGCAGTGGGGCCAGGGTCCCACACACCTAGGAGTGGCCTCTGGGAAGCCAGTCTCCTCTCTGCACCTCTGCCCTTGGCTGGGAGTCTGTGTCAGAGCCCAAAGTGCTGTGACACAGTTGGGTGGGGGCTCAGGTGAACTGGAGACCAGCTGGAGACCCCCGCAGGTTTCTGGGCTCCAATGCTGCCTGCCCCTGTGGGACCTGGGGCTCCAGAGGCACGCTGAGCTTGGGTCCATGGCAAGGCAGGACCAGACTCACCCACCCCGAAGCTGCACAGCCAAGGCAGCCCTGGCGCAGACGCCTGAGGAAGACGAAGTGACCCTCAGTCAAGGCAGGGACAAGGCTGTTTGATGCCCAGGCTGATGAGCTCTTGTGCATTTTGCTGCAACTGAAAACCACACACAGGGGCCAGGGAGATGGCTCAGTAGAATAAGCACTTGCCTGGCAAGCGCAAGGGTCTGAGTTCAATCCCTGGTTCCAAAAAAAACAAGAAACAAAACAACAACAACAACAAAAACAAAAACCCACATGCAGGACTGGGACTAAGGGGTCCAACAGCCACTTCCCATCCCTCCCCTAGGGCTGGGGACAGCTCTCCCTGCAGGCACGGCCCACGGGACCACAGGAGCTGACGTCTGTGCTGCCACTACAGCCCCAGGCAGCTTGCAGGGAGATGGACTTGGCCTGCTGTCCAGTGCTGGGAGAAACTCCGAGGACTGCAGATTTCAGTATCAATCTGCACTCACTGGGGCGCTGGCGCTGACTTAGCAGGATGTTCCAGGGCCTCGGGGAGCGCAGGGAGCCGGCAGCGGACCCCGGTCAGCCTAAATCGGAGCCGCACCGCTCCCTCCTCAGGGCATCTGCTCAAGGAGGATCTATTTATAGCCACATCAGTTTTTCAACCAAGAGAGAAACCTACCCAGCCTAAAACGTGCCCCTTGGGGCCTGGGTTCCTAGGCTCCAGGCGGAGGGAGACCTTGGGATCCGCTGGGAAGCGCCAAGGCCGGCCGGCCCTCCAGCGGGGGCGGAGACTGCGCGCCAGCCCGCAGCCACACGCTGGGAAAGCTCGCTCGCCCGCGGCCGGCGGGCGGCCCTGCGCATCTGCACCCCCGGGCACTTTGCCGGCGAACTCGAGCAGTCGCGCCCGGGGGCCCTGCGGGCGGCCGCGCGGACCCAGGAGGGCTGCTGACCCCCAGCCCACCGGCCCCACCGGCAGCGCGCGGTGTTTACGGAGACGGCTGCTGCGGGAGAGGGGGGCGAGCGAGCGAGCGAGCGAGCGAGCTGCGACACTGCCCTCCGACCGCTCTCCGGGTCCTGCCAGCCCCTCGGCCCCCCAGAGGCCCTTCTGCCTTTCCTCTCTCCGCCGAGAGAGCCAGAGCCGGCGCTGCTGGAATGCTGTTACTCCTGGCGTGCGACCACTCGCGAGCCTGAAGGGCACAGTCCCTCACTGCATAATTAATAAGCGACCAGAGCCGGGTCCGGAGGACACCAGCCGGCAGCGGAGGCTCACCACCCGACGCGTCTGCCCCGGTTTGTCCCCAGATCGGATCGGCGGCGCAGCAGGACCCCCACGTGGGCTTCTGGGGGCTCCCCAGCCCCGATCCCCCGTGCAGTCCCCGAGCCACTCCTGGGTAGACGTGCACCCAAGCTCCCACCCTGAACTTCTGGGTCTGAGGCGCCCAGAAAGTTGAAGGTCGCGGGGCTCAGCACCGCGGACAGCGCGCCCGCCTACCTGTCGTCGCTCGGGAAGGACTGGTCGCCCAGGAGCAGGTCCCGGAAGCGGTACCGCGGCGGCAGGGGCAGCACCTCCGAGTCCAGGTCGCTCATCCTGAAGCTGGCGGCGGCGGCGGCGGCGGCCGGGACCTCCTCGTCTCTGAGGCCGCCGTCCTCCTCCCCGGCGCAGGGCTGCCTGCGGGCACACGCCAGCCAGCCGGCCCCTCAGCGCACGCCCCGCGCCCCGCCTGGACACAAGGCCCCTAAAGAGCAGACTCGGGAATGGGAGGGGACCTGCAGGGTGGGGCAGAGGGCCCACAGGAGGAGGGAACTGTGGGGGAAGGGACCTGCGAGAGCAGAGGGGACCTGTGCTGGGGGTGGGGGAGGCTGTGGGAGGGGACAGAGGAGACCTGTGGGAGGGGCAGGGTGGTCCAGAGGCCCCAGGTCTTGCGGAGTCTTGAGAAGTAAGGGACTCATGGCTAAGAACCCAGGGTCCTGTGCTCAGAACAGCATCCCTGCCCCCATCCTGGGGCTGGCACAGGGACCTTCCCCCTCCTCAGCCCTCCCTCCCCTCCCAAGGACCAGTGCCAGGCCTGCCCTCCTTGCCCCTCAGCCTGTGCCCAGGTCACTCAGCCTTCCTGCCAGATCCAAAGCAGAAACCTGGGCCCAAAGACGACCTCTGGCCCTCTGGACCCCACGCTGGGGGCGGTGTCCTCCCAGCCAGCTTAGGGAAGACCTGTTTTATTCTCCGTCCCCAGGGCCCTCTGGGTCCCAAGCTGCCTCCAGCACCACAAGGACCCCAGGCTTGTAGGTCCCTGACTCGAGCCCAGGGTTGTTGTCATGCAAGGAAGCAGAGTGGGGTGAGCACAGCCAGGTCCCGAGAGGGGGCTGGTGTTCTGCAGTCCCCAGGGACAGGAACTCTTCTTCGAATCCCCATCTCTACACCCACGTGAGTTCTGGCTGCAGTTATGCCAGACACCCAGGCAGGGGCCGGCAGGGCCCCCCAAAGTCCCCATGCCTGGGCCAGCAGCCCCTGGAGCTCTCTGCTCACCCCCAAGCCAGAAAGTGGACAATCACTCACAGAGCCCACCAGACAGCTTGCTCCCACAGGTGAGTAGTGCCTGTCCCCACCACACTTATAGGCAGTGGCACCAGGGACACAGTGGTCTGCCTGGGACAGGTGCAGAAGCTGGGAAGGGTGGAGGCTCCCCCGCTCCTAACCCCTGCCAAGCCACAGGTGGGCAGGGTGGGGCAGACCCCTCCAGTGGCTGGGGATGCTCCTCCACTACCCTAGGCTGTGGCCCCAAGGGCAGGCACCGGGCCAACACCCTTTCTTTTCTGGGGTCACAGATTCAACCTTGGGATCTGGCAGCTTTTGAAAGATAACATTTCCCTCCTTGCATCCGCGCCAGCCACTGTGTGCTTTCCTGGGCCCGGGCTGGCTGGGTGGCAGCAGGCGCGGCAGGTGGGGGCGCCACACGGATGGGGCTGGGGCCATGTTTTCCTGGTTTCAAATACTGAGGACTCCTCTCAGTGGCAAAATGCCGAGAGACCACCACCTCCCGGGCTCTGCTGTCCCTGCTGCAGTACCTCTGGGAGCCCCGGGCTCCTCTCCCAGCCCCAGGTCTGGCCACGTTAGAGGGACACAGAGAAGGAAGTGCCAGGACTCAGAGCCCTGCCCCACTCCCAGCCCATCCGTGGTCTGGAGGGGGCAAGGACACACCACCCTTCTCCTTGGCCTGTGCTGCACCACCTGAGCAAGCACACGGTGTACAGTGGCGCCCCGTGGACCTCCCGGCCCCCTGTCTTGGCTTGGCAGAACCAACTGCCCCCATGTGGAGCTGAGCATCACATCTGCTGGTGGCTAAGAGCCAGGGCCTGGGCGCCAGGTGCCCACCACACAGCAGTATACTGGCTCACATAGCCATGTCCCCAGGGGCAGCCCAGGAAGGGCGAGAACACAAGTGCAGCACAGCTCCCCAAAGCCTGCCCTCCCATGGGGTCCCCGAGTCATACCTCTGTCCTGCTGGGCTCCGTGAGATGGACTAGGCGCTCTGAATGGCACCCCCCTCCCCAGCCCAGACTCCACCAGTGGCCAGGTGTGGAGCTCTACCTGCCGGGCTCAGGGCTGAGTGCTCCTCTCCCGCAAGCCTGGGGCAGCTAGCGGGGCCCTGCAGAGAGCCCCCTGCTCCTCTGTGGGGCCAGTGGCAGCTGAGGCTCCTAGTGGCACCATACAACCGCCCCTGGCCGCCACTCCAGGCTGCGTGGGCCCTGGGGAGCCATTTCCCCAAGCCTCATCTACGCAGAGCACACTGCCCTCCAGTTCATTCAGGTACTTTTTTTTTTTTTTTGCGGAACCGGGAATTGAACCCAGGCCCTTGCGCTTGCCAGGGAAGCGCTTATTCCACTGAGCCATCTCCCCGGCCCCCCTCCAGCTCATTCAGGAGTCTGCTGCACCGACAGAGCACACCAGCGTGGTGTGTGCCGAGCGAGTGCTTACTCTGGACTATCTTGGGGCGTGGACGTGTGGGGCATGACATCAGCTTGGCTGCAGGGAGCACAGCGGCCACACGCCCCTACCTTCCATCCCCTAGCAGCTGGGAGGAGCCAGGCGGCAGCCTAGAATCCAGAGGACAAAGCCCAGGTTGGGACTGGAACCGCCCTGATGGAGGCCAAGGACCCCTGGCCTCACGGAATGGGGCTGGACAGGCTGGACAGTGGGGCGGGCGTCCCTAGCAGCAGCCTGGGCACTTGCTCCCCTCCCAGAACAGCGTGCTGCGACAGCGAGAGACGACACAGCTGTGTACGCAGCCGACACAGGCACTTCTGTGAGACCCCAAGAGAAATCAGCCGAGAGATGACTGGGACGGATCGGGCTCCGCCATGCGAAGCCACTCAGCCCTCAGTAGAGCTGCCGGTCCCTTGCCTGTGGCCCACAAGCTTCCCAGAGGCCTGATGGGAAGCTACAGGCAGTCAGGGCCTGATGGGGGCGGGCAACTGGCGCCCACCAAGAGGCACTGTTGCTGTCTCAGATCTGAAGGCTGCGGAAGAACCAATGCCCGGGAGGAGTCCCAGGGTAGAGGGAAAAATCGGAGAAAGAACTC
>NW_004524699.1:1200143-1242990 GCF_000260255.1 Octodon degus | reverse complement strand
GGGGCCCGCCAGGAGAGACGTACTGATGACATCGCAGTGGGATCCCCCTCTAGCTGGGAGCCCCTCCCTGGGGCACAGATTCCCTCACAGCCTCGCCCAGAGGCGACAGCACGGGGCCCAGATGTCCGCATGGCCGCGTGCGTGCCAGGCCCACGTGAGTCCGCATGAGCTGTGCTGCTGCCAACACTCAGCACCCTCAGGGGACCCTCCTAAAAGGCCACACAGCTCTTCCCAAGGAGCCCCGCGCGAGCAGGCTTCTCTGGGCCCTGCCCACAGGTGCCGTGAAGCCAGGCCTGGGGGCGGGCAGCCACAGGGCCAGGGCTGGATCTTCTCTCCTGGCTGAAGACCTTCTCCTGTCACTCCAGGCCAGTGCCACAGCCCCCAGCCTCCTTTCCCACCTGGTGGGAGTGGGGGCTGTCTGCTCCTCAGGACCCATAATGGGACCAGGAAAACGCGTCCCGCCCTGCCCAGGGACTCCTTCTAGGAGTCAGGCTGCTTTTGGGACTTGGTGTGACGTCTCTGCCAAGAGATGCTGGTCTGCTCTGACACACACCCCTCAGTGCCCACACATGCCTACATGCAGCTGGGGACATGTGTGCACAGAGGCCTGAACATGTGTGCAGATGCGTGTGAGTGTGCAGAATGTGCAGACACGTTTGTACACCGTGCATACACACCGTGCACACAGGCGTGTGCATGCAAAGATGCACGCCAGTGTGAGCTTGGGCATCCTTACTCAACATATCAGAAGGTCCCATAGATGTCACTGCAGTGGGGACAGCTGAGCACTGGGCTCAGGGCCTAATGGAAGGGAAGCCACAGACCCCGCCTCCGAGATAGAAAGGCGAGCTGCAGCAGGCTGTGGTGGTGCACCCCGCCGCCCAGCACTGAGGGAGGCTGAGCGAGGAGGACCACAAGTTTGAGGCCAGTCTGGGTAGGTTAGCAAGACCTTGTCTCAAAATAAAGATTTATGTGTGGGGCCAGGGAGATAGCTCAGGGGCAAGTACAAGGTTCTGAGTTCAATCTCTGATATATATATATATATATATATATATATATATATATATGAAATAAAAATAAATGTATAAATAAAATAAAGATTTAAAAAGGGCTAGGGATGGAGCTCAGTGGTAGCTTGCCCTGGATTCAGTTCCAGAGAAAGAGGGAGGAAGGAGCAAGGGAGGGAGGACAACTGCTTCCTCTGCACGATGTCTCGGAAGCCAGCCCTGCACAGGCAGGGCGGGGATGGCGTCCCCAGATGACACACTCCCTCTCCCCCGGGAAGGAAGGCAGCTTCACATCCACACCGTGGGTGGCTGCTTGCCACGGTCTCTGGGGACACCGCCCCAGGTCCCAGAGCGAAGCCGAGCTGAGCGAGCTGGCAACGCAGCTGCCCCGCAGCAGCCGGCTTCTCCGCACGACCAGCCTGAGGCAGAGGGGACACCAAGGCCTCACACGCTCAGGGCCATTTTGGGGCCAGGGCCACCCCAAGGATATGGGGGACAAAAGTCATGGGGGACTGCAGTTCCACCCAAGCTTGGGTGGCCTCTCTGAACAGACTGTCCCTTGCCCCAAGGCAGCTGGCAGCAGCTCCAGGGTTGTCCCACATGCACACCTCCGGGCCCTGAGCCTGCAGACTGCTACCCGTGGGCTACATCCCATCCGCTGACATGACAGGGGCTCGTGGGTGACCACAAAGGACAGGTCCTCACCTTGAGCCCCTTCAGCTGGGGGGCAACACCAATTCCAGCAAGCAGGGTCCAGTGCTGGTGCAGGGGCCCCCTAGGTTACCTGAGTGGGTCTGTGTGGAGAAGGGCCTTTCTGTCCCCACTACACTTCCAGCTGACAGTGCCAGGGCCACTGACGCAGTCCAGGGTGGTACAGCCTGTGGCGCACTGTGCCTGCTCTAGGAGCTGAGGTGTGTGGGGCACACCAGGGCCTGCAGGTGGTGGCACCCAGCCGTGGAGCCAGAGGGCACATGGCTGGACCACCTGCAGCAGGACAAGTACCCAGGCCAGCAGTGCTGGCCATGGAAGGGAGAACAGCAGCTGGTCGGCCCTGAAGTCCACCCAGCACCCCACCTTACCCCTCTAGCCCCAATTTGGGACTCTGAGAACCTAGGACCCCTCCAGTCAATCCCTGTGGAGCCTGGACCCTGCCTGGTTCAGGTCAGCTGGAATTGCCACTCCAGGTGACCCTGCCCCACCCCATCAGGCCTCTCACACAGAAGGGCACTTCTTATAGCCCAGCTCTGGGCCACACCTGCTGTCCCCCAGGCTCTGTCACTCACAGCGAGGCAGCAGAGAGCCCTGGCTCCAAAGGTAGAGGCACCCTGGGGCCACTCACACATCACAGCTAGGGAGACCAACGCCTGCACCTGCACACCCCTCCCCTGCAGTCAGGGGCTGGACCTGACACCATCTGCGACTCCTTACTTCGTCCCATCCCTGACTTGTCACCCTTCTCTGGGCCTGGTCAGCCCGGAGGGCTCTGGATGAGAGCTTGCCCACCTGCTGTGGCTGGCAGTGCCTCCTGTGCTGAAGCCCCCCCTGCTCCCTCTGGCACCATCAGGCTGGCTCCTGTCCTCCATGCCACCACCTGCCTCCAGCCCCAAGGTCAGCCCCAGCGCCAAGCCACGTGGGAGACCAAAGAGGCCCCCGTGTCGGTGACCAGGGCTCAGGGATCTGACTTCACTCCTCCAAACAGGTTGTGTCCGGCAGTAGCCTCAGCCCTCCACCCAGTACCCAGGGTCTCCCTTGGGTTTTGCAGGCCCACCAGGGTCCCTGTGCCATGGGAGGAAGCCCAGGGACTGAGATGCCTCTCAGACACCTTGAGGGTGACTTTCTCTGCTTTAGCAGGGTACTGTGCTCTGAAGGACATGGCCAGGGGATGTCCAGGCCATGACCAGAGTGTTCTGCTGTTACTACAAGGGCTCCTTGCCAGGCCACCAGCCCTCCGGGCCCTGGGCTGCTCAACTCCCCCACTGACCACCTGGCAGTGAAGGGTTGTCAGGGCCCCTCTCGAAGCCTTGCTGGGCCCCCATTTCAGCACACAGGTTGGGGTGCCTGTGCCTTCTGGCCCCATCTTCAAGGCCCCTAGAGTCTGATAGAGACCCTCAGGACCTGCGTCTGGGTCACAGCAGCTGTCCCTACCCCTGCCTACAAATCCAGAGTTCAAGCCCCACCATCCATGGCTGTGGGGAGACAGGGCTGCATATTGTCCCCATCCTGTTGGCAGGCAGCACAGGAGGGAGGTACCAGGGCCGCTTGGAACTGTCTCTGAGACAACCACACAGCTGGCACTGCTGAGACCCTTTGCACAGCCAGGCCCCATGCTGCTGTCCCAAGCCGGCCAGGCCCACTGACCAGCAACCTCCAGCCAAGAGCGGGCGCCCACTCTTCTGGGGACCCTTATCATTCTGGTGGACAGTGCCCAAGAGCCCAGGAAGGAGCTTCTGGTCTCACCAGTGCCCAGGACACAGGAGCATCTGCATGAAAAAGCACCCTGTGCTACCACCACCTCCTCTGGCCTCAGCCAGCTCCCGGTGCAGGACCTCAGTGCCTCCCCAAGGAGGTCCGAAACAGGGGCTCAGGGAAGGACTCAGTGGAGGACCCTCATGGCTCTTTCCTGGGAAAGTGCTGGCTCTGAGTCACCCAGGAAGCGTAGCCTCACTGTCCAGGCGACCAGAAGAGGACTGGCATGAACAAAGATGCCTGCAGGCACCCACACAGCCCAGCAGGTACCGCTGCCCGGGTAGTCACTGTCAAACCTCAGCTCACTACACAAAGGAAGCAAATGTCCCTGCCACTACCTTCCCGATGGGCACAGCGAGGCCCAGAGGGGTGAGGTCACATGTCCAGGGCCACACAGCTACTGAGCCCTGGCCTTGCAGCTGTTTGGCTCCCAGGCCCCCAGGGCCTCATGCTGCTAGGGATTCTCACTGGGACCAGCCCCTCCAGGCTGGTTCCAGGGCGCCAGTGTCCCCCTCCGATGCCTATCTCTGCTCCTATGAAGCTGCCTCTTGTCCACCTCTCGCTCAGCCCTGGTCGGCCAGCTCCAGGCCCCCCACAGGACACTTCCAGCAATGCCTGCATGTTTGGGGTGACCACTCTTGCAGGCAGCACTCCAGCGCCCCACCCTGCCTTCCTCCCTCATGGTGGTGCCCTCAGGCCCCTCCCTCCCTCCTCCAGCTCTAACATAGGCACCCGTGCATACAGGTGTGCACGCACACTCCACACGGGTGCTGGGAGCTGAGGCTCATGTAAGAGCTCTCTCACTGCAGAGAAATCCCAGGATTTGTGGGGTGCAGAAGGGCTACCCACTGTGGCTAGGGCAGAGCCTGCGAATCCTGGCTGGCAGTCCTGGGAAGCCACATGGGAGACTCTGGAGGACAAGCTGTGGGCTGCTCAGGGAGTCCACAGTTGTCACGATCCACGCCCCAGATGGGATGAGACACCGCCGCCGGGGTGGCTGAGACAGGCACACTGGGTGACACCCATGGGGGCTCAGACAGAAGCCAAAACCCTAGGATCCCCCGTCACCTGCTTACTTACTGTGTCTTCCGAGCTGCTACTGCAGGAGCCACCCCCAGGTCACAGGCAGCACCTCGGCCCCTCCGCCAGGGCTGGGAGAACACGCGGTGCTCCCTCCTGCTGGCCAGGGCCAGGATGAGCCATGAGCCTGCACGCCGTTCCCTGGGGCCGGCTGCTTCGTGCTTCCCCATGGGCCCAGCTGCCTAATATGGGCAGAGCGGGCCTGCCAGCATGCTCCTGGCAGTACGCCAGGGCTGTGCTCCGTGCCCTGGCCTTCGGGGCCTAGAGGGTCCCACGACACGGGGGCCAGGGTTGTTGGGAACTGTTGTTGGGAAAGGCACAGAGGCTGGGATAGGCACAGCCTGGCCAAGGATCCTCCCACTGCCACAGCAGCTGTCACCTCCAGCCCCAGGGAGCGGCAGAGCAAAGGATGACAGGGGAGGGCCATGTCCAAGGACCCTGAGGGGGTAGCTAGGGCCAGCGAAGGGGGTTCAGGCTGGGGAGCCATGAAGTGGAGGCTGTATGAGGAACCCATGGCCCAGAGGGTTGGGGCTCTGTTCTAGATCCCCTCTTCTCCATTCCACGGTCTGGAGGCCTGGAACACCCCAGGGTAGGGCTGGGGTCCAACCAGGTGATGCAGGGTGGTATCTCACCACCCTGTGGCTCCTATCACTAATGCCAATGCCAGTCAGAGACACTGCCCAGCCCTGGAGGAGACCAGATTCCAGGAGCATGCTGGTCCCTCACCCCGCAGGGAACATGGGGCAGGAGCCCCCTGGCAGATTCCCCTCTTCTGGCCTTTGCTCCTGCCCCAGCCTGCTCTCCCCCGGTGTCCACTGGGTTACCTGACACCCTCTGCCCTGGCAGCAGCTCCACCTGGAGTGACAGACAGTGGGGATGCAGGACAGAGGCCAGCCCAGGCCAGCAGGGATGGAGTCCTGGGGTGGGGTACAATGGCTGAAATCCAGACCCTAAGGGGCTAGGTCTCAGGCTGGGATACAGCAGGAGTTGAGGAGCACAGGGCATGAACCCAAGCTGAGTGGCCCAGGAGGGTGACACCCAGGTCCCAGGGACAACAGATGGTGCCCAGACCAGGAGGGCAACAGAAGCGGAGGACTCTGTCAGTAACAACTCCTAGCCCAGAAGACATCACTGTTGGCCCTGAGTGCTATGGCAGGTGCAGGCTGCACGGGGCTCCCCAGGACCCGTGGCTGTGCACTCTGACAGCGCCGAGGCCCTGGCCCCTGAGGGTATCTTCTTGCCAGGCTGCCTCCAGAAAACACCCAACCAGGGGTCAGACTCCCAGCCCCAGCGCTTCCCCCAGGAGAACCCTGGCCCCTCCCCCAGTTCGGTGGGAGACCGCTGGAGTCACCTCTGCAGGAGCAATTGGCTCCCCCATGTGGCCTCCCGAACCCCTAAGAACGACCTTGCAGCCGGCACCGTACACTTGCCACAGCGAGGAGGTGCTCACTGTTCTGGGGAGAAGGAGTCCTGGGCGCGGGGATCCGGGGCTGGGGGTCCTGGGAGCTCCCACGGAGTGGCGCCAGCGCAGCCCGGGGTCTCTCCACACGGCAGCCCGTACCTGGGGGCGCGTAGGCCGTCGTCGAACTCGAAGGTGCAGTTGGTGCAGCCCCCCGGGCTGCGCCCCCCGTCGGGAAGCGGCATG
The DNA here is from genome assembly GCF_000260255.1 of Octodon degus. Lineage (NCBI taxonomy): Eukaryota > Metazoa > Chordata > Mammalia > Rodentia > Octodontidae > Octodon > Octodon degus. The sequence continues at coordinate 1,236,792 of NW_004524699.1, read as the reverse complement.
AGCGAATCCCGCCCCGCGCAGCTTTCCACGCGTGCGGCTCAGCCTCCGCGCTCTCCGCCAGGTTTCCGGCGCCCGTCCACGGGCGCCCTCTGCCGGCCGCACCGGGTCTGTGGTGGCGTCTGGTTCCGCCTGGGCAAAGTGGGGGTTCAAGGTCCCCCACCCTCGTTAGAGACACGATCTGTGGCCCTGAAAACAGGAGAGACGCATCTGTGGCTGGGAGAACCCAAGTACACACAGCTGGGCGCCCTGCAGGCTTCATCCCAAAGGGAGCGCCTGCCCCTCACCCGGAGGGACACAGAGGGCCAGTGACCTCCACGGGGGCTCCCCAGGTCAGAGGGCCTCGGTGGTTCTGGGAGTGCATGACGAGATGGTTCCTGGAACCCAGGTCCCTCAGGAGTCCCTTTCCTGTCTGCCTACAGGCATAGCAAGCTGAACACACGGGTGGGGTACTGGGTACAGGCCCGAGGGGTCCCCCAGGGGCGCATCCTGCACTTCCCCCTTGGTTCTGAGTGCTGAGAGAGGCAGTGCTCCGGTCCCTGCTCCCCCGGTCAGCTGTGGTCCCCAGCAGGACTCTGGCCTGTTCACTGGGCCTGGCCGCTGACCCATGGAGGGGTATCCTTGCTGTAAGCCCTCTGCCTGTGTCCACCACCACTCGCAGGAGCCCCAAGGGAGCTCGTGCTGCTGACCACAGGGCTCGGGCTGGGGATATAGCTCAGCGGGGAAGCACTTGCCCAGCAAGCACAAAGACCTTAGATTCCCAGTACCATGTCCCTAGCAGCGGGAGGGGCCGTGGGCAGGGCCCTGCCTTCCAGCCCACCCTCTCTGAAGGCAGCTGAGCTGAACAGGGCTGCTCGAGCGAATCCCATCCCGGGCCGTGCTACTGTTGTCCCCCCAATAGCTTTCTCTGTGACACCGCGGACCTCCAGGGGCAGGTGCTGCATGATCCAATCCGGAGCCAAGTGACCGCTTCTAAGCAGGGGCCCTGGAGCTGCCCCTGGCTGAGACCCCTGCAGAGAACTAGGCCCCACCCACACATGACCCAGCTCCTCCCCTCCCCGGGCCCTCTGCTCTCCAAGTGGCCTCTAGGGCTCACAGCCCCCTCTGGGCAGACCACCAGCAGAGATGAAGAGCTTGGCCCCCGTGGGCTGCACCCCTCATACCCCAGAAGCACCACATCTTTCCATTTCTGGACGGTGCCCTTTCTGCTACCCAGGGCCCACTCAGCCCCCCACAGCCTGAGGCCGAGTGGACAGTGGCAAGAGCTCTGCCTGACCATGCCCTGCACCTGGGATCACACTCCTAGGACTGCACCTGCTCTGGCTCCCTCTTGCCACTCTCTCTTGCTGCTGTGTCCCCTCCCCCTCAGTTACTCTGTCCTCCAACTGCTGTCCCCTGCAGGAGCCAGGAAAGTCGTCACCAAGCAAGCCAATGCCTAGCACCCCCTTGTAAGCTGTGCTATTCTGGAGAGCAGAAGGGTTTCTCCCACCTTCACCCACAGCTCAGGGTCAAGAACACTGAAAGGGGTAACAAGACAGCCAAGCTGGGGCTGAGACTTCTGCCCAGAGCCCACGTGGGGAGGATGGGGTCTCTGGGGTGGCGGCAGCACCCTGGAATGCAGCCCCTATACAGGGCCAGCGGGAACCCCACTGCTGTTTGCATATCGCCTTCACACCCACCCTCCGGGCTCCTGAGCCAGGACGCACGCACGCCTTCCTAGGGTCCAGAGACCGTGAACGCCCCTGGGAAGGGCGAGCGAGCAGGCTGGGCCCTGAGGGACGCCCATTGGCGCGCTGAAGCCTGCGTGGGCGGTGGTCTTGCCCCTTTCTAGCAACTTCTGGGGGTGGAGCTGACGCCATGGGCGGGGCCGTGGGCGGGACTGCACGGCCAGGGCGGAGCTCAGGGCGGACGCCACGCCACGCCACGTGGAGGCCCGGCGCACGTGGGGGCGCGCACCGTGCGGGGCTGGGCTGGCGAGAAGCCGCGCGCTGCGTGATTCACGCGCCCGCTTTGTTGTTGCGGCCTCCTCTACTGTGAATCATGGCGTCGCGGGCTTCCGAGCCCAAAGCTGGGCTCTCCAGGACCCCTGGCCACGGGAGGTGCCAGTGAGTCCCTGGGTGGTGGGCCGGGCGTCAGGTCCCACGCCTTTGTTCCCCTCCCTACCCCGCCCCGCCGCGCCCCGCGCGCCTGGCCCTGGGTGAGGAGAAGGTGCCAAGCTGGTCGGGCTGAGTTTGTTGGTGACCTGGACCTTTCTGTCCACCCAGCCGCACCTCAGAAGCACCGGTTGCTCAGTCCATGGCGGCTGGTGGCCTTGCCTGGGGTTCACAGAGCTGGATGCTCTTGTTCTTTTCCACACAGGGGCTCTTCTGCACCCCGGGCTGAGGCCGGCTTCAAGGATCCCGTGCAGGGCTCCGGCCCGCGCAAGAACCTAGCGGCCGCCAAGGGCGAGGCCCTCCCGAGGAATGTGCTCAGCGAGCGGGGGCGCAGGTTCGAGGCCTGGGGACAGTTTCAGTCCGCTGGGGGTGGTAGCTGCATGGGTGACCGAGTTCGAGACAGCCTGGTGGTCACCTCGTGAGGGGAGGGGCTACAGGGGTCACTGCAGTCTGCTCCTTGTCCCCAGATTGTAGGCGTCCAGAACTCCTGGGTCTGGGGTCTCTGGACCCTTGCTTCTGATTTACTGTAGGTGTAGTGGGGATTGGGGTGGGACCCCGTCTGTGCCCAGGGCTGATCGTGGTCGTGGGGACCCTGCTGCCCGAGAGGCCCCTCCCCTGGGGCTGCTGGGTGGTGGTTCTAGGGCTTGGGTCCCATCTGGTGACCTCCGAGTGGGTGCATAGATGTCCGAAAGAGAGCATCACTTGTCCGTAAGCAGGAAGCGGATCTCAGTGAGCTGCGAGCGCCTGCGGGCCCTACTGCCCAGATTTGATGGCCGGAGGGAGGACATGGCGACCGTCTTGGAGATGGCCGTGCAGTTCCTACGGCTTGCAAGAAGCCTGGTGCCCAGCCAGGAGCAGCACCTGGTGAGTTGTCAGTGGGTGGACCCAGTGGGTCTTCTGAGGCACCCCTGGCTACAGGTGGGACACTCCATGTTCTGCAGGACACTGCTGAGTCTGTTCACACTGCACTTGGGTTGGTTTGTTCTCCCCTTGGGAGGGACCAGCATTCCCCTGTGGCAAAACTCGATCATGTTTCCTGACAGTATTGATGGGTCACTCGGTACTGGACAGAGTCTTAGGGGGAGCGTGGTCTTTTTAGGCCTTCCTGGGAGAGCCCTACTTCATTGTCTTGTCTTTGGTTTTTTAGCCCCATGGGAAGGTCCCAAGGGGCGAGGCTGTCTTAAGTCCCTCATGTTTCCTGGGATGTCTGGCGGGCTGGGGATGGCGGCTCTGAAGCAGCTCGGGGAGGAGAGCTGTGCTGGTGTGCTGCGGGTGGGGCTCAGCAGGGTGCAGCAGCTGAGGAGTGCCTTGGTTGTCACCTGCGTCCAGCCCTGTCTGAGGTAGGCACAGGAGAGTCCAGGGTGCACGTCCAGCGTGTGGGCACGCAGGGAGGCAGCCGCTGCTGCCACAGCTACTTCCTGTGGGTCTCATAGGTGATCCGAGTTCCTGGTGCTTGAATTTCAGGTTCCTGCTACAGCTAGGGCCACATGGCACACCTGGCAGGGGGACGTTCTGCAGTGGGCCCTGGCAAGCCAGGTTTCAGCAGGCAGGCCAGACCCTGGGACTGCAGCATCCAGCCAGACTCTGTGAGTGTCCCCTGGGGCAGTGTGTGGATCAGGTGGCCTGGCGTGGTCTCCAGGATGAGGGACTTGCCTTAGGAACAGGCTGAGAGAGCAGAGGCCAGGCATGGGGGTCATACGTTCCCAGAGAGTGGCTTGGGCAGCAGACTTGGGGGGCTAGGCTGGTCCCCGGAGACAGCGCACCCAGGCCGTGGGCCTGGGCCTCACCCTGCTTCTGGTTTTCATGTCTTCCAGGCAGCAGGAGCCACTGGGATGTGCATCCCAGGGTGCAGGCGAGAGCAAGGCCCCAGCTGGGCTGTCGGAGCAGCTGGGTGGACTGCCTGCCCTGCCTGGTAAGTGTGGCCGTGCGTGTCAGGGCGAGCAAGGCAAATCCTCCAGGCACACAGCTGACCCAGCAGGGTGAGGGGTTTCAGAATGGCTTTTGGAAGTTAGGCTGAAACTCAGGGACCTGCCGCGTCCCCTCTGGGCCCTAGCTGCCCTGCAGCCCCACTCTGGGCAGCCACACGTACCCCAGTGGGACGCAGAAGCTGCCTGTCCTGATCACCACTGGCCCTACCTACAGCCAGCTCTGGCACCATTGCCTGTGCCTTAGTTTCCCTGGCTGGTTAGTAGCAGGTTTGCATCCCAGGTGGAGCCAAAGCTCTGGTTCCCAGCCCTCCGTCCCGCCCATGCTCTGTGGGGGCAGCAGTGTTCTGCTGCTGTCTCTGCCCCATGGGCCTTGTTTCCTGCTGCCATGGCCCCCGTCCTTGGCTCTCCCCAGATGCTTGTTGCCACACAAACATGTGCTAGCTCTGTGGGGAGGTCACCGCACAGCGGGGGTGCCACCCAGACTCCCTCAAGCGTGCTCACTGTTGGGAGGAGCCAGCTCGCAGCAGGGCTGGTGGCAGAGCTGGGGTCACCAGGAATTCTGAGGTCTACGCTGAATGTGGCAGAGTTCACACTGGCCAGGAACAGGTCTGGCGCCTGAGGTGGAGGTTCAGGGCTGAAGGATCCCCGGATCTGACCCCACCTGAGGCCTCCCTGACCGCAGGTGTCATGCACCTGTCGCTGGATGTGTCCCTTCCTGGTCTCCTGTCTGCCGTCTGCCAGCAGGGTTTTCCCTGTGAGCTGCAGCAGTGGCCTCTGGGCAGAATGTGAGGCCAAGAGCGGAGAGGGTAGGAGGCTAACTGCCTCTCTCCCTCAGGGCCCTCTAACCTCGGCTCCCGGCTCCCTCCCTGGCCTTCCTACGCTTGTCAGCTGACCTCCCCAAAGGTGGTCGAAGATGCTGCCATCAGGCAGGGCCTGGCTGGGCCTCCAGCCAGGAGCACCGCATCTCCCAGCAGGCTGGCGGGGGAGGTGAGCCTGACCCCTGCAGTGGACAGCAGGTGGGTTCCCAGTGAGGCAGGGCTGCATCCCGAAAGCCTCCCTCCACGCCGCCCAGCCTGTCCGTCTCCTCTCCAAGCCCTTGTTTTGTGTTCTGCGCCTCCCTGAGCCAAGTGGCTTTGTGCCGTGTGTCTGTTACACCCGATGGTCTGCTGTTTTGGCTGACATAAAATGAGTTTATGTTTTGGGAGCACACACCAGCTGGGCGTAGGAGGGGAGAGGGGAGCGGGACGCCGCTGCGGCTGCGGCTGCGGCTGGACCCGCAGAGAACTTTGCTGGACGGATGGGGCTGTGGCCTCCGCAGGCCTTCCGCCTGCTCGTGGTGGCTGGAGCCCTGCATTTGGCACGGTCACGTGGCACAGGGCCTGGGGCCATCCCTTGAGGTCAGCAGGTCTGGGGACACCTGTGGCATCTTCTTGCTTCCAGGTCTGCGTTTGGGCTGGACCCAGAGGATGGGGAGTCCTTCCCGCTGAGTGCCAGTCCCGATTTGTGGCTGGGTAAGCGGGGCCCAGGTCCAGGCTGCCTTCTTCCGCGTGGGTCCTGGCTGGGGGGTGCCCAGGAGGTAGGGTGGCCGTCTGGGGCCTTCTCTGAGCCTCTGCTGCCTCCCTGGCTCTTGTCAGGGTGACCAGCAGGGAGGGTTGGCCACACGAGCAGTGTGTGCAGAGGGCTGCCTGGGGTCCCGGGCCTGTTCTCCCTGTCCTGGTCCCCACAGCCAGCCACACTGGCCCTTGGAGGCACCTGGAGGTGTAGTGTGGTGGCTGCTGCCTCTGGGAGCAGGGCCACCAGTTCCCCAGAGGAGTAGTGGGCACAGGCGTGGGCAATGCGTCCTGCAGGCCGCGGTGAGAGCCCCAGGGCACCCTGACTCTCTCTGGCCCCTGCCTGCCCTGCTAACATGACCCGTGTTTCCAGGGTCTGTGGAGGCCAGATTAGCGACCCCAGCCAGAGCCTCGGCCAGAAGCAGCCCAGTGGGCAGGGCGGAACTGGGCTTCCCGGGCGACCCTGTGCCCAGCTCCCAGGAACTCCAGGACAGCCCCCTGGAGCTGTGGGGCTCGGACGTGGATGCCTGGGGCTTGGACCTGAAGGACGATGGAGTGGACAGCATCTTCACCGACTTCCTGGCCAGCTAGGAGCTGGGCGGGCGGCAGCGGCAACAGCGCCTGTTGTGCACGTGGACGGCTATTTTGGTGTGGGGTTGCAGCTGCGCTCTAATTTGAGTGCGGCTGGTAGGGCCTCACGAGTGGGAGTTGGCTATTAAAGGGAAAGCGTTTCTCCTGGAGGAAGCAGTGTTTCTGTGTAATTAATCTAGTTCACCAGGCAGCTGCCCAGACTCGGCTCTGCAAGGGCCTGGGCATCGTGGAGTCCAAGGTAACCACTCTGGTGCTGGACCAGGGCATGGCACCGGCCTCTCCTGGGCTTCTCTGAGCTGCTCTTTCCTGCTTGCCATCCTTCAAGTTGAAGGGCTGGGTGTTTGTGCTGCTGGGGACAAGGCTCTCTCAGCACAGGCCATCTCCCCCCACACCGTGAGTGGGGTTGCTGGGCTCACCCCGGACCCCCCAAGCCCCAGCATCTCAGGAAGGACTGGGCCGGGATGCGCTGTGGGGAGGGTGAGGCCACAGGAGCAGAGTGTGTGGAGCAGGCTGCCTGGGGTCCTGGGCCTGTTCTCTCTTCCCTGGTCCCCACAGCCAGCCACACTGGCTCCCTCGAGACAGCCCCATCCCTAGCTGCCACCCACTCCAGCCTGGGTTCTGTGGTGAAGCAGTGCCAGCCCCCAAGGTGCAGATGGATCCTCGCGTGGCCTCAGCCCCTATGCCCTGCAGAACCCGCTCATTGTATGAGTTGTTCCAGCGTGGCCCAGGGCAGCAGAAACGGGCAAGAGGCTGTTTGACGGAAGCTTGGGGCGAGGTCCACTGGGCCCAGCCCCCACCAGGCTAGGGGACACAGGCCTGCATGCTCGCTGTGTCCCAGGGGACGTCCAGGGGCCTTGAGACAGTGCAGGATTCACCGAGGCAGAGGACTGCGGGATGAGGAGCCCGGGGTGCTGGCCATGTTGCAGCCTGCCTGGGACACACGGGGTCCACATGCGTGGGGGGGGGGACACGTGCTTGTAGACCCGTCTCGTGTACACCGGTGGGGTGTGCATGTATTGTATACCAGTGAGTGCTGGTGTGTGTACACGTGTACATCTAGAGTACAGGCCCCGCAGGCTTTGGGGGCTCCCTGGCTTGTGCCCCAGCTCCGGTGGTGGGGTGGACACGATGAGCTCAGGCTCAGTGCGTCCTGTTCCCAGCCCAGCAGGACAGTCATGACCTACCAGGGCTTCTGTGGGCTAAGCCCAGCACCTGGCCTGCGCTTGGTGCTGATGCACAGCCTGTGTGGGAGGCCGGATCCCCTGCAGACTGAGGGAGGTTGAGGAGCCCCAATCAAGGGCCTAGGCACCCCCAGACTTCCTGCTGCCCGGTGAGGGAGGGACCCGTCCCAGGAAGCAGATGGCCTCCCGTCCCTCCTAAGCAGTAAGGAATGAAGCTGAGCCCCAGCCGGACCGTGCTGGCTGTCTCTGCTTGGAGACTGAGACGGCAGGGGTCTTATGTCCTGGCACCAGGCATAGCCTGCTTCTCTGGAAGCTTCCCCACCAGGAAGGCTCTGCCAGGGCCAACCTCCAGGGAGGCTAGAGGGTGCTACAGGGGAGTGGGACTGCCTCAGGAGCGCAGAAGGGGCGGCCTGGGCCTGAGGTCTGTTGTGGAGTGCTGCTCTGGGCAGACGTGTTGTTCCCCTTGTTCCCACACAGCTCTCCCCACTCCTCTGCTCCTGGGGCTCTGTTGTGGACCAAGATGCAGGTCTGGTTGCCCTGGATCAGGGTGGGTTCAGAATTCGCAAGCAATTGGGGCTCAGCTGCCAGTCCATGTACCCTCCCTGCCCTGCCTGGCATCCGTCTCCCTAGGAAGTAGGGCAGTGGCCCTCCTCATCCCACAGGTGCCCAGCAGCCAGGCAGACAAAGTGCGGCCTCCCTGCTGCAGGCCTGGGCAGTGGGAGCCAGCTCAGCCTGCTCCAAGCCTGCTACCGCCCCCACAACAGGTGCCGCGGCGTCAGGAGGGCACCCCCACCCCAGGTGGCACAGCACTTCTCGGGGGCCGGACTACCTTCCACCTTGGCGGCTATGTGGGAGTTACCATGTGCTTCTCGGCCCCCTGAGGTAGTGGCAGGAAGTGGGTGCCCGCTGTCGCTGTCACTGGAGCTGGCCCTCCTCACCTGTCTCACCAACGGGTCATGGGGCACCCCTGCCATTCAGTAGTGCAGCAGCCCCCAAAATTCGCCTGAGTGGAACCTCAGGCAGGATGGAGCCTCAGCTGGAAGTGGGATCCTTGCAGGTGTTCTTAGGTAGGGCTCTCAAGGCAGGGTCACCCGGTCTTAGGTACCTTGAGGGGACTCGGGGCAGAGGCAGGGCCTGTAGCACTATGGCCTGGGACAAGGAGCCACAGGCCACATTGGAGAGAGGCTTCCAGAGAGACCCGCCCAGCCTGGCTTCTGTGTTCCAGCGTCCAAGAACAGAGGGGACCCATGTGTTCTGCTTGAACCCCTGGCCACTGCCAGCAGTCACAGCAGTCTGGGAGCAAATTCCTGGTTTGCATCCAGCAGACAGCCTGTCTTCTCAGCTCACCTTCTGCTCAGGCGTGGAAACCTTCCCAGCAGGCAAAGTTTCAAAGCTCTCACCTCACTGGATCCGCTTCTCCGTGCCCAGTGGCCCTGCCCATCCTCCCTGGGCACCGCAGGCCCTGCCCTGCCCTAGGCGTGTCTGCTTTCCCACCCAGAGGTGACCCCTGCAGATGGGCAGGGGCTGTGGCTGTCTGAGGCCCCCTCTGCTAGCCACCCCACCTTTGTACTGAAGGTGCTTGGGTTGGGGTCCTGTCAAAGGGAAGTATCTGGTGGGCCCATCACCCTCACGGTGGCCTCGTTCCCCAGGCCACCCTCCTCGGCTGGCTCCCAGGCTCAGCTGCCGTCCCCGCCTGGGGTGCGGCTCCTCAGCATCTGCCCGAAGCCTCTGAGACGCCAGCATCAGGGATCAGAAGCTGCCAGAGCCACTTCTTCCTGAACAGATGCTTCACCATCCCCTCTGGTGGAGCTGCCCAGCACTGTGCTGCCGGGAAGGGTGGGGGTGGGTGTCACCGCCTCATCCTGGGGGCTCTGAGGCACCTTGTGCCCTGGGGATGCGGGGTCTGCGCTGTGCCACCAGTGAGGGCTGCCTCCCTTCCCCCTGGGCTTCCTGGGTTTGCAGGTAAAAGGGCAGGTGGGTGTCCAGCGAGGATAGCAGGTGCGGCTCTGCAGTCTCCCCTGGAAGCCTAGGTCCCCAAGTTCCAATCCCAAGGCTTTCCCCACCTCTGTCTTTCAGGTCAGCACAAATCCTGTGGCCTCAGATCTCCCCAGCTTCCTGCTCGCCTCCGAGAGAGTCTGGGCCGCTACACGCTTGCTGGTGGCCCTCTTGCCTCGTTCTGCATGGTTCCAGGAGTCTGTCACCTCCTGGACACAGCTAGATGTCTGGCTGTCCTTTGAGAAAGGCACTGCCCGTCCTGTGGCTTATGGGCATCTTGTGGGGGGCCTGTGGCAGTCGCCTCACACAGGACACTGTAGCCCCGAGCCTTAGGACCTCGCCACCCCCTGCCCAGCCTGTGTGTGTGCCTGTGGCCCTCAGCCACCTCCACACTGCCTGAAGCCATGGCCGGCTGCCCCTTGCTTTTCCTTATAACTTTCCTAATGTGAACCCTGAACACTTGCCTTGACCTTCGTACAAGCAGCGCCGTGCAGGCGGCGTGCGCACCGCAGGGCTGGAGTTGCAGGGACAGTTAGCGCGTCTGTGAGAACCGGGTGCTCTCTCTGGCCTTACAGGTGCTCCCTTCACCAGTGGGAGCGGGTGTGTGGCCTTGGCACCTCCGGATTCGCTTTCCATCCTCCTGTTCCCCTCCGTCCCCCTCCCTCCAGCTGTCTCTTCCCTTCCAACTTTACAAGTCCCGCGCTCCGGCTGTCTCTTGTTTTTGGCTTACCGCCGTCAGCATTCGGTCAGCAGGGCTTGTCCAGATACCAGCACACATCACACTTCTCTTGCACTGCAAGGCTGGGTGATGTTCCGCTGTGTGTGTGCACACCTGTGTGTGACATTTTGTCTGGGCATTGTCTATCCATGGCTGTCAGACCGTTTTCACACTCGGTTCTCGCAGATAACGCGCTGTGAGCCTGAGGGTGTGGGATGCCGCCGCCAAGGAGTGGGGTGGCTCACTAGGAAGTCCGTGTTGCTTATTCACTTACTTGGTGGTGCTGGGATTTGAACCCAGGCCTCGTGCGTCCGAGAGGTGCTGTGCTGCTGAGCCACCGTCACCCCGTGTGTGATTCGTGGGCCCCCCAGCCGTATTCCCTGATGTCCAGTTTGTGTGACCATGCACTTGCTGTGCGCGTGGCTTTGTGTTTCAGCTTGAAGTACAGACCGTGGCCGGCCTCAGAGTGCACAGAGGGGCCGAGGGCTCCGGTTTGCCTTTCCGCTGCGGGGAGCAGCGCTGCGTCTTCCAGCAGTGTGCCGCCTTCTTTGCATCCTGTGCCTCAGCCAGGCCAGGTTGTCGGGTGGGAGAGGCTCTGTGCAATCCGGCCAGCGCCCCCCACTGATTGCCAGGTTGCCCTGTCGCATGCTCAAGCGCCTTTCTGCCTTCTTGACAGTGTTCCGTGGTATTCTGGAGCTGGGTGTGTGTGTGTGTGTGTGTGTGTGTGTGTGTGTGTGTGGTACTGGGGATCAAATTCAGGACCTTGCACTTGCCAGGCAGGCGCATACGCTGCTGGGCTATCTCTCCAGCCCGAGCTTTTGGTTTTGATGAGGTTGGGTTTGTCGTCTCGGGGTAGTTGCTTGTGCTTTCGGTAGCCAAGCAGCCATCCCCAGTCTAATGTCACGAAGGTTTTCCTCTGACAGGGCGGACAGCTTTGGGATTTATATGTAGCTCTCTGGTCTGCTTGCAGGTTTGGGGAAGGGTGTGAAATCCCACAGCACTACCCCTGGCGTCTAGGTGTCCGGTTCCCGGCCTCGCTTGTAGAGAGGACGTCCTCCTCACAGAGCGCGTGGACGCGTCCGTGGCCCCTCGCCCGCTGCGCCCGCTGCGCCCGCTGCGCCCTGTGCTTGCTGCAGCTTGGGGCTGTGTGAGCCTCGTTCTCGTCCAGGACTTTGGCCATTCAGGGTCCCGTGAGGTCTCATGCTTTTCTTCTTGGCGCTCTCACGCATAAAGGCCTGTTTCCAGTTCAGACGTTCGCTGTCAGCGTGGGGGGCAGTCGTGGCCTTTCAGGCGTTTCCGCTCTCGGTGGCACAGGGGACCACAGCCAGGGCCTTCTCTTGCGCCCCCTCCCTCGCCCTTCACTTTTCCTTTCCAGACAGGCTTACCCAGGCACTGCATTGCCCCGCCTCAGACCAAAGCAGGGTCTTCCTGTCTCAGCCTCCCCGAGTGTTGGGACTGTGGGAATGCACAACAATGGGGGGCTCAGAAGCCACTGATGTTTGAGCGTAGCCTTTGCCTCCGGCAAGTTTGTGTTATCACTTATGCACTCTGATTGCTGTTGGGCGTCTTGGGGTGTTCTAACGGACCGTCTCGCCCGTGCGGAACAATGATTTCATTTTGCTTTCCTGCCCAAGATCCTCACCCTGGTTTTCCACACTGCTCTTTTGGCACCCTGTGTTTCTTCAGCTCTTTGGACCCTTTGCAGCACTTGCCTGTCCCCTGTGCCAGCGACTTACGGCTGCCCTCCCCCAGCCCGGAGGCTCGTGGGGGGCTCTCTGGCCCCAGAGCAGCTGTAGTCGCACCCCACCCACGTGGCCCTCGCATCTCCATCCCCAGCCACGGTGCACCATCCTGGCCCGGAAGCCTTCCCACGTGGCGACTGTCTTCAGTGCCACCCTCATGAGTGACAAGTGACTCAGCTCCCACAGGTGACCTCTCCCCCACTCGGTGTCCAGGTGTGTAGTTTCAATCTTTGCTTTAAATTGTGGTCTCTTCATTCAGGGCAAGAAGTTGACAGTGAGGAAGAAGAGCCAGGCCCGGTGCGATGTCACCCTGCCAGCCCTGCCTGGCTCATGGCCCCTGGGCACACGGGGATGGCAGACCCTAAGCCAGAGCAGGCACCACCTCTACCGCCCCTCATGGGCCTGGAGCAGCTACAGGCCTGGGTGGGGCTTCTCTCCAGTCCTGTGCGTCCTCGCTGCTCTGTGTGGCCAGTCTGTCCCCAGTGGGGGCTGGACAGACGCCCAGAACCAGTGAGGGGACTGCAGGGGCATCATCAGTCCCCTGGATCGCCTGGTGGCCATGGGGCCATCACCAGTGGCTTTCTAACACAGACAACAAAGGAGGTGTGTGTGCGTGCACATGTGTGTGTATGTGCATGTGCATGTGCACGTGTGTGTGTGATTTTCAGGTTCATAGCAAGACTGAGTGCAGAGCTGGGTGGAGGAGGAGGACCCATGAGCTCAAGGAGCACACCCGAGATCTTGTCTCAAAGCAAAACAAAAAAAAGAATAGGGGCTGGTGAGATGGCTCAGTGGTCTAAAGCACCTACTTAGATCAAGCTTAGCAAAACAAAGCACAGGGACTGCGGTTCAATCCCCCAGCCCCACATGCCAGCCAGCCTCGCCCCCTGGTGGGCTGAGCTGGCCACACACACACACATACATGAATAAAACATTTAAAAAAAAAAAAAAAGTTCCCTTTAAAAATAAGTAAATAAATAAATAAATAAACCGGAAGTTCAGTGCCAAGCCCAGAGCTCCCCTCCCCGCCAGTCCTCCGCCACACAGCCCCCTCTGTCAACCCTGTAGAGGTGGGTTTGTCGTGACCCTCACTCGAGTGCACAGTGACCCTCCACCGTCCCGGGTGTGGTGTCATGGGATTCCTGCCATCAGTGTCTTCTCTGGATTCTGGTGCCTGTGGGACACTCACACGCACCTTGTGGTGTCACGCCGCGTGCTGCCACCCAAGTGCCCTGTGCTGTGCTCCACCCATCTGTCCCATCTCTCCCTGCTCTGCTAGCACTCCAAGGGGCCCAGGAAAGAAGGTGCTGCCTCGAAGAGCAGAGAGCTAGACGCGGCCGGGGTCCAGAGGAGGAGGGTCCTGCCCCCGGGCCCTGAATTAGACTTCCGGGCCTCAGAGCTGTGCAAGGAGAAATTCTGTTCTGAGCTGCCAGGTTTGCATTCCTTGTCACCGCAGCCACAGGAAACCAGTTTGGTTCCCCAGAGAAACTCAGGCGTCTTGGACACGGCCGTGTGCCCGCCTGGGCCCCTGCGGTCTCTAGTTCTCCCTCATGCTTGCGCCCTGTGCATGAAGGGCACAGCTCCTCAGCAGGGACCCCTGTGGGCATCGGCTGCCTGGACCAGGGTCACGCCTGTCCTTCTCCCTGGAGCACCCCCGTCCGAAAGTCCCATCTGCCTGTAAGACGCACACTGTGGTCAGTGGAAAGACGGTCCCCAAAGACACCACCTCCCGTGACGGGCCTGTGCATGTCGCCCATGGCGCAGCACTTGGGGCTGTGATATGGTTAGGACCTCAGGGTGAGGCTGCTGGATGCCCCGAGCATCATCTCGTGTGTCCTTGGGGAGGCAGAGTGCATGGGAGGATGCTGCCGCCCACTTCAGCGGAGGGGAGCAGGGGGCCTGCACTCGGCTCCATTTCATCCCAGAGACACTGAAAGACCACAGACCCACAGACCACAGAGAGGTCCCTCGTAGGAGAGGCTGCGCCGGCCCAGGGGGCTTCCCCCTCCCAGAAAGCTCCAGGCCGGCCAAGCCCGCCACAGCTAGCACCTCTCTAGGTTCTGACTGCCATCTCTCCTGAGCTCTTGGTCCCTGCTGCCCCCTTGCCCCCAACCAGCAGCTCACCTGGGTATAGTAGAGTACCTGGGTGTCATTGGCATGAACCCCATTTCAGGGAGAAAACTCTCGCTACTGAGCTGCGGAGAAAGCTGCGGCCTCACCTGAAGACACTCTCGTTCTAAGTAGGTGCTTTAGACCACTGAGCCATCTCACCAGCCCCAGGAAACAGCTCTTGCTCGGAGCCAAGGGACTCCTGGCATCTGCAGGGCCATCCTCAGGGTCGCTTCCTGTCCGCAGGGTGCTTCCTGTCTAGAGGGGCATCCTGTCTGGAGGGCACACTGCTCCTGCAGCCCACTGGGTCTCCGGCACCGCCAGCAGCTCAGGGCCCTCAGCACTCTCAGCACAGGAGGAAAAGGCTCCAGCCCGCTCCCTCCCGGGGCGGCCGGTGTTCGGGTGCCTGGGCAGGACCCTTCGGGAACACCGGGAGTCAGGTGTCTGCTCTGCTCCGCCCAAGCGGGCTGTGTTCCTGCTCTAGAATCTGCACCGGCAGCCGGGTGCACCACATGCCAGGTGTTCGTGGTCACTCAGGGAAACGGCAGAGCGCTCTCACCCGCCTGGCCGCGCCCCCAGCCATGGAAGCATTCCAAGGGCCTCCTCGGGTGTCCACGGGTGCGGGGGCCGCTGGGGTCCAGGCCTGAGCACTGCACGGCTCATCCACAGTGGAAAGCTGGGCGTGGGACGGGAGTCAGACCCGGGGCATCTGACGGCCCAGCGCCTGAGTCTCTAGGGACACATGAGAGCCCCCATCTAGGTCAACTTCCTGGCCCCAGTGCCACCATGAAGCAAGATCGTGACTCAGGGAAGAGGAACCCCTTCATTTCTTTGATCCACCACTCTTCTTTGTGCCCATGGTGAAAAAGTTCAGTCAAGACCACAGGTGGCCGGCAGACGCACAGGTAGAGCTTGGTGTAAGGAGAGAGGCACGCCTTCGGGGCAAGGCGAGCCGTGCCCCCTGCACCAGTCGGCGCTCAGGTGCATTTTTACAACACAGTTACTCCTGGTGTTCAGGAAAGCGGGGTAGTTATGTTATTGACGTTTTACTTTGACATTACTTTGGAATTGCAAACAATCTTCCTGTCCATTCCAGAGGGTCAGTGTTTCCTCCAGAGCTTAAATCGTGGAGGAAGTTAGGATGAAATTTGTGAAAGACAAGCTAAGCCCTTCGTTTAGGCCGGGAGGGTCCCTAAAGAACATCTCAGCGGCCGGGGAGACGGCTCAGTGGAATGAGCGCTTGCCTGGCAAGCACAAGGGCCTGAGTTCAGCCCCTGGTACCGCCAAATAAATAAATAAATAAATAAGAATGTCTCCTCCCTGATGCGTGGCATGCGCTGTGGGCCGCAGTGCCCGGCAGTCCGGCATGCCCGGTGGCTGGGTGTCAGCAGGGCTGTACAACACGTGTGAACCTAATGCCACTGTGCCCCACGGGACTGGTTCCGAGACCTCACAAGTGGTGACAGACGTGCTGTCTGTGACATTTTTGCTTCTCCTCACTGGCAGAGTGCACTATGCTGACACCCACCTCTGCCTCTCAGGCCCACAGATGTCCTCCGCCTGCCGCACACACGGACACTGTCCTGGCTCCTTCGGGTGAATCTCTTCAATCCCATATTCCGCTGTCATCCTGGGTTGTTCCTATCGGCCCTGAGTCCCATAGGGCAGAGCCTCTGCCCCCCTGGTCACAGCAGCCTCAGCAGGGCAGGTGAGTGGCTCCTCCTGCACCTCAAGGGCCCCACAGAGGTTGCCGCAGGCAGACTGCAGGCTCCTGTGGATGTGGACGTCACCTCCCTGGTTTTGATTTTGTCTTCTGCTTCGTTGCAGGAAGGAGACTCAAAGGTGTTCTTGTCCAGGCCTCTGTCCCCGTGCCCGAGTCCTTTGCGGGTCATGTCGCTGGAGGGTGGGTGTGAGTCCCCAGCCCTAGGACTAGGGAGCCCTCGTCTGCCCGGGACTTTGCCTCCCAGAAGTGGCCTGGAACCTGGGGTAGGTGTGCACACCACTTGGCAGCCCTAGAGTGGCAGCACCGAGGGATGAGAGCAGTGGTCAGTGCAGAGCGCTGTCCTCCGCGTCACCGCGTCATTGCGCTCTTGGCATCCTGCCTGGTGCCATTTTATTTCCCCACCTGTTGTGTCGCTCTCTCCACCTCCTCCACGTCTGCCCAGCCTACCTGGCCCTGGCTCTCTGCCCCAAGGCCAGCTTCCCTGCCCTGACCTTGTCCCCCATCCCTGTCGAGACTGCCAGAGCTGCAGGCCAGGGCCAGCCCCACACTGAGCAGGACCGGGCAGGGAGGGCCTGTGGGGACCCACATGCTGCCAGGCAGCTCCCTCCCACAGTGGCCCACACTCTACTGCCCCAGGGGCCAGTTTTCCACATCAACCCACATGTGCCCTGTCACGGCTTTGCCAGCCAGGCCGTTCTGTCCCAGTGACCAGGCCTTCAGCAGGGCGATGAGTGGTTGCACACGGCCTCCATCCCACAGCCCCACCTCAGCCCTGGCCTTCTCTGGAAGTCTCTGGTACTCGGCTTTGCTGGTGAAGTGAGCCGCGGGGCAACCTCCGCAGGGACCACAGCCTAGACTGGGCCCCAACACAGAGCCTTCCGGGAATAAAATGCTCCCCACCAAGGGCCGCAGAGCATTCCCCACAAGGCCCTTGATCCCCGGGGCGGTCAGGAGGTGGAGGGTCCTGGGCAGTGGTGAAGGGGCCTGGCCCTGGCAGCGGGTGGGGGAGCCAGGGTGGGCAAAGGCCTGGGCCCGACAGCTGCCTGGAGCGCAGCAGCTCCCCGTGGAGAGGACTGAGACTCATTCGCAGTTGCGAGAAGGATCACCAAGTGGTCCCAGGGTCCCCGCCCACCCCCCCAACGACCACAGCAGCACAGTCACACCGTGTCCCTACCATGAGTGGCTCCCCGTGAGGTGGGCCAAGGGCTGAGAGAGGGAGAGAGTGCATGTGTAGCTTTGTGCATTGTCCCCCAGGAGCAGGGCCTGTGCATGAGGCAGGACCCCCCCCCCCACTGCCCTCCTGACCCCAGAGGTGTCTTTGCTGTGCTTCTGCCCCCTTGAGGGCTTGGCAGATGGGGTGGAGGCCGGCTTTCCCACTCTGTAACCCCTCTCAATCATGGTCTGTCCACATGGTTCCCTTCCATGCCAGCCTGTGGTGCTGGCATGGAGGGGCCACTACTATGTGACGTGGCCTTTTGGGGGCTGGGGGCCATGTCCCCTCATTTGGATAGCTGCTTTTCTCCCACAGGATGACATGGAGGCGTGGCCCCAGCCCAGCCAAGACGTGGGCCGGCAGCTGAGGCTCTGGGGCATTCCAAGGCCTCTGCCAGGCTCCTGGGCCCCAGGGCCTGCACACGGCGGAGCCCTCAGGACCCGTGCTTCTAGGCCTGGACTCGGGTAGATGCTGGGAAAGGAAGGATGCGCCCAGGGCAGTCTGTTGGGGTTGCACCATGCTGAGAAAGGAGGTGCTAAATGGTGTCCCCCCAGAGATAAGCCCCTCCTCACTCCTGGACCTGCGGATGAAGTTTATTTGGAAAACGGCTTCCTACAGATGTGCTCAGTGCCTGGGTGTGTGGTCTCAGCCCGGCCTGATCTGCAGACAGGCACCATCACCAGAGGTACAAGATCTGGGGGCTCTTGGAGACAGAGGCAGAGGCTGGGATGAACCAGTCACGAGCCAGGGGACACTGAAGCCACCAGCAGCCAGGCGAGGCAGGACGACTTTTCCCAGCACCCTGGGGAGCGTGGCCTTGTGACACCCGGACCTGGGACATCAGGCTGCAGGGCTACAAGAGAGTAAGGCCTCACTGCCCTGCATGCCACTGGCCAGCAGCCTCTGTGGCCCAATTTCCTGCACTGCCCAGACCCTGCCCCCACGAGGACAGGAGCCCGACTCTAGTGTGCAGGACAGCACCGCCACCACATGCTCTGCATCCCAGGAAAGCCTGGTGGCCAGGTGAAAGGTGGGCTCAGAGAAATGGTGCTCCTAGCCTTGTGGGCTGAGACGCTGGCCTCTGACGTGGACCCCAAGCCGCCGCCATCCAGTGCCCCTGCCACCCCGGGCTGTGTGTCTGGTGCCCATCAAAGCTCACGTACCTTAAGGCTGGGCCAGTTCCACTTCCACTACATGCAGGGACCTGGGGAGACAGGGCTCTCAGACAGGTAGGGGGCACATCCCAGCCCCAGGCTCCTTCCACGGGCCCCAGGGAGAGGGGGAGCCCACCTTTCTGGGCCAAATTGATGCTGTTTCTTGGACTCATCCTGTACTTGCTGTAGGCTCTTTTGAATCTGTCCAGGAAGGGCCTGCCAAGCACTGGTGTGCGTCCTGAGGACAGATTTGGAGCCATTATGAGGGAGTCTGTGGGCTGCACCTTGCCCAGAGAGGGCTGTGCCAAGTGCGTTAGGGTGCTGAAGCCCCATCTCGGGGCTGGTCTGGAAGGCCCTGCCCCGCCCAGGGCTGTGCAACCGGGTCCCCCCAGCCAGGCCCAGTGGCCCTGGCAGCCAGGGCTCAGTACCATAGAGGGCCAGCACTTGGGTCTTGGTGCCATCGCGGGTGTTCTGCATGTAGAGGATGAGGTACACCCAGTAGTCTGTCTCCAGAACCAGCACCTTGTTCTCCCCCTCGTCTGTTGGAGACACAGCTCGGCACGGCCCTGGTACAGCCCACGTTCCCCGGGCTCTGGGGTGCATGCAGTGGACTGTGTGAGACCCAGCTCCAGGGCACTTTGAGAGCCGAGGGTGTCCAGGCAGGTGCCAGCCTGGGGGAGGTCCCTGCACAGTGGCGGGCAGCCCCTAGGCCCCTGCATGCCACCTTCCCACAGAGCAGCGGCCGCCCAGCCGACCTGGCCCATCAGTGGCCCAGGGAAGTGGGCCAGGCCCCAGCGGAAGGAATTCCTGGCTCCGGCCCAACTTACAGGCAATGGAGAACTCCCCGTTCTTCTGTGTTTTCTCGCAGGTCACAGTTATGAACACACACTCCCTCTGCAGCCTAAGGAGCCAGGGAGATGGTTCAGTGGAATAAGCACTTCCCCAGCAAGCGCAAGGGCCTGAGTTTGCTCCCCGGTTCCTCAATAAAAAAAAAAAAAAAAAAAAAAAAAAAAGACAACCCCTCTGCAGCCTGGACACCGCCAGCAGCCTCAGGTGGGCACCAGCCCCAGGGGCCATACGAGAAGAGCACCCCAGCGCGGGGGGCTCCCCATGTTCCCCTCCAAGCCGTGTCAGGCAGCCCCTCCCCCAGCAGGCTCCCCAGTCTCTGCCATCCTGACACCCCACTGTGGGTCCCACGACCTATGTGCCTGGGACAGCAAGCTTGTGCATGCCCGTGCGGGGTAGGGTGGGGCGGGGCGGGGCGGGGCAAGCCCCCCAGGACCTTGACTGTGTGACACTCACATGAAGCGGAAGTTAAACAGGAGGCTGCCGTTCTTTAGGAGCTCGATGCTCTGGATGAAGAGGCGCAGGTCCCCGTCCACGCCAATCCTCGTCATGTTGCTGGAGGCCAAGGAGATCAAGAACCAGGGCCCCTCGACCTGGGGGATGGCTGGGGTGCTGGGGCCTCTCCTGCCCTCCGCTCCCTGCCCTCCCTGTCCCTTCTCCTCAGTCCCCCCTTCTCCTTCCCTCTGATAAGCGCCCCCCAGCCATGGTCGCCAGGCAGCTGTCCTTGTCCCGGGCCAGAGACCCCAGTGCAGGCGCACAGGTTCCAGCCTACCCTGGCCATGTTGAAGTCCTGCTCCACAATTTCCTCGGGGTGGAACTCCTGGGCCAAGGCCAGGCTCAGCATCAGGCCCAGCAGAAGCAGCGCCATGGTTTCTGGAGGGCGCTCAGCCAGCCACCCACCTTTTATATTGGCTCTGCGCCCTCCTTGCAGCCCGGGGGAGGCACCATCTCCGGCCCATCCACACATCCTGTGCCCACCACCGTCACCGGGAGCTCAGCCAAGGGCCCCAGCAAGGCTGCCCTCGACTGTGCCCAGCCCATCTAGGAGCAGCCACTGGGCCACTGGACTCAGTGTCAGAAAGGGCCAGAGGGAGGCAGGCAGGATGCTGGCCACGTACGGGCCTGGCCCTCCCTGCATCTCTTGCCCATGGTCCGCAGGGCCCGCCTGCCCCCACCGGCCTCGGGATCTCCTGAGCAGGACCTTTAAGCTCCAAGGGGCTTTAAACATGCTGGCTGTGCGTCCAGCCAGCAGAGTGGCCACCCTAGATGTTAAGTGACCTGGAGGGAAGCTCCAGAACTGGGAAAGCACCAGGTCCAGGGAGGCCTTGAAGTAGCCGGACAAGGCAGGCAGATGGCGTCTCGGCTGGGACCGCGCAGGGCAGAGGGCCTGAGTGGAGTGACCTGGGGACTGGCCTTCTGTGCCCGTCCTGGCAGGGGGGCTCGGGAGGTGGTGCCGGCAGTGTCCTGGGCTCCTCACGCGCGGGGTGCACTGCAGTGTCCGGATGCCAGACGCCATCTGCCCGGGGTAGCTGAAGGTGGTTTGGGGTGTCTGCCTTCCTGTGCTCACACCCCACCCTCCAGGAGGTCTGCACCCCTGCCTGGGCTGTTGGGTGTTCCAGGAGCCCCCATAGCAGCAGTCTGCTGTGTCCCCACCTGCTCTGCCCACTGGAGACACCAAGAGGTAGATGGCCAGTGTGGCTCCGGAGTCCCAGGCGCCCCTCTGGCTTCCCTCTCCACCAGCCCCCTCTGTTCCCCATGTTGGAGGGAAGCCCCATCTCCCAGACACGAGGTCTGGGGGACCTGCTCACCCCCTAGGAAAGAGACGCTGACATTCCCAGGGACATCGGCTTTCTTCCCCACCAAGTTGCACTCTTCTTGATAACTTATTAAATATTTGGGGGACTTTTGGCTTGTTTGTTTTCATTTTTGAGACAGTCTCCCTATGTAGCCCAGGCTAACTTAGAACTTGAGGCAATCCTCCTGCCTCAGCCTCCTGAGTGTGGGGATTTCAGGCTTGTGCCACCATACCCAATTCACTGTTTTTAAGATTTAAGAAACTGCCATTCTAAAGGGAGAACACCCCTACTTAGGGAGAACCCATGTAGTGTCTTTGTCCTCCTGGTGTGGGGCCTCCCTCTCTAGTCTTGGGTTGCTGTCCAGCCAGGCAGCTCCACACAGGCCCAAGGGGCTCAGCAGGCCGGAGAGGGTCAAGGCAGTGTCCTAGGACCTGTGGGATCCCATGCTGGGAGTGTGGGGAGCAGGACACCCCCTCTGCATAATGACCAGGGCCTCCTAGAGCGTCCATCAGCCCTGCCCCCCAAAGACAAGTGCAAGACAGGAGGTAGCAGTTCTGCTGACATAAAGCAGGACGGACGGAAGGAAGATGCAACCGCGCACAAGCAGCATGAGCCTGCAAGGAGCTGAATCCATCCCAGGCTGCCGAGGGGCCGGCCGGAAAGTCGGCTACTGGACCGGGGCTTCCTATGCGCTGATCCTCAGGAAAGCGATCGACAGGACCCTACTTGCAATGGCAGGAATCATCCAAAATGACCCAGGCCATGTGGAGAAAACGACAGCCTCTCTAAAGACCAGAGAAGGTGTGCCACGTGAGGAGATGCGTGTGTCAGACGGAAAGGCCGCTTTCTGCAAACACAGCCGCACTCTCGCTGCTGCGCGCGGGCCTGCACCGAGGCGCGCGCGCAAGGTTCCCTGGGAAATGGGCGGGGCGCCGCGCGCGTCCGCTTTCCTTCCGAGACGGAACAGCGCGGCAGGCTGGCTGCAGAGACGGGGCGTTCGCTTGGGCTGGTGGTTCTGAGGCGCAGGCTCAGGGGACTGCGTCTCGTGACACTTGTCTTAATGGCAGAGACTGGGGTGCCACCGGGCGTCACGGGGCAGGAGGCCTGTGTGCACATGTGCGGGCGCCTGCACGCGAGAGCGAGTGTGCGCTGGGCCGGCACTGTTGTAGGCACCGCAGACAGCAGGCCCGGGGTGTGTGCGCGTGCTCCGAGCACTCAGGAGGCTGAGGCAGGAGGAGTGCTTGAGCCCGGGAGTGTCATTCAGTAATGTGACAGAATCGGTGCCGCTGCCCCTGGAAGTGATCGGGTCAGCCTGTGCCGGGGGCAGGCAAGGGACAGCCCTACGGGGCTCAGACCCATGTGTGGGAAGTAGCTGTGACAGCTGAGCACTCGTGGTGCCCGGAGCCCGGACCTGGCAGGGGACCTTCCACGGACATGCCCTCACCAGGTGAACAACGAAGAGGTCCTGGAGTATGGGCTGAGCTGAGGGTGCCCTGGTGGGAGCAGAGAACGCACAGAGAATGGCAGCGGGGACAAAGCCACACGACAGTCTACAGGCCGAGGCTTCAGGGCTGCTGGGCCCCATGCAGGTGCGCGAGCCGGAGCAGCAGCCGGGCCTACTGAGGCGCACGGGGTCCACGCCAGCGCCTGGCCTCAGTGCCACGTTGCTCTCTCCACACGAGTGTCCTCGTGAGTCCGCATCGGCATCCGCAGAGCTCACTGTCCTGTGCGGAGGGGGCACACCCAGTGACACAAGCTTGGCCGCTCTCAGCCCTCCCCACTCCCTCCCTTGGTCCCCCCAAGAAGGAGCGTCTCCCTCCCTCTCATCCGCCCTCAACTCTGCTCTTTAGTTACAGTACCCATCCGATGTCTAGGCCAGCACCGCTCGCAGGAGCTGAGGTGCCTGGGCCAGGATCGCGTGGTCTGATGCACTGTGAACTGCTCTGCCACAAGGACAAACCTGGGTCCTTGTACGAAAACGCACACAGCTTGAGACCACAGTGCTCAGCAACATGAGCCCGGCACACGGGCTTGGAGAGCGCACAGGTTCTCTCAGATATTGTATAGCTTTTTGGTTATATTTGCCTACTGGGTGTTTGAGACCAAGTCAAAGTAAGGCCATGTCAATCAGAATTAGTCTCTGTCCCTGTCTCTTTCTGTTTCTCCCTCACCCTCCCTTTGTTAAGGTCACTTAAGGCACTTCTGAGCCATGTGCAGGGTCACAGTCTGCTTGAATGTGGCCTTGCACGGACACACACCTCTTCCGTGACCCTGGGTGAGCGTAGAGCCCACGGACTGCTGTGCCCCGGAGCCCAACAGTCTCCCTGCTCAGGAGGTTGCGTGACTCCTCAGAGGCTCAGGTCCTTGAGGGGCGCTCCTTCCTGTCCTGGGTCGTGGCTAGCCACGGAGGGCTGGGGCCATAATCTTGGCTGTCCCCAGCCCAGTCACCTTTTGCACTCTGCTCTCTAAGACTTGGTTGTTGAACACCCAGCTTGGCTGCATCAGTCTTGGGGTGGGGGCCGCAGGCTTTAATCTCAGCTATTATGATCGTTTTCAAATACTGGATGCTTTGAAAGCAGGAAGCACCTGCTGGGTGTGGTGGTGCTTGCCTGTAATGCCAACGCTCAGGAGGCTAAGGCAAGAGGATTGAGCACCCTGAGTTCAAGGCCAGCCTGGGCCACTTGTGAGCTCAAGGACAGCCTCAGTGGTAAAACCCTGTCTCAAAAAGAACAAAAAAAGGGCCAGCGAGATAGCTCTGTGGACTAAGTGCCTGCTTCAGCAAGCACGCACGCCGCCTTTCCAGCCCCGCCCCAGGGTGCACTGAGCCGGCGACAGAGTGCCTGTAATCCCAGCCCTGGGGAGGCTGAGAACAGGAGGATCACTAGCGTCTGAGCTGCGTAGTGAGGCCCTGTGCCTAATACATAAATTTTTAAAAAGACCAAAAAAAGGGAAAGAAAATAGGAAGTGTGACTTGGAACAGCAGCCACCTCCATTAGTGTCAGGAACTGGTGTCATATTTTATTTGTATCTTGGGTAATAGCTTATGATCTTATACCTCTTCAGTTGTCTGTTAGAAGTCGAATTTTTGTAAAATGTTACCAGATAACAGTTACAAAGTTTTACAAGGAAAATTTAAAATTTAGAGCAAAACACAGCATTTAGCACAATAAGGATGAAATTATTATACTAAAACCATTCAGCTTTATAAAAATACATTTACATTTCATTTTAGTATAAAAGTTTATCTTTCTCTATTTATAAAATATTGTATGATGCAAATAAATTCGTATCTGCATTTGCTACTTTTGCCTTTCACACAAGTAAGCACATCCACACGTTCCAAATCTCTCTTCTACAAATCAGAATCAGTCATTAGAAAGCAAGTAGGCGGGGCCGCCCCTTAGCTCAGTCCTTTAAGTGGCTGCTTCAACAACGCAGTCAGGCTCAGGTTGCTGGGGTTCGTTCCCCACAACCCAAGCCAGCCAACCCTGCCCTGAAGGCATTCGGTGCAAACAAAAAGCAAGTAGGACTAGCAAAGGAGTCCAAAAGCCTAGGAACACTTTAAGATGGGTTCCTGATTTTGGTCCTTCCAACAGGACCAAATGCCGGGTCTGGTGCCTGTGACCAGAACCTCCAGGAGGTTGCCATACCAACGCTCACATCATCAAAGGAGCCTGGGGACATCACCAAGGCTGAGACTCAGCACTTCTAGGATGGTACCAGCGTCCTCTGCAGTTGTCCTTGGATTGTGCTTGGCCTTGTGAGCTGAGGTCTCCCTGGTGGAGGTGAGGGGAGGTGGGAGAGGTACAAAAGTCTGGGGGTCTGTGGTGCACTGACCAGTAGGGACTATCCCTGGACTTTGACCTCAGAGGAGGTATAGGACAGGCAATGGCTAGGATACCATTCGCAGGAGGAGGCCACACTGGAGAGGCTGGCCAGAGGGACCCACAAGTCCAGCCACCTGCTGTCCTGGAATTGAAAAGATGGCCAGTTTCAAATTGCACAGAGCACCTGCCCGGCCACGGTCCCCCCAGGATGGGCTGTGGAAAGCAAAGGGACACGAGCTGCCCTGGCAATGACCTGTGCCCACAGTACTGCTGGCCCTGGGGTCAAAAGAAGCAGGTGGACCGACTCTCCAGGGTCAGGTTTACTGCGTGTAGTCACAAGACTCCCAAGCCAGACAGTGTCAGCACAGCTCCAGGCAGGAGCGGTGGGGACTGGACCCAGGTCCTCCACCTCCAGAGCTGGCCCGCTCTGGGTCCACACCACCACGCTCCCTGGGGAGCATGCTGCTGTGACATCTCAGAGACCCTTCTGCGCGGACATGTCACCCAAGGCCACAGGCACACAGACACAGTCCCATAGAGGCCAACGCCTGGGGTCGGACACCAGCCCCTCATACTGCTGGTATAGAGACCCCGGGAGTCCCTCCGCGTGCTCATACCTCGCTTCCCCTCGGCACCGCAGTGCTGCAGGCTAACTCAGCGTGGCTCGAGTCGGCCCCTCTGTCACTCTCGATGGACTGCTGGACGCATTCCACTCGTCACCCCCTGGGTAGTGCCTGCACGTGGCTCACGCCATGCTTTTTGCTCCCTTTTTGCTGTAGGAGAGAATGAAAACTAAAAGAGTATTGTTCCTGGTCTCGCTTACTGTGGCGCTGCTGATGGTTATGCATCCCTTCAGGTAAGCAGGAGCTGTGCACTGGCGGTGGCCTTTGGTGACGGCAGGCCCGCCACCGAGCCTCCCCGGGGACTAGCCACGCTGCGGGGCTGAGCGCGGCAGCGCTGCAGTGATGCCACCTGAGCACCCGGTGCCAGTCCAGGTGCCGGGAGGCGGCGGCACACCTCGCTGGGCTTCTGCTCTGGACAGAGGCAAGTGCAGACTGCGTGGCAGGGACAGTGCAGGTGACGCAGTGAGGGTCGTAAGACGCAGGCAGGCGGGAGAAGTTACAAGTCATCTGAAGGCTCCTTCTCGGTGTCTAACGGGACAGAACTCAGACGACCTGCCAGGGAGCCCGCTGAGGAGTGCCGCACCCAGACGACCTGCCAGGGAGCCCGCTGAGAGCCGCACCCAGACGACCTGCCAGGGAGCCCGCTGAGAGCCGTACCCAGACGACCTGCCAGGGAGCCCGCTGAGGAGTCCCGCACCCACCGTAGCCTGAGACACGGCGGCGCCCCTTGGCTCTTCCACACCCCACCCTGGGCAGGGGAATGCAACGTCTCTGAACATCAGTGGAAAACCAGTTGTTCTCTTTTTCTTTTTCTTTTCCCTTTCTTTTGGTTTTTTCAAGACTGCTACGTACCGTATAGTTCTGGCTGGCCTTGACCTCACGATGCTCCAGTCTCCGTAGCGCTGCGGTCATGACTGCACGCTGCCATGAGAAAAGGCGAGAAGGAGTTGTGTTTTGAGGGACAGTGTCTTCAAAGATTGAACCTCTCGCCAAAAGTGGGGGGCAGGGAGATGGCTCAGTAGCAGGGCTTCCCTGGCAAGCACAAGGGCCTGAATTCAATCCCCGGTTCTGCAAGAAAAAAAAAAGATGGAACCTCTGCACAACACATGTACGTCGCTAATACAATACCCCACTGTCACAAAAAGACAGATCAATTAGACAAAAACTCAACAATGAAATAATAGAACTGAACCACGTTTTTGAACAAATGGGCTTAGTAGACGTCTACGGAGTGCTCCACCCCACATCAGAAAACAGATTTTTCTGAGCTCCACATGGGATGTTCTCCAAAATAGACAACATACTAACCCAGAGCATGTATTTAAGTAAATGCAAAGGGATTGAAATTCTCCATGCGTATTATCAGACCACAGTGATTGGAAATTAATACCTTAAGCAGTCACAAGAACTTCATAAACAGATGAAAATTACATAGCACCTTCCTGAACAATCAATGGATCGTGGATGAAATTAAAGAAGAAATTAGATAGTTTCTATAATTAAATGATAATGAAAATACAACATACTGGAACCAACTGGACATGGTGAAATCAGTCCTAAGAGGAAAATTAGTCGCAGTGAATATGCATATCAGGAAAATACAGCAGCACAAATGAACCACTTAGCGTCGGACCTCATGTGGCTGGAAAGAGAGGAGCAGGCTAAGCCAAAAGCTTGCACAAGAGAAGAAATTATCAATATCAGAACAGAAAGCAATGCAGTGGAGACTAAAAAGAGAGAGAGAGACAAAGAAGCCATGAATCAGTGGCTTGGTTCTTTGAAAAATTAAATAAAATCAACAACAAAGCCTTTAGCCAATCTTATATTTAAAAAAAAAAAAAAGGAAAGACTCGAATCCATGCAGTTACAAAGACAGAGCAGACATTAGCACCTTGGAGACTAATACAAAGACCCAATGAATGGAAGAGTTGGTTCTCTGAAAGATTACCTGAAATCAGCAAATCTTTAGCCAGTCTGATCAAAAAAAGGGAAGAAAGACTCAAATCCACACAATTAGGAATGAAAGGGGTGAAATCACAGTGGACCCTGCAGAAATCCAGAGGACCACCTACACCTATGTGGAGCAGCTGTACCCCAATAAGGTGGAAAATGCAGAATAGGTGGACAGATTCCTAGATACGTGTGAATTAGTAAAGCTGAATCAAGAAGATATAATATCATAAATAAACCAGTATCAATCAATGAAATCAAAGACGTAATTAAAACCTACCGGGTGGGGGGGGGGAGCGCCCAGGTCCTGGTGGATTCACTGCTGAATTCTACAAGAAATTTAAAGAAGACCTACTACTACGACTTCTCAGACTCTTTAATGAAACTGAGAGGGAAGCAGTACTCCCAAATTCATTCCTGGGAGCAAGCATTCCTCTGATACAGAAACCAGAGAAGGACCCAACCAAGAAAAAGAACTACAGGACAACGAGCAGAGATGCCAAAATCGTCACTAAGGTGCTGGCAGGCTGGACACAGCAAACCATCAAGGATAATCTATGCGCCATGACCGAGCGGGTTCGTGCCAGGAGTGCGGGGACAGTTCAACATGTGACACTCTACGCAGAAAACCCCAAAATTCCACTAGAATTCTGCTAGATTTAATAAGGAAACTCAGTAGCATAGCTAGGTACAAAGTCAGTACTCAAAAGTCAATAGCTTTCTTATACACAAATAACAACTCACTGAGAGAGAAATTAGAAACAACACCTTCCGGGGTAGATCCAAAATAATGAAATACCCAGGAATCAATTTAACAAAGGATGTAGGAGTCCTCTATTATAGTACTCTGAAGGAGACTGAAAGGGAAATCAGAAGATGGAAAGATATTCCTTACTCTTGAGTGGAAAGAACCAATATGGTGAAAATGGCCACATTTCCAAAGCTATTACGCAGATTTAATGCAACTCCAGTCAAAATTCCAACAGCTTATTTTAGAAAAACATTCCTAAAATTCATTTAGAACCAGAAGAGACCTAGAATAGCAAAGGCGATTCTGGGCAACAAAGGCAAGGCGTGGGTATCCCAATCCCTGGTTTGAAATTATACCATAAAGATACAGTGATAAAAACAGCATGGTTGGGCTGGTGAGATGGCTCAGTGGTCTAAAGCACCTACTTAGAACAAGCTAAGCCAAGCAAAGCACAGGGACCGCGGTTCAATCCCCCAGCACCACATGCCAGCCAGCCCCGCCCCCTGGTGGGCTGAGCTGGCCACACACACAAATAAATAAATATATAAATAATTAAAAACAAAAAAAAAAACCAGCATGGTACTGGAAAGGAAAAAGAACAGATGCAAAGATCAGTGGCACAGACCAGAAGATGTAGAAACAACTCCCGACGTACTCAGCCACCTTATATTTGACGAAGGGATCAGACACGTATGCTGGAAGAAAGACAGCCTCTTTAATATACGATGCTGGGAGAACTGGCTGTGCTCCTGCTGAAGATTAAATTTGGGCCCGTATCCTTCAGTGTGCACTAAACGATTCAGAATGGATCAAAGATCTAAATATTAAGACAGAAACATTAAATCTGCTGGAAGATAGAGTAAGTAAAACTCTTGAAGACACTGGTGTAGGAAAAGATTTTATACATAAAAACCTAATTGTACAGGGACCATCACAGAGAATCAACAACTGGGATCGCATCTTCACTCGATGTTAGTCAAAAGGCCACGAAGCGATTGGGACCTTGTCACATTGTTTTCCACAGCAAGAGAAACCACCAACAGAGTGAAGCGATAACCCACACGAGGAAAAAAATCTTTGCTGGATGTTCCTCGGATGAAGGGTTACTAGTGAGAACGCATCAAGAACTCGAAAGCATCAGACCTCCCGAATTTAAAGGCCCAACCCAAAAGTGGGCGTCATGGGTGATTACGCACTTGTCCGATGAAGAAATGCGAACAGCAAATAAATATATGAGAAAATATTTGGCTTCACTGGTCCTTCGAGAGATGCCAACTGAAACAACACTGAGATTCCATCTCACCCTGGAAAGAAAGGCTGTTATCAGGAAATCAACCAGCGAAAAGTGCTGAAGGGGCTGCAGGGGCAAGGGAGCCTTGCCCACTGTTGGTGGGAAAGTAGACTGGCGCAGCCCCGAGGAATCAGTGTGGGGCTTCCTCACAAACTAGGACTAGGTCCTGTTTGGCTTGGCCACTCTCCTGCTGGGCATCTCCCCAGAAGAGTTAGAAGCCTCATGCCGCAGCGGATGTGTGCACCCATGCTTAGAGCAGCACGAGATCTTGGAAACAACTCAGACGCCCATCAGCTGAGGAGCGGAGCCAAAATGCACAGCACGTATTGTGGAAGAGAAAGAAACATCCAAAGGAGAGAGAACCTGGTCTGGGGGAAATGGACAAAAGAAGGAAGGGAAGAGCAAGAGGAAAAAAAATATATGACACGAGGGGCTGGTGAGATGGCTCAGTGGTCTAAAGCACCTACTTAGAACAAGCTTAGCAAAGCACAGGGACCGCGGTTCAATCCCCCAGCCCCACATGCCAGCCAGTCCCGCCCCCTGGTGGGCTGAGCTGGCCACACACACACACACACACACACAAATAAATAAAATTTAAAATATATATATATATATATATGACACGCATTTAAACACAAGATAGTTAAAATACTGAAGATAACAATGATAGCAAAGATAAAGATAGTAATAACGAAAGACAGCTATGCTACTAACTTCTCGCAGCGTGTCCAAAGGATGGGTCTAGGCTGGATAATTACACCGCTGACACCTCACACTCCTAATCACTGACTTAAACAGAACAACACCCAATGCATTAGCCGCTGTTACTCTCCTATTATTTCGTTTTTTATTTCCGGTTTCTTTTTCTTTGAAAAAAAAATTTTTTTAAACAAAGGGAACCACCTCACCTAAGACATGGGCGAGCGAGCCAGGCGTGGTGGCGCACAGGTGCAGCCCCAGCACTCAGAAGGCCGGGCAGCTCGCAAGACCTGAGTTCAGAGCCAGCCTGGGCTACAAAGCCCGGCGCTGCCTCAAAACAAAACCAAGCCAAGCCAAATGACATGAAACAAAAACAAAATAAAACATGGGGCAAATAAGCCAAGCAGTACCGCACCAGAAAATATGCCCAGATAGTAAGTACGGGGTAAGATGCCCCTGCATTTGTCACTGTTCAGAGGCTGCAGTCCACAGCACACCCACCGGGACGGCTAAAACCGAACCTCTAAAGCCTGAATACAGGTTGCTGGTGAAGGGTTGGAGATGTAGCTCAGCGGCACCAGCAGCTGCCCAGCAAGCACAAGGTCCTGAGTTCCACTCTGGGTGCAAAACAAAAATGTTGCGGGTGAGCTGTCCCTCACTGTCCCCGTGGCGAGCAGTGACAGCGGGGACTTCGTCCTCTACCCGCAGCTGCGCCTCACCTGGGGCACACAGCATCTGCTGGCAATGGTTTGAAATGAAGACATAAGCGAACTTAATTCTAGAAATGTAGATACCTCCATTTGCAATAGGCCTTAGTTCAAATTCCAAGGTGAGCACTTTGTTTTCCTGTTTAAGGAACGAGGAATCAGTGCTAGCAGCATGTGTGGGCCTGGAAATAGAGGCAGGGTGCACAGTCGCGCGGTCCCAGAGTCACGCGGCCCCAGAGCCAAGCGCCACGCAGACCCCTGGCCCTGACCGGCCCCGTGTGTTGCAAGTAGGCTGGGCCCGGCGGCCTCGCTCTGGAGTGTTCAGAGCAGTCCCCGGTGGGCCCAGTGAGCTCAGGCAGCCGGCAGCCGAGAGGCACCGCACGCATTTCAAGCTTGCAGAATCGCCAACCTACGAGGGTCTGCCAGTCACCAGCCCAGCTGGGTCCAGAGCGTAGTATTCAAAGGAGAGTCAGAGTGGACACCTGGATCCCTCCCCTCAGCTGTTCTTAGTCAGCTTGTAACAGCTGATAAATGTTAAATAAATGAATCAAATTTGTATTTGAACGCATATCTTATTTGATCTGTTCATTTTAATTTATTTATTTTTTTTCTTCTTTTCAGTTCTAAGGGTTGAACTCAGAGCCTTCACTCTGGGCTAAATAACTAGCCCACTTTAAGAAAGAATTTTGAGATAGGTGGGTTTAAACAGGCAGTCCTCCCGCCTCAGGGTGCTGCTGGTGGGCTCTCTGGAAGTCGTCTCCCGGCGAGCATGCAGCTCCCGCTACCTTCCCTAACGACCCCCCTCTGCACCTCCTCCTGGACCGCTCGGCCCCTGAAGACGGAGCCACACGCCTCCTCTCCGTCCTCTTCCGGGGTCTCTCCACCCAGCCTGGTCCACCGGGCTTCAGAGGCCGGGAGCTGGGTGGGCTGTGCGTGGGTAGGGCTCACTCAGGAGTAACTGGGTGTCCCTTTGTCCCCAGGAGTGGCCAAGTGACAGAGCTGCAGCTGTCAGACTGGTTTAAGCCAAGGTAAGGACACTGCGCCCCGTCGCACGCAGTGCACCTCCCTTCTGGTCCCAAGCTGGAGTGCGTGGTCTCCTCAGGTGAATCCACTTCTCAAAGATGTATTTTTTAGCAGAACTCGGGGCCCATGTGGCTCATGACAGCCCCTCCGGGTCCTTCCTACAAAGCCTGCCCATGTTACTCACCACTTTGCTGGTTGATTTCTAATGCAGAGAAAGCCATGGCCCCCGCCGCCTCCAGCCTCCCAGCCTCCCATCCTCCTGGGAGCCCATCACGGAGTCCTGGCTGACCCTCCTCTCATTTTCATATTACATCATTTATACATTGTTTGCAGTTAGGGGTGAAACCCTGGCCCTTTCTGTCTATTTTGCTACCTCTGCTCCGTGGAGTTCACGAGCCCAGAAAAGACAGAAAACAAACACCCGAAGACAGCAGGAAGGCCAGGAGCAAGCACCCCACCACCCTCCCTTGGGCGGTTGGACCTTGTGCCTGACAGCGTCTCTTCAAATCACTAAGTGGCCCCGCCTGGTCTTGAACTTGCAACCCTCCTGCCTCAGCCTTGCAGAGTGCTGGGATGACAGGTGTGCAGCATCAAACTTGGCGTGTTTAAGTAGAATTTAATTTCATCTACCCATGTTCTGCAAAGGACCGTCTTTAAATTTTTAGAGGCTTATGAGTCTAGGAGGAGGATGCCACGCGGGAATCATCTGGGACTTCCAGCTCCCGTGACACTGTGGCACTTGGATCCACCTGGTCATTGGCATCCCTGTACCATTTGTCAGAGTGACCCAACATGGAGACCCGGAAGCCCTTGCCCACTGCCCATGGGCTCGGGGACTGTGTGTCACGAGGCGAGGCCACAGCCTCTTCTCACCTCCCCAACCACTGGGTGAAATCGGGACCTCTGGGCAGACGGGTCCACTTGTGATTTATGACCCATTTCTCACATTTCGAGATGAGGGAGCTGGTGTGGTCAGGCTCTGCCAAGGGCTCCCTCTGCAGCAACCCTCAGGCCTCACCCTGTCTGTCCTCGATGATCCCTCACCGGGGAGAATCCACCCTGCAATTTGGTCAACACCCACATGACTCTCGGGCAGCAGGAGAGAGGGGCACGCAGGCCCTGGGCCCAGCACTGGGCTACTCCCTGGGCAGAGAGCCCTGCTACAAGTAACCAAAGATGCCCTGCCCTCCTGTGCGGCCAGCCTGATAGGCGTAAAACGGCCTCCGTGGTGGACAGAGATGGAGTCGGGACTTCTCCCAAAGGCTTTCGCTCCCTACCCACAAGGAAAGCAGTAGAGAAAGAAGTGTTTAGAGCGACAGAAATCACCTAACACTTGTGTCCCATGGGGGCAAAGCTGATGGGGAGGACGGGAGGCTTGGGGCTCTGAATGGGCCCCCGTCCAGCTGATGGTCTGCACCAGAAGTAAGAACCAGCACCAGTAAGAGCCCCGGCGGGCGCAGAAGAGTCCGCCCAGAGAGCTCCACCATGACCTGTCCGGGGACCCCGAGGTGAGTCTGTCCGTACCAAGCTGAGCAGGACAAGTGCAGGCTGCTCTCGCACTTCCCCAGCACCAGAGGCGACGCAGATCAAGCAGGGAGCTTCCAGCGGACAGTGGGGAAGTGGGGAGAGAGAGCCCCGGGGACCCACAGAGCAGCGTGGAGAGAAGCTCAGAGGAGGCTGTGAGGCTGCTCCCTCACCCCTGGCCCAGAGGCTCTGCCAGAGGGAGTGATGGGCGGGCAGAGCCGCGGCCACCTACCTGCCTGGCTGGCTGGCCCAGCCCCTCTCAGCACACACAGAGCCCATGACCTGGAGCCTCGTCCGCGGCGTGCAAAGCGCAGAGCACAGCAGACCCCCCAGAAGCCACGGGTCATGGGACACAGACTTCATACAATTAGTCCAGAGCGGCCATGAAATAAACACAGTGACAAGAGTGACAGGCACAAAACAGCTACACCATGCCCTTGGGAGGGAGGGAGGGCACGAGGCCCTGCCCTGTGATGTGGTCTAAAGTGCCCATTTCAACAGCAGCAACATGCCAGGGAACAGACTGGCCTTGCTTGGGGGCAGGGTCCCGGGGAGTGTCCCCAGCGGAGCCTACTAGACCAAGAGTCCAATCTGCTACTTGAAAAACGTGCAAAGAACTAAGAGACGCAGGGACCGGTGCCCTCCCAGACAGAGCACCAGCACGGGCACAGGCGTCACAAAACAGCCCAGGTAGCAAACCTGCTGTGCTGGCTGGAGCGCCTCGGCCACAGGGCAAAGCAGGCAGCAAAAGACCCAGAGTCAAAGGAGCCCATCAAATGCCACAAGGGGTAAACGGAGGAGACCCGTGCCCAGCCCTCGTCCCCAGACTAGCAAGAGCCAAGACAAAGAGCCTTCGAGCAGAAGCAAGAAAGGGAGCGACGCTCACTGCGGCCTGAGCTAGATCAACAGCCAGGGTTCCCTCAGGCAGCACCTAAGAGCTGGAAGTGAGACGGGATCTTCCACAGGCTGCAAGGCCTGTTGACGCCGCCAGCCCAGTCCTGTCCAGAGAGAGAAGAGGACATGCAGATATTCCTAGAAAATCAACTCCAAGAGAAATCCTCCCCGGCAGACCTGCCCTGTGGGAAACACGACAGCCTGTGCAGGCTAAGAGCAAGGCTGCCGAAGAGGAGCCAGACCCACGGGGGACAGAGCGAGGGGAAAGGCGCCCGCGGGGGAGGTCAGGGGTGCGCTCCTGCTTCAGCGGTCTTCTGCTGTCTGATTGAGAGGTAGGGACAGCACTGTGACAAGGACAGCACGGAGGCAGGAGGGTGTGGAGCGGTAGATGTGTCGTGCCTGCTGCCGAGCGCTCCCGTGTTGGCCAGCTAGATCACTACGGACGAAGGCTTTACGTTTAATTCCCAAGGCAACCGCTAAGAAAATCTGTGAGCAGTGCCTAGCAAGAAATGAGGGAGGGGGACAGAGAATCCACAACACAGAAGGACATCGACAAGATGGCCATTGATTGTACGTGGAGAAAACACTGCAAACAAAAATCAGAGACCGTCTGAGTGGGTGAAACCGTGACACAGCCAGGCACTGCCCACAAGAACGTGTCGAGACTCCCAGACATCCATAGGTTTAAGTAAAGGAGGGAGTGCATGCCACACAGATTAGCCAAAAGAAAGCCCCAGCAGCTGTATTAAGGTCAGACAAAACAGACCAAGACAAGTAGTAACACAATAATCATGAACATCTGCTGGGCATGGTGGTACATGCCTATAATCTCACGATTTGGGAGGCTGAGGCAGGAGGATCGTTGCGAATTTGAAACCATCCTGGGCTACAAAGTGAGCTCAAGGCCAGCCTGAGCTGCACAGGGAGGCCCTGTCATAAAAAGATAAAAAAATGATAACGATTATGAACATTCACACCCAGCCACAGAGCCCTCAGCTAAACTAAGCAAACACGGATCAAATTGACCTGGAAAAGTCTGGCAAGAATAGTTCGTAATTACAATATTCTCAGTTCAATAATGGACAGAATAACTAGACAGAAGACCCACCCAGGGGTGCCAGGGATGGTGTCCCACACCTGTGACCCCAGCATGCAGGAGGCTGAGGCAGGAGGATCACCGCACAAATTAAAGACCAGTGTGGGCTACATCGTGAATTCAAGGTGAGCCTGAACTTCACACTGATACTCTGCAGGAGGATGAGGAGGAAAAGAGGAAGAGGTGGAAGAGGCGGAGGAGGAGAGGAGGAAGAGCGCAGAGGGAACAGAAGGCCACACCGCAGTGCGCTGGGACGCACGCCCTTCTCAGGGACACAGGGAATGTATCCAGCATGTGACAACAGCTTCAGGGTATAGTAAATCTCAGTGCACACAAAAGGCTCTAAACCATGCCGTGTGTCCTCAGTCGAAGAGGGAATACAATTAGAAATCAGTGACAGGAAGAAGTCTGGGGAGTTCACCGCTATGCAGAAATCAAGGAGTTCATCCCTCATTGGCCAGTGGTCGAAGAAGAGAGAGACCACCGAGGAACCAGAAAGCTCTGTGTGATGACTCAGAATAAGCACCCCAACCAGGAGGGGTGGGGGCAGCGGACGGGCACTCACTGCGAGTCTGGTCCCCGGAGACTTCGGCCCCCAGAGGAAACAGGAGGGGAACATGGTAAAGGTGGGCGAGCAGAAGGCAAAGTGAGCCTCGGAGTGAGGTGGGAGGGCAGCAGGGCCCCGCAGCAAAGCCAGGCGGGCCTTTGAAGAGACCAGCGAATGAGAAAAGGGTGAGAATCGGGGCGAACGGATGAGGACACCCGCCAACCTGCAGAAACCGTCACACTTCTAAATGAATGCGACAAGCAATGGCACGTCCACGCCTAGAGGCCAGTGCCTAGAAAGACACCAACTCCCAGAACGCTTGGACCCAAGAAGAAAGAGAAGGGCCGGCCAAATAGCTCAGCGGATGAAAGTGCCTGCAAGCAGGCGCAGGGGCCAGCGGTTCGATCCCCAGGCCTGCCATGCCAGCCCTGCCCCCGGTCACTCAGACTGGGCGAATGAGACGCGGCGTGGTGGCGCGCCTGTAATCCCAGCTCTTGGGCGGCTGGAAGCAGGAGAATCACTAAGACCGATCTAGTAGTGAGACCCTGTAGACCCTGTGCACCTGGTCCTAAATTAAAAAAAAAAAGAAGAAGAAGAAGAAGAAGAAGAAGAAGAAGAAGAAGAAGAAGAAGAAGAAGAAAGAGAAAATATGAACAGATCTAAAATGGATAAATAGATTCAGTAGTAACCATTTAAACACCCCCTGAACTGTTCTCCTGGACCAGGGCCCGGTGACTTCATGGAGGAATTATATCACATATTCAAGGAAGAATTAATACAAAGTTCACAAAGTTCC
This sequence comes from Octodon degus, assembly GCF_000260255.1. NCBI lineage: Eukaryota > Metazoa > Chordata > Mammalia > Rodentia > Octodontidae > Octodon > Octodon degus. Next base: position 1,200,368 of record NW_004524699.1, on the reverse strand, counting down.
CCAAATTAAAAAGCTGGCCAGGAGTGGTGGCGCCACCTGCAAGTTCTGGCGCTCTGGAGGCTGAAGCAATAGGATCAATGTGAGTCTGAGGCAGCCTGAACTCCATAGCAAACCCTGTCTCAAACATAGAAAAATAAAAAGCAGGGGCTGGAGAGATGGCTCAGTGGTCTAAAGCACCTACTTGAAACAAGCTTGGCAAAGCACAGGGACTGCGGTTCGATCCCC